>NW_022111378.1:6576742-6613371 GCF_000313985.2 Echinops telfairi | reverse complement strand
GGGCAAGAGAGGCATCCTGTTCTTGCCGGAAAACGGCACACTGAGACAGCTGCGTGAGCAGGTGCATTGCCATGGTGGCAAAACCAGTCCCCCATCTGCCACAAACCAGGCCTCTTTTGTCGCACACTGTTACACAATATTTTCAGAACCTTGAAAGCTTGACTCACAGTCCGACCTGGTGGAACGGACTCCAAATGCACTACGAGTCCATAGTTGCGTCCGTTTGGGAAGTGGACATATACCCAGAACAAGGTTTGTCATCAATTGACATTTCACCTTTTTTGAAATGAGAAAACCACTTGTACACTTGAGGTTTTCCTCATAACACTGTCCTTGTAAAGTTGTGTTCAACATCACAACATTTTGTGCGACATTTTTCCCGAGCAGGAAACAAAATCTCACAGCTGCACGCTCTTCTCTTAAATCAGCCATCACAGAAAATGAGGTTCGAGTGAAACTGCTTTCACAAAAAAATTCACTGTGACCATAGAGAACCTTCCCAGACGATGCCACTGGGTGCACTAACTCAGAGAGCATTTCTTGATACTTGCCTGGTGGGAAAAACATGTACTACTATGAAAGCTCTGCCCAGCAGAGCTTTTTTCCATTTTTTGGGGGGGGGAGGTTACCCCTGTGTCTATACCTTCACATACCAGAACTGTGACCACATGGATGAAGCAGGGGGAATCGTAGTTACATGATATATTGAAGAACAGAAATAACAGTGTATGAAATTGATTGGCTATGAAAAGTAAGGGGAATGGAGGAGAATGTAGACTCCTGAGTCCCAGGATGGTACAAATGGTTGAGATATCAGTCTATTAAGTGGAAGGCTGGAAGTTTGGATCCACCCAGAGGCAGCTCAGAAGAAAGGCCCTTTGTAAGCTACTTCTGAAAAATCAACCATGGTAGACCCTGTGGACCACAATTCTAGTCTGACACACACTGGGGTGACCAGGAGTTGCAGTCCACTCAATCACAACTGGTTGCACTGATTTGGTGACGAGCCCAGGTCTCTGGTTTGGGTGGCAGGATGGAATGGCCTTCTTCCACGGAGATAAATGACAAAGACAGAGGAACAACTAGAAGGAGAAAGAAGTGATTTCAAACTTCTATACGGTAAAATCGTCTCTGGAGCACCCAGGCATTGTTGAAAACACCAAGAACAAAATGAAACAGCTGGGGTGTGTAGTCATGAAACCCGAGAGAGAAGTCCTGATTGAGAATAGGGAGTTTGGAAGCATCAGCATAACAGTGGTCGGCAAGGCCAAGAATTTGGCCAGGTTATTTGAGGCGAATCCTTTCAGCTGAGCAAGCCTCAACACAGAATGCTCCAGGATCTGCAATAACCAGCTAAAGAAAATCCCAACAGGAATGCAATTAAGAAAAGGGAAGCTCTGAATCCACAAGTTAAATGGAAAAGAGAGAGAGAGAGAAACTCAAGACTACTGTTGAATTGAATGGGAGAAAAGTGTGGTAAACAACCACTTAGTCTTGCTCAGTTGTGCCTTTGTCCCATACAATCCCTTTGACCTGACCTTCTGTCCCTTCTGGGCCATGGAAGTGCTGAGCTAATTCATTCTTTGTGTGTTGCCACCGAATTTCGAATTTCGCTGTGGAGGTCAAAGCACCCCAGGCATTCACCCCACCAAATATGCTTGTACGGGAGGTCCCAGGCTGTGCCCAAACCCCTATTACAAAATAGCACATGGGAAGAGACTACTGCATTGTCCAAAGGAGCCTTAAAGACAGCTACAGTTCACCAGTATTAGAAACATCCAGTTTTGTGGCCTCTTTAGTCAGGGTCAATATATAAGTTAGAGCTTCCTTGTCCAGGAGAATAGCCACTAAGCTCATGCGGCTATTGAGCACATGAGACGTGGTTAGTCAGAATGTAGATGAAACCTTCTACACCCATTGCCATCGATTCTGTTCTGACTGATAGCAACTCTGTAGGATGGAGTAGAATTGCTCCACAAGCCTCCCAAGGCTGTAAAGCTTTACAGAAACACTACTTATGTCATCATCATGCACAAATATGCTTGATATAATTGATGTATGGATTGTTATGTGAGCTGCAAGAGCCCCCAATAAAATGATTTCTATATAAAAAAGACCTAAACAAACAAATAAATAAGTAAAACGCTGTTAAAAAAAAAACTTTACAGAAATCATCACTCTTTTTAATTCTGCAGCAGCTAGTGGGTTTGAACCACCAACCTTTCTCTTACCAGCCCAAGGCTTAACCTCCTACACAATCTTACTCACTGCCAATGAGTCCATTCTGACTCACAGAGACTCTATAGGACAGGGCAGAACAGCCCCTGAGTGTTTCTCAGATGAACTTTTCATGGGCGTAGAAAACCTCCTCTTTCTCCCTCTTAGTGGCTGGTGCTTTAAAACCGCTGGCCTTGTGGTTAGCAGCCCAATGCATAACCTGCTAGATCACCAGGGTGCCTCCAGGGCTCCTTAAATGAAGATGTTATTAAAGAGAGACACACAGAGAGAGCGAGAACAAACAATCTCATTAATGATCTTATAATGATTACTTGATGAAAAAATAGCCCTGGGGTCATATCTTGGGCTGCTAACTGCAAAGTCAGCAGTTCAAACCCACATCTTCTCAGGAGAAAGACCATGTTTTCTGATCCAGTAGGATTTACAGCCTCAGGAGCCCAGAGGGGCCGTTCTACGCTGTCCTAGCAGAGTATCATCTATCATAGGAATCATCTCGATGGCAGAGTCTGGTTTGGGGGGTTTGACATGATGAAAAAAGTAATATGATGAATATATTTGGCTATATTATCAAAATTACTTTTGTTAGTTTTTCTTTACTGCTTTTAAAAAATATGGTTCCAAGAAAACTCATAATTACTTCTATGGTTCCCGCGGTGGTTACATGGCATTTGCATTAGGGCGCACTGAGCAAACTTCCCTGTTCTTCCCTCCTGCACACAGACTATGGCTTCTATTAGGCATCCACAATGCCCACTGGTTTATCTCAACATTTTGAAATACGAAAAGCACTCTGCACACATTTTCAAACCCTGCAAAGCTAACCATGGTAAAATGCTCTCTTCCAAGAGTTATCTACGAGTTGAGCAGTTGTAAACTCATTGAAGTGACACGTGGCTTTAGCCTTTGCGTGGGTGGGGAAGTGGGTGAGCCCACTGGTTTGCTAACAGACAGGCTGGAGGGTCGAGTGTAGCCCCAGAAGCTCTGAAGAAAGCTTACTTCTGAGAGGTCAGGCATTGAAAAGCCCAAGAAACAACTCAAGTGCAGATGGACTCAACTGGCCCATGGTTCCCACGTTACAGACTAATATGAAGATCCTACCCAACTTCCACCAGTGGTTATTTGGGCATAACTATTGGAGTCCCCTTCAAAAGCATCAACGTGGAAAGCGAGTAACACTTACAAGATACATGCACACACATGTGCACAAAAGCAGTTCTCTCCCCAAAATAAATAGAGTGAGAAGAACAATAGAATGGCAGTGTATGCATGTCTGGTTCTCAAGGATGGTGGTTGAAGTAAGGGGTGTGATCTTGATCATTTTTCAGAACATCCTGCACTGTGTTTTCTAAACTGTGCTCCCCAGTGATAAATATCGGGCCAAAGCTTTGAAATTTTAAGGGGGAAAAATGACTTGATGTCAGTTTCCCCATTTATTAAAAAAAAGGCCCAAGTTTATGTTCTTTGTGTAAGATAAAGGGGGCTTTATGAGACTTAATGAGATCCCCCTGAAGGCATTTCTAGCCCTTTCAAGACACTCAGTTATTACCATTAATGCAATGCCTTTGAATATCAATGTGCAGTTAATTTACCCAATTGCTCTCATCCACTTGTATTAAAAGCATCACACTTAACGAAAAGTAATGTGTCCATTGGAAAAATCATTTTCCCCTGCTTCTAGCTCCTAGATCTTGGGCTCCAATTTGTTTGCAAGAGAAGGTGATTGGATGGTTTTGTCTTATCTGTGGGTCCTTTGTTAATATTTTCCTTTGTGTTTACACAACCTTGATAGAAGGAAACGTGTATTGGCTGACACTTTATATAAGCACTTAATAAATCCTTCTTGGATGAATAAGCAAATGAGATAAAAGAACTGGCATGTTATTTTTTTTTTCCCATTCACAGCATCTTTGCTGTAAAGTTATCTCTACCTCCACCCTCCTTGCACCCCACCATCTTTGGCTGAAGCAAGCAGGACTGACCGGAAAATCAACAGAATGATCACAAATAAATCAGATCCCCACTTTATCACATCTCATAAATCCTCATAATTCATCTCACTCCTCCCTCCCTCAATTGTTTTACATTCTACCGGCCACATTCATGTGTCAGCTTAATTATAAAGCATGAGGTCAGCGGCTTGGAGCATCTCATCCATCTTCTTCTTCTTTTTAACCAATCAAAAAACTCCTCTTTACAAGTTTAGCTGGGCATTCGAAGCTTTGGGAGTGGCCAGCTAGGGCACTGATGACTCCCGTGGCCCCTGTATTCACTTGTTCCACAGAGACATCTGATGGCTCCCATGGTGGCTTCAATGTCACCAGAGCAAGCAGGTATTTGCCAGCTTGCTATGGTATAAGCTTTAATGCAATCATGCCTTTGGAACCTCAGTAGTTACCAAGCTGGGATTTGTGTGTGCTCTGTTATCTACCTTCAGAGGTATAGAACAAGCCTTGTGCCCTGTGTTTGCACAGGCTTAGGTTTATAGCAGGAGCCCTGGTGGTCCAGTGGTTATGAGTTGAGCTGCAATCCCCAAAGGTCAGTAGTTAGAAATCACCAGCAGCTCCTCAGGAGAAGGAAGAGGCTTTCTACACCTGCAAACAGTTATAGTCTTGGAAATTCATGGGGAAGTGCTACCCTGTCCTACAGGGTCACTATGAGTCAGCATTGACTCGGTGGCAGGGACTTTGGTTGAGGCTTACAGCAGAGCCTAGGTGGTATCACTGGTTAAGATGTCCAGCTTCTGGCCCAAACATCACTTCAAGTCCACCCAAAGGAAGAAAGCCTGCTGATCCTGTCTGAAAAAGCAGGCATTGGACACCCTCCGGAATGTGTTTCAATTGCTGCACACACGGTCACCCAGATTCTCAGTCAAGTCGTTGGCAATGAACTGGCTTGGTTTTGAATCTTAAGGTATCAAGAGGTTTTGAGGTGAGGCATCCCTGCTAGACTCACTATGTCCTGTCTCTCCTAAGCTCATCCCTTCCGCTGCCTGCAGTGAGCCTTGCAAGGGACCTATGTGGCAGGCAATTCTGAAGCCAACGTCTGCCATTCCCGTCATGAGACTTGTCAGTAATCAAGTTATTCCAAGGATTCACATGGTTAACAATTAAGGCGTGGATACCAAGGGCTCAAATAGAAAGTAAATGTTTAGAAAATGAGGATGGCAACATAAGTACAAATACACTGGGAACAACTGATGTATGGGATGTTATAAGAGCTGTAAGAGCTCTCCAAATAAAATGATTAAAAAAAAATTAATGAACAGGTGGGTTTAACAATAAGCCAGTGCCACACAATTTAAACACCCATTGTTCCCTGTGTTAAAATAAGGTGATGGAATCACTCCGTTCTCAGCCTCTTTGCTTCTTTAGTTTTCATTATTAAGTTGGATTCAAAGGAGGTGGGAGAGGGTACAGAGGTTTGGGGGTGAAGAGGAGGGATGGGCTGGGATACAGAGAGCTTTGGGCTGACACACCTGCTTTCTCTGCTCGATACTTCTATAGCTCTGAGGGTCTCAACCTCTTGGACCTTCTATGTTCTTGTCTTTAAAACCCATCGCCACAGAGTAGATTCCAATCGCCGCACCCTGTAGGACAGAGTGGCCCGGCCATAGCATTTCTATGGTTGTCACTATTACCCAAGCTGACTCCCTGGACTTTGAGAGCAGAGTGGCTGGTGGGTTTGAACAACCAACCTTCTGGTTAGCAGCCAAGCACTATCCACAGTGCTACCCGGACTCCTTTCTAAAACCATCTACTACATTCATTGCCATTCAGTTGATTCCAATTCATAGGGAGTCTGTTGGGCAGAGGAGAACTGCCCCTGGGGGCTCTGAGAATGAGAATCTTCACAGGTGCAGTCTCAGCTTTCTCTCTCAGAGCAACTTACGCAGGTTTGAATGCCTGTCTTGCAGTGGCAGCTCAACCCACTATATAGATACTACAGCCTACATTAAATATTACTATATTACATTAGACTACAGCATGATAGACGTATTACAACCTAGCACCATCACGATCTATGATTAGGTTGACGCCTATTATTGCTGCGCGCAGCTAACTTCAGAATATTGATTAACATAGTTTTGGAATGAATGCAAGAAATTTACTTATGTTTACCATTTGGGGCTGCTTTTCTGTCACTATTGAAATGGGCTGGCAGTACAAGAAAATAAAGGCACCATGCTCCCCACCTCCCCCCACCCTGCCCACACCCCACTGGCCGAGGATAAAGCATAGACTCGCTTCAGCTGGAAAAGAAGCACTTTCAATGAAGGCAACGTTGTTGAAGCTTCAGGGGACCCAGAGTTGTGACTGTATGGCAGGGGGACCAATGAAGCCAAACTGAAGTCCATGGGCACTGGCAGCCCCGGTTCTCTCTGAGTCTGCATCAGCTTGGGGACGTCCCTGCAGGCACCGCCAGTCTGGAGAGCAGTGGGAGGCCAGAGTGAGGAGTCTGGCTCTGCGTCCAGAGGAACGGGGGCTCGGATCCTGGTTGGAGGTGACCTTCAGAGCAGGACAAGCCATGACACTTCCCCATCTCCCCTTTGTGTCAGGTCATTTCCTGTCTGCGCCCTTCTCAGAGGGCTGCTTTGAGAATTCAACGAGAGGTAGGAAGGGGCTTACAAACACTTCATGGGAAGTTCCACTTTCTTGTGACTGCATTTCCCGTGGACTTTATGAAGCCCCTTCTTAAACGAACCCCCCGAATCCTGTTGGTTATTAAAACACGCAGCCCACGTTAGCTATTCACACGACTTAAGTATGTCTGGAGAGCTAAAGAAATAAAAGCAAGCTACAGTGGCCTGTCGACTCTGTCTACTATTTGCCTCTGGAAACCTGCATGGACGTTGTGCCTTCCAACCAGATGGCCTGTCTGCATGATGTCTGCTCAGGCAAGGCTTTCTCCTCTTGTAGAAAGAGTTTCCGTCTCGGGAACCCACAGGGGCAGTCCTATGCTGTCCCACAGGGATGCTATGAGTCGGCATCAACTCTATGTTGACTGGCAAGTGAGCCACTCGGCCAAGGAGGCTTGTAGGTGACCATGACGCTGAGCAGGCTTCAGAGCAGTCTTCCAGACTAAGAGGGACTCAGAAGAAAGGCCTGGGGATCTACTTTTGAAAATCTGCCAGTGGATAACAATGGCCCCGTCTACAAGGCATCATGGCACGGGATGGGCAGTGCTTTGTTCCTTTGTGCAGGAGGGCATCGTGATTCGGGGACAAAACTTGACAGTAGGCAACAACAACATGCGAGACCTTAGCAAGCATAGCTGCAGTGTGTTTGTGCACTGAGACCATGAACATGCTACCCTGCCGAGTATTGAGCTACCGAGCAGCCTAGGTCGGCAGGTCAACAGGGGGTCACAGAATGTGCAAGCAGCTGTGGTGGTGTGGAACTGAAGTGCTGGGCTGCCAACCAGAAGCTGCTTTGGTGGGTGGACACCGTGGCAGTTAGCCTTGGTGCAAGACTACTAAAAACAAACAACACCCAGGCCCAGTGTCCTTGAGTCAATTCCTAGGTAAACTGCAAAGCATTATGGGAACAGAAAGCATTTCTCGAGTGGATCTTACTGTAAGGAGCCCAAAGCCTGATCCACAGAGCCTTGAAACCTGATGGAAAAGCTCTCCTCTGTCGGGTAGGATCACTAAGCGCCATTATCGAATGGAGGGCAATGGGTGTGTTTCTTTGGTTCTTGGTAAGCCAGTATGTGAGGCATGCTGGGACCATAGTAAGCAGAAGGGGCTCTGGGCACCTACCCTAGCTGGGGACCTCACAGAGTCTCCCGGGAAAGTGGTCCATGATCTACAGTAGGGGGGCGAGTCAGGGACAAAGCTTATCAGCCAGAAAGGTCCAGAGGGTGAGATGTTCTGGGTGGGGGGCGAGTGGAGCCAGCGCTTTGAGGAAGCACAATGACAGGGACAACTGCTCCGGAGTCCTTCGAATAAAAATGCAGGTGCAGAGCCTGGCTCCCAAGACCTCGAGAGGAGAGGTCCAGGACTGTGAGCCTCAACCACCCTTGAGTGATTTCAACGAATGCTGGGAGTCAGAAGGGAGACGAGGTGGAGCCAGTGAGTGAGGGGCAGGTCCTGAAGAGGCACCTCCGTCCAGGTAGGACTTCGGGGATTTCTGCTGAGGGTCAGGGCAGCTGGGGACTGGCTGGGGGGCCCAGGGGCAGTCCTGGTTTACAGCTGGCTGACTTCCAGGTTGGATCTTCCTCCACCAAGATCATGTGAGACCACGTGTCAGGGTTCGTTCACAAGCTAGGAAGCAGGCAAGGGCAAATCATTCAATATGCTTCGGATTGACTCATACACACCTCCTCAAGCCTAACAACCACAACCCAAAAAGAAAGCAGGAAGGAAGGGCACGTTGCTCTTCAGGTGTGAGGAAGAGATGGCCAAGCCGAGGACAGGGCATGAGGCATTCCCCGGCAAGGGCCTGAGAATACGTTGGGTGTTTGGGGCTGAGGCTTTGCTCCTCAGCACTAGACCTGCCTCTTCTAATTATTTGTTGTGAAAGGCTTTATGTAACTCGGGCTGATTGGTACCACGAAGGCGTTATTCCTCCCCCTCCACACTACACCCTGACAGCCAACGACCTGGAATCACAGGGATCTAGCAGGCGGGAGGAGCTTGCCTTGGGTTCAGCTGTGGAGCACCATCTTCAAGAGAGTGTTCTGTTTGTGTTGCATCCTGTTAGTATTCACAATCATGGCACTTCTTCCCAAACATCGGTAATGAGCTGTCCAACTCTCTGCTTAGTATGCATATATGCGCTCATGCATTCATAGAAGTCCAGGTTCATATTTATTATAGTATAGTATACCAAGGCTCTTTATAGGGGAACTCTGCTGGCATACAGGGTTGCATGTCAGGCTGCAAACTGCAAGGTTGGCAGTTCAAAACCACCAGCTGATCCACAGGAGAAAGATGAGGCTTTCTTCTCCCATAAAGAGTTACAGTCTCAGAAAGCCACAGGGAAGTTCTACTCGGTCACTTCCGAATCAACTCAATGGCAGTGAGTTTGGATTTGGAAGACTTTAGAGGCATTACATTATTGATTCCCCACCCCCATCCCCAAACACCCTACAAACTAGGTCCTATGATTTTGTGCATTTTACATCTGAGGCTCAGAAAAGTTACACTCTAGTTCGTGGTGGTGGAACTAGGATTTGAACCGTTAGTCCGATTGGCAGGAGTCCCTGGGTAGGGCAACTGGTTAAGTGCTCTGCAACTAACAGAAAGGTTGGAGCTTCAAATCCACCCAGTGGTTCCTGGAAGAAAGGCATGGCGCGGAAAGCCCACTCATCCAAGGCCTCAGGTAGTCAGATGCACATGGTGTTGCCAGGAGCCAAGGTGACTCAGATTCAGCTCATTTAGTCCGACGGGGGCAGATAGAGTACCTGAGCATCTCTTTCCATCAACTACACAAATTGTCCTACAGCCCCCCATTTCTCCTCTGTAGCTCATAGAAAGGGAACATTTGGAAGAATAATGACGTTTTTCTTATTTGTACTTGAGCTCAACTGGTTCTATAAAAGTGCTACAGTAGCTCTTTATGAGACATTCTCATGCTGCCTCATGTACAGACCTATTTCTGACTTTATTGGCTTTATGGTAAAAATTTCCCAGCACTATAAAAACATGAGGCGTCTTCACCAGCAGCCTCTGACTTCTCAGGTAGAATCAGACCTACCTGTCTTAAGAGACCTTCAGGTTAGAAATGGCCTCAACCTTGCTTGGGAAAACATTTCAATGTCAAGAAAGCTTTCCTTGAATTCAATCTAAACCTGTCGTGTCTCCGCTTCGGCAAGTTTCCTCCTAGCCAAGCCTCCATGAAGCTAAAGTACAGCCTGTGATTAGCTCATGCATAATCTTGTGCATTGTGTATTCCATATATTTGAAAATGATCACCCAGTCCTCCTTCATCTTATTCTAATCAGGATTTAATCCTCGCTGGTTGCAGATTCACAAACTCAAAACAAAACAAGACACCCCCAAACAAAAAACAAAACCCTCACTGATACTGAATTGATTTTGACCCATAGCGACAGTAGGACAGTGTAGGACAAAACTGTCCCTGTGGTTTTCCAAGACTGGAACTCTTTCCTGGGATTGAAAGCCTCATCTTCCTCCCAGAGAGTGGCTGGTGGTTTCGAACTGCTGACCACACAGTTAGCAGCCCAGCCTGTCACCCACTCTTTAAAGGGAGATACAGTGTTTTATCAGAGTGTATGTATCAAGTAGGTAGCCCTCAGTGTATCATCTCCGGCCCTACTTTTTGTGGAGTCTTGGCAACATTTCAGGATCGTAAAGTTTCTTTGCCTATTGTGTGATTACTGACCTATAAATGAGCCCTTGGCTGGATTTTTGATTCTTTCTTTTAGCATTGGTATGTCCGTAATTTTATCATTTCGCATTTGTATGGTCTGTAATTTTATCATTTCGACATCTTACTTGCAGTCAACAGTAGAACCCTGTGACTTGTGGCCCACAAGACACAGTTCTTGTGATCGTATCAATCAGTCCTTTATAAGCTGAACTTCCCTCTTATGCCTCCCATTCATGAGGTGGTCTGTTATTTTTTTTAAAGAGTCCCTTTAAGAAGCTTCTTTGTACCACAAACCAGTAGGTATCCAATTAAAACAACAACAACAACAACAACAAAGCAACTAAACTGCAATCAATGACACAATGTCTTTTTGGCAGAAATAAGACAGGTTTAGGCAGAGAAAAAAACATCTTCCCCGGTGAGTTGGCTAATTGTAAGCCAGGATACTCTAAACATCCCTAACTAGCACACAAAATATTAAATATTTACTGAGCTACAAATTTAACTTAAAAACGTTCAGAAGCCAACCTTTCTGAAGAGGTTGATTTCAAGCCACTCTCCACTAGTTGTCTCCTCCATACAAATCACACTCTAAGTCCGTTTGATGTCACAGAGGGTCATCCAACCAACTTCTCTCCTCTTTTCTCCCTTCCTCCCTTCCATCTTTTTCTCCTCCTCCTCCTCCTTTTTCTTCTGATGGTTTAGATCGGTTAGGACCCAGTCCTCATGTCCATAGAAAGGAAAAGCTTGGCTTAATGGCCTGTGCCCTTAGCCAGGTGCGCTCTGGGGATTTGGGGTGGCAGGTGTTGGCAAGCGGGAGTCAGGAGGAGCTGACATGAGGGGGACATCCACCAGCCTCGTTCACTGGAGGCAGCGCACGGCGGATTGAGGGATTAAAAACCAAATTAAAAAAGAACACCTTTTAAAAAGTCCACAGAGATGATTAATTATAAATTCTTCTCTGCACCCTCCGAAGAGAAATGACTCAATCGGCCTCTCTCATTTTTTTCCTACAAAGTTTCAAGATCGTAAGGTTTTTCAAGCTTCATTTGTTACGATTAGAAGCCAGAGACCCATGTCACGGCCTGCCAGGAGGCCAGTCAGAAGTATATCCATCAATCTGGAGACTCCCGTAGATGGGGTTATATATATAAAAGGCTGAGTGAGCAGTATGGCCAAGTGAATCCCATCACAAGCCAAAGCCAAGCTTAGTTGGTCCTGGTCCCACTGGTAGTGCTCTGGGATTCAGAGTGGCCAGCTGCCTCTCTGTCAGTTTCATCAGTCTGACCACCCACCCAGGAGGTAGAGCGTACCCAGGTACCCCCTTTTTGACTGCCTTCATCTTAATGCTCAGGAACATTTTGCCACCCCATTTTGCCATTTCTAGTTAATCTAATGCATATTCATGTGCCAAGTATGCAAGTCCCCAGATAAAAATGCATTAAGCACCCATGATTTAGACTGGTTAAGTCTATTACATGGCATAATGAAATTAAGCATGATGTCCAATTTGCCTCAACACTTGCTTTAAACTGTCAGTAAGTCATTAAGTAACCACAACACACCAACATTTACCTCTGGGAGGCTCCCTTTGCCTAACTCATCACGATACCATGAAATCAGAAACTTCAAACTGAGTCCTCACCCAAGCGGAGCGGGAGCCATTATGCAATCGACTTAAGTAGGCATAATGCAGGTCAAAGTTTAAGCGTGGCAATGCAGTGCCACTGATATAAGTCTTTGGCGGAACGAGAATGATCCCCGGATAGTTCCAACAACATAAGCCGTCGTCGCAATTCAGAAACGAAGGCTGAGCCCATCAGTGGGACTCTCTTCCTGCAGTCGTATGCCTCAGTTGTACATTTCGAGTCATGATGCTATGGTAGGTTACCCTATTCAAAGGCAATTTGCATTTTACTACGGAAGCAGCAATTTCCAGGGTCAGAAATAAGAGGGATTAAAAAAAAATTCATAGCAGTCATTTAAACAAGCAAAACCACTCAAGTCCCCTGAAACTTAAAAATGAAAAGACTTGGAACAAGAGTCATTTGTTTCTGTGTAGAGATGTGATGTTTGAACTTCGGCAGGACGCAAACTCCCAGAGCATCAACGCTCATTGCATGAGATAGCACGTAACAAGCCCTGATCGAAATTAAGCCGATACACATAATATATGTGCAGCGTGATCCGCCGTCCACGTCTCCCCCTACTGCAGTGTGCCGAAGGGCGATGTACACAGAGCTGGGGACTCTTTATCGGCTTAGGGAACTCCCCTTGAGGTCTAGGTGCGTTTTACTCGTCTATGATGATGAGAGATCTGTTGGAGACTATTTATGAACCACACCAGAAAAGTGTACCCAAGAGAGTAATATTGAAGGCAAACAAGTAAACGGTTGACAACGCCGTCCCTTAATCCCTCCAACCCTCAGCCTGTTGATAAAGGGGCATACAAATCGAGGGCCATTTTCTTGGCTGTGTTGGAAAATGCAGGAAATAGAATTGACTGTTTCCCCAGCGCCTTGTCCCACAGTATATTGGCTGCACGCATTACTGCTTCAGCTGCATGGACTGCAAGAATCAACGGTTCACAGAGGGGGCTTTGGGGAGATCAGGTAGCCAGTCAGCCAACGGGCTGCGATTAGGACCTTTGGTGACACACTGTCATTTCAGGTGAACTGTCTAATGAATGGCCATGAGACGATGAACGAACTAGACCGAGAGGAAGTCTTGCCCAAGTTTGCATGCTTTCTTGTGGAAGGTCAGAGTTCTAACATCCTCTTACAACATTATGGTCATGGTCCTTAATTGAATATTCAGGAACAAAAGAGTTTATTTGTGTCTGAAGCACTCTCCTATATGTTTTCAGAGTTTAGAGCCTTCTCCTAATGTTTCTTTTTCTTATGAAAACTCTTGATGCCAAAATAAGTGTCAGATTTCTAGCAGTCGTTAAAACGTTGACAGAACCTTTTAGAATAGAGCAGATATTAAGTTGTCCCCTCATCAGCTGAGCTTTGAAGAACAAGCCCTGTGATTCCAGGAACCCCTTTCTGAAATGAAGACAGACCGGCAGGGCACCAGGGCTCAGAGTCCCCGGCTGCAAACAGCTGCTCTGGGGTGTCGCTAAGTGGGCAGGACCAAGTTTGGGGGGTGGGGGGTAGGGTAGTCCAGAGCTGGGACAGCTTTTCCACAGGTCTCACAGTTTGGGTTTTTTTTTGTTGTTGTTGTTGTTGAGAAACCACAAGGGGGTCCAGAGACTGCATTAACCTACTTTCCACCCAGAGGATTCCCAGTGCTCACGCCCTGAGGAGGAGGAAGAGGAGGAGGAGGAGGGGGAGAGAACAATTTCAAGTGTGAGCTGGCCATGCCTTTGCCTTCAGGATGCTCCTCATCCCGCTCCCCAGCAGAGCAGCCTGCGAAACTGGTACTTCCTCCACGAACAGCAACTAGGGTCTCGCAGCCCCGGAGGAGGAGCGCGACAGGAATCTTGCTAAAATATGGCTGTCTAATGAACCGAGAGGCCAACTCGCTTCCTAAGATCCCCATTGTCCACACTGACAGATGGGTCTCTCCCCCCTGCCAGCCCCTTCCCACCGACTGCTCTGCTTGCGCGGCAAGCCTATTCTTAGAGAGCCCCAGACAAAAGCAGGGAGCCTCCCGTTCCCAGCCACTTTGCAGGCACCTCTCCTGCCCGCTCCTCAAGGAAACCGCGGTGCGCTCCCTTACCTTCGTCCTCATCGGAGACAGGAGCCCCTCCATTTTGGCAGAATCCTCATGCCAGGTTCCCTGTTCTCCAAGTTACTCTCCGCGAGGCTGTGCGCAGCCGTTAAGCATCCCACAAGAAGACAGCCATGGCTGGCACGGCAGGTGGCTCCCCTCTCCTGGTGGCCAGGCGCAACCACTGCGCAGCCAACCCAGCCAACTTCAGTCCCCAGTGCTGGAAGGCGCAGTTCCTGAAGCAGCCTACTCCTCTTCTCGCCCTCTTCCCCCCTCCCCGCTTCCCTCTCCTCCCTCTCTCTCCTCCCTCCTTCTTCCCCTAATCTGCCTCTAGCTCTGCGGTAAGATGCTCCCATTGACAAATGATTGCTGTCTTAGGTAAGGCATGTGAACCAAGAAAAGTGTTCAGACCTAACCAGAGGGCAAGTTGCCCAAGGACAGGAGGCAATGGGTCTGCACTTGGCCTGGGCAGGCTGTGGCTTCCCAAGTTCAGCTCCATAGCTGTGCTTCCGGATGGCGACAGCTAAAGGCACCGTTTTATTTATTGTTGATCATCCAGCCACCCGTTCGTTCATTCATTCTTCTTTTAAGGAACGGCACCTAGACAGGAATGTATTACCTTTCTCTCCGGACTCAGCAGGTTTTCTGGTTTGCGTACAGAAAGCAGAGTGGGGAAAAATCCCACCACTTACATATTCCTCAATACCCACTTGATTAGCCCAGGGTTGATGTAACATCTGGATAGTCAACTGTTTTGTTTTTCTCCGCTGCTTGACCAATTGTTTTAGAAGTGTGTAGGCACAGCCTTTTCTTGGGGGGTGAGTTTTAGAAATAGATTTATGGTCTCAGTTCCTGAGTAGCTGAGCACTAAGTAATAAGTGTGTGTGCTGCTCTGGACTCTAAATAAATCAAGATGGACTGTTTCATTCAACAGTGCTGGCTCCTGGTTAACAAAAAAAAAAAAAGCATGCACTGAAGAAAAATCTTGCAAAGATCTGGGTTGGAGCATAATGAAGTTAGCAAGATGAGGCGTCCTTAACTTTCCAATGCTTGAGAAATTATGTGGAAATGATTCAAGCACTTGACTTCAAGTGGTGACTTCTTAATTGTAGCTAAGAATTCAAAAGACATGAGGAGGCTTTCATATCATCTGTTATACAAGCATCCACCATCACTAAATCCACCAATGGTATTAAGGTTGGTGTGTCTTTGTACTCTATCCCTTCAATAGAATCATTGTTTGTATGCCCAGCTTCCAGTATGTCTCCCAGATGGGGAGTCCTCCAGTTAGTACCATATGCTGATTCCCGTCCTTCACTGATGCTTTTAACCCTCAATTAACACACTTTTCCTCTTCCAGTTCGTACACGTTCAGAATCACACCAACTGTATTACTCCTGGAGTCATCCCCTTGGCCCACTTCTAGCCCTCACCTCATCTTTACTGCCCCTTAGGCTCATGGCTGCCACCTCTTCCTCCCTTAATGAGGAACTTGCCTTCTTTGTCCAGTCTTACATTCCCGATCCTTATCAAGTCTCCAATTACTTCACCATCCGGAGGGCAACAGATGCTCAGTGGGTTAGAGACCTTGGTCATTCCTGGGAGCCTCAGGACTCGGTCTTGCTCGGGGCTTCAACAGTCGCTGGAGTTTAGCGTGCCAGCTTGTCTGGTCCCTGGGCCTCTCGTTTCATTCATCCGATTCAATAAATGTCTGTAACGTGCCTGCCCTTCTCTAGGAGGTGGTTGAGTTTCTGATGCTACCGTGGAACAAAGAGGAGACAACGTGCATGCCTGCCTCAAAAAAATCCAAACCCAATGCCCTCGGGTTGTTTCCGCCTCACAGCAACCTTATGGATCCCTCCTTATATTCTCCAGTGGGTCAGATATGAAATTCAGCCATCTGTCATCAGATTCCTCATCCCAATCTCTACCCGGGCTATGGAAAGAACACACAGAGTCTCTGTACCAAAAAGAACTGGTTGACATTCCACCATTTCCGCATAGAGGAAGAATCAATGATGCTCAAGGAAGACGTTCAAGCTGAAGGTATTAGCCAAAAATAAAACTCCAGGAACTGATGGAATACCAATTGAAATGTCTCAACAAGTGGATGAAGCTCTGGAAGCACTTACTCATCTATGCCAGGAAATTCGGGAGACAGCTACTTGGCTAACTAACTGGAAGAGATCCACAGATGTACCCATTCAAAAGAAGGATGACCCAACTGAATCCTCTAACTATAGCACACTATCATTGTTCCGACCTGCAAGTAAAAAAATTGCTGAAAATCATCCAACAAAGGTTGCAGTACCACATTGATAGGGAGCTGCCAGAGCATCAGGCCAAATTCAGAAGAGGACACAGAACAAGGGACAGCACTGCTGATGTCAGATGGGTCACGTTTACTTGTGTGGTTATTGACTATGTCAATAGTCAAGGCATTGACTGTGTGGATCATAACCATGCATAAGAAATATGAGCAGTCCAGAGCACGTCACTGTGCTGATGTGGAACTTGTACATGCATCAAGAGGCAGTTGTGTGAACAGAACAAGGGCATGCTACATGGTTTAGAATCAGGAAAGGTTGCATCAAGGTTGTGTCCTCTCACGATACTAACTTAATCTGGATGGTGAGTAAATGATCAGAGAAGCTGGATTATATAAAGAAAGAAAAATGTAGCATCAGGATTGGAGGAAGGCTTATTAACAACCGGAGATAAGCAGATGACACAACCTTCCTTGCTGAAAGTGAGGAGGAGCTGAAGCACTTACTAAAGATAAAGAGCAGAGATTGTGACCTTCAATGTGAATTATAACTCAATGTAAAGAAGATGATCCCTTCAGGACCAGCAGTGTGAGTGGTGATACCGGGAGGGTGAAGGGAGGGTGGGGTGGAAAGGGGGAACCGATTACAGGGATCTACATATAACCTCCTCACTGGGGGATGGACAACAGAAAAGTAGATGAAGGGAGATGGCGGACATTAATAATTATTATTATTAACAAAATAATAATTTATAAATTATCAAGGGTTCATGAGGGAAGGGGTAGTGCAGAGTGAGGGGGGAAATGAGGAGCTGATGCCAGAGGCTTACATGGAGAGCAATGATGAGGGTAACAAATTTTTGAGAATGATGAGGGTAAGAAATGTACAAATGTGCTTTATACAATCGATGTACGTATGGGTTGTGATAAGAGTTGGATGAGCCCCCAATAAAATGATTTATATAAATAAATAAATAGAAAGAAGATAAAAATCCTCCCAAATGGACCAACAGGCAACACCATGATCAATGGAGAAAAGGTTAAAGCTGTCAAGGAGTTCATCTTGCTTGGATTCACCATCAGTGCTCATAGAAGCAGCTGTCCAGTGACCCAAAGGCACGTTGCATTAGGTAAATCTGCTGCACAAGCCCTCTTTACAGTACTGAGAAGAAAGTGTATTACTCTGAGGACAAAAATGCATCTGAGCCAAGCCCATGGCATTTTCCATGCCTCCTATGTGTGTGGAAGTTGGACATCGAATAAAGAAGACAGAAGAAGAATCCATGCATTTGGATTGTGGTGCTGGCGAAGAAGACTGACCGTAGCAGGGACTGCTGAAAGGACACACAGGTGCGTCTTGGAAGAAGTGCGACCAGAATGCTCCTTCGAAGCAAAGATGGCGAGACTGCATCTTACACACTTTGCACATGTTGTGAGGGGAGGCCAGTCCCTGAGAAGGACGTCATGCTTGGCAAATTGGAAGGACTGCAGGAAAATAAATAAATAAAAGGAAGCCCCTCAAGCAGAGCGACGGAAAGAATGGGCTCAGGCATAGGAACAGCTGTGTGGATGGCGCAGGGCCCGGCAGTGCTGTATTTTGTTGTGTACTCGGGCATGATGAATTGGGACTGACTGGATGGCACCCAAGAACAATGACACCCATGCCGTCGGTTTATTAAATAGGATTATACCACGATGATGAGATTTCCACATCTACTATAGCTCTACTCGCTGCGATATTTTTCTTACACAGGTACCCATTATTAATTTTCTCTGAGGACAATTAAAACTAATCTTCTCAGCAAGAATTCCATTGCTTCACATCTATTGTTAAGTCTATTTCTTCTCCTCTTTCCCAAATCTTTCTCTATCCCATCTACCAATTCTTAAAGCTTTATTTTTTTTCCCTTTGAGGGGTGTAAGCAGGTAGGAAATAACTCGTAATTAAAGGCAACTATGGTGGCTGGGGTGGAAACCTCACTGGCCCCAGGGTCACATAGGCAACAGGCTAGGAAGCTCCAGGGACATGGAAGGACATGCTTAGGAGACAACCGAAACTTGAGGTACATTTCTGTTGAGACTCCGGAGGAGCCTTCGCGGTTGGTGGATTCGAACTGCTGACCTTGCAGTTAGTAGCCCAATGTGGGGCCCACCATGCCATGCTCAGGAAGACAGACCTGGAAACTGCTCCTTCTTTATTAGGCAAACCACCCATTTCCTGATCAACAGTGACTGGGTGTCCTCAGCCTGTGCCACAAGGTTGGAAGCACACCCCATCCGTCAATGACCCGGACCTGGGCAGAACACCATCTTTAGGCACCCCTGTCCTAACTGAAGAGGCACAGAACACTGGTCCGTATGCTGCAGAAACCCGTGTAAAACACCCACCAGATGCCAGTTACCCTACACAAGACCCCTGGCCCAAGAACAGCCGGAGAGCCACCTTGGAGACTGAAGTCCCAGGATGCTCCTTTGTTTGGTCAAGCAAATCAAGTTTCTTCTTGCGCTTTCAAAAAAAAAATTGTACTTATTCAAGACCAACTACTATTCCTCTTCCTCCATGGTACCTGCCCTAAAACGTTAAAACTGTCTTGTGACCCAGGTCACTGTTGAGACAGCCTCCATGCCAGGCACAGCGCATCACAGCATCCTGTTTGATTTCCCAATGACTCGAACAAGCTCTCTTCATGATTTGGTTATAGGGTCCCTAATTCTTTTTTTGGAGCATTCTCTTCTTATCTTTGTGACCTCCCGAAATCTCCTCGCCCAATTTCCAATCATGATCACTTCGCCAGGGTATGTCACAGGTCAGCAGAGAGACAGTTGTTAGTGTGGGTGAGGGGGAAGTATTATCCAAGAGGGAGCTGGGCAAGAACATGCTGGAAACAGAGGCAGCCATCAGGAGCTTTGCTACGACCGAACACACAAGGGATGGGCTGCTGTGTCAGCCCTCACCGGGGGCACAAAAAGAGTCTTCCTTGGTCTTTTTTAATTTGCTAACTTTTTTGTCTTTGGCATATATTGATCACCACTAGCCTCTTCCCTTGACACTCCCCCAGATCCGAAGTCTCCCAGCGGGTTAGGGGGCAGACTAGAGTGCGAGTTTGTGAAGGTTAAATAAATTTAGATGAATGATACACGTAACACCCATCAGTTGTTTTCTGACAAACTCTAAGCCTAGTTTGAAGGACCAGAGTAGCCAGGAAAAGCGTCCCTGGGGAAGAATGATAAATGACCTGTACCATCAGGCCACAACGACTTACGGAAAAGTATGACATTTCTGGTTGTTGGTACTCCAACCCTCTGTTTCTTGGTGACTGCGCTTCATAACGGTCTAAGAGGTCCGAGACGAAACCAAACCGCTGGGAAGCCAGAGGTCCCCAAACAAATTAGGTTCTTGAGATGATGATAATAATAATGAGACGAAGGCGGCAGTTAAACACGCATGCCAGGCAAACCCCTGTAAGTAATTTTCACTCATTAGCGCATGCATGCCCCCCAGCTACCCTCTGAGGGAGGTACTATTATTATTGCTATTTTGCCGAAGTTTCAGTTCAGTAATTTGCCTACACAATGGACCTATATTTAGCTCAGTGAGGCCAACACTTGTGGAAATTCTGTCTCCTCTGGATGTGATTCCAGTGCTTTCTGTCTCCTTCACCAACCCAAGACATTTACGTTTAGTTCTTTCTTCGTCAGGGCCTTACAATTAAGCATTTGAAGAGACATGGACATTGTAAGCCATTGGGTGGACTTTTGGTTTGGTACTTCTTCCGATTACTTGCGTATGAAACTAATATTCATTGAGCACCCACCTCAAGGTACAGTGTATCAGGTACAGTGTAAGGTCCTTATCAGACACAAAGAATTTTGAGTTTTAAACAACTTATTTTTAAAATGGGATATGGGGATGGATTTCTTTCCTATCACTTCCACATCCTTTAAACGCAATTATTCCATTTCTTAAGAATGCATACAAGTACAAACAGGTTAGATTTGTTTGAAAGTAGAAGGGGGGCAGGAGAAGAGATGGCGGCGGTGGAGGGGCTCAGGGAATATTCTAATCTCAGAACTAGAGTTCAATGTCACCGAACAGTGATCATCACATCATTAGGCATCTTGATGCTCTTGGAAGATCATTCATGATACCGCAATGCCCAGAAGTGAGGTTCACAATTCCTGTTTCCCTATTCAGCATCTCCTTAAAGAAGAGCGCTTTGAGGTTACCTTTCATGTTCCAAAACAGTTCATTCAGTAGAATTTGCCCACTGGGAATAAAAACTCAGCCACAGAAGGAAGAGTCAATGAATATCAAGTATGTATACACACAGGGAAAATACCATGTTTGTACTACAGGGGAAAGAAACCTGAGCTGAAATCCAGCTAAGTGGATTTCCACTGTGTGGCGGGGCTTCTGGCCAGCAGAAGAAATGTCTTTGAATCCAGAAATCCCTCTTAGTGAATGCTCCCGTCCGGGTCTAGCCAGTCTTCTTCCCCATGTTGTCAGAAGAATCAGAGAGAGAGAGCAGGAGACAACGAAAAGAAAAGAAAAACCACATGTGGGAGGGAACAGAAGAAAACAGGCAAACGGGAGAGAGAGCAGTATCTTCATCATCGCCACAGGCTGCAGCCTGGGAGCACCGGGGACAGTCGCAAAGGTCATTTGACAGGTCTTGCCCAAGGGCTGTGAGTTCCCATCTCTCTTGTATTAAAATATTGACCCTTTCATCCCCACACTTTTGCTGTTCTTGAGGTTAATTGTATTAGACCCCTCGTAGTCTGTGGGGACCACATCCAACTGCACAACTAAGGTGTATTATGGGAGGACTGCATCAGCCTGCTTCCTAAACAGTTTTCCAGTCAGTAAGGGAAGAAAGAAGATTGTGACTTGACAACCATTTAGCCTTTCTCATTTGTAACCTGCCCACCAAAGAATGCTGATAGTACAGTGGCTTGTGCTTTGGGCTGCTAACTCCCAGGTCAACTGTTCAAGACCACCAGCTGTCTCAGGGGAGAGAGATGAGGCTTTCTGCTCCCATAAAGATGTACAGCCTTAGAAACCTACAGGTGCAGATCTACAGGGTTACTGAGAATCCGAATGGAGCTGCAGGTGGTGAGTGTGGCCATGTTGTGTGTTCTCCACCTGTCCATCACACTCTGTTTACTTGGAAGCATTTGAAAACGCGGGCTTCGCGGAAGGCAAGGGCAAGGGCAAGGGCAGACAAGACCGTATCCCTGGCTCCGTTCCAGCTATCTTGGGCAACACTGAGTCAGTTGTTTCACTCACCCAACAAAAGTTTTCCCCCCTCTCCTTTCTCCACGCCCTGTACCCTCAGCCTGAATGGTACACAGTTGCTTTGATTTATATAGTACATATAAAAGCATATCTCTGAGAAAATTTCCATTTGCTACATGCTTAAATGGAAGTGCTTATGAAAATTGTGATTTAATGCCCAAGTGACTTGAATGTATGTTTCCCTGTGGGTAGGAATAAAGCTTCTATAATTTACTCCAGTTCTCAACAACTGGGTAGACCCTTCAGCAGGACACACAGTTGCGCTCAATCGGCCCAGTGGAGCCCAAGAGGGGAAGGTGACAGATGAGGCAGCGGAGGAACAGAACCTCCGAGAGCAATGGAGAGTTCCATAAATGCTCCGCAGTGTTTTCTTTCCCAAACCTCAGTCCCACTGCTGGGGATGACAGGCCCTAGTTTTCCTTTTACGGAGCTGGAGAAGAAAAGAGGAAGAAAATGGTGTGTACTGATTACCAACGTGGTCCTGGGCCTTGAGCTAGATGCTATTTAGGTGCCTTCTCTTTTAATTTTCAAAGGCTGATGATTATTATTTCCTTTTACTCAATGAGAAAACTGAGATGGAGTGTATTAATCTGGGTACTTTAGAGAAACAAAGTCACAGAAACTCATATGCATAAGAGAGAGTTTTATATAAAGGGTAAGTGTGCATCAAGAAAACATCCCAACCCAGTGCTACCTAAGCCACAAGTCAAACATTAACCCATTAACCCATATGTCCAACACCAATCCACAAAGTCCTCCTCCATCTCACAAAACAGAGGCAATGATGCCGACTTCAGGAGGAAAGTTGACCCAGTGAACGTGTAAGCATCTCAGCGCTGGCAGGGGTCTCCACACGGCTACTCGAGCACTCAGGGCTGCATCGGGGTAGGTCCATGTGGCTTCTCCTTAGGAATATCTTGCAGGAAGTGAGCCTTGCCAGCTGAAGCAGGGAACTGGCTAAGGCAGCTGCACCCTGGTCCGACCATCACAAAGCAAGAGACCCGAGAACTAGAAAGGCGAGGTTCACCAAGCCATTTATCCCTCCACCCTTCAATTAACCCCACGTGTTTATTGGCCAGGTTGGCACAATAAACTAACTAACTCATGGAGAGAATCAAACGTTGTGGTAGATGACACCATTTAGTCCCGATTCTCAATGCCCTTGATGAGCTATGCAGTTTGCCATGTGGTTTTCCGATGGGCACACACTTTCTCCAGACAAGGCTAGGTGACTTGTGTTGACCAGCAGGGTGTCAACAAATGCCATATAAACAGATTCTTGAAGATGTTTGCACAATTGAAATGTTTGCATAAGTGGGCTTTGTCCCAGCTCTTTCCCCTCTACCTTTCCCATGGAATGGATCTATCCAAGCCAGTCTCTCAGTCATCACTGTCGGATACATTCAGACTCATCATAACCTAGAGGACAGAGTGGAATGAACCGCCCCTGGGGTCTCAGAGACTGTAAACCCTTACAGGAGTAGAAAGACTCATCCCTTTCCCAGGTCCACTAACCCCTGGAGGAGTTCCCCACGAGGAGAAACTAGCAGACCCGATCCACAGAGGCAAGCAATGTGTACAAATGAGCGATGCCAGCCGACAACAGGGAAATGCCACAAACTTTTGAAACGGAGCTCCCAGAAAACCAAACCACGTCTGCTATTGGGTGGCACCAGGCGTGGGGTTACTTGTTATATGATCAATGAATGTGGTACCTAATCCCAACATCACATAGGAATAAAGTAAGAACCAGGGCTGAAACCTCAAACATAGCTCTTCACTTGCCCTTCTCTCTACCTGGTCGCGGCACGGCAGCGCACCACGCAGAGGGAGAAACTATACTTGTATAACCATTACGATCTTTCCCTGCTATCGAGGATAGGACCAATGTCTTCCCCCCCAAATGGCGGATGACGGGGCGGGGTTGAGGGGGCGGTGGGGTGGCTTGTGAGTCTATGTTTTGGTTGATCAGCCAACTCGTCCGGATGATTGTTGAGCTTCTCATCCCATTTGCTGAAGCACCGTGATTGCCTAAAGTCATCAGCAATCAGTACAGCAGTTAATTGGAATCCAGCCCTGGGAGGCGTCTTCCTCCAGCAGGACTAGTCTCTCTCAGAAAGTGCCACACAGGGAGGGAAACTTGTTTCCTGACAATGAAAACTTTAAATGGGGATGGGTCCCTCTCCACCCATGTGTTTTAAGGAAAAAAATATCGAGATAGATAAAGGACAGAGTGATATATTTTTTTTAATGTTTGAAAAGAAGTATTTTTTCCTCCTACACCAACCTCTGTGCCTTTTTTTTTTTTTTTTTTTTAAGGTTTTCCGTTTCAGCGCTTCTGTTTTTCAGAGAGAGAAAGCCGGCAGCTGTGAAGGCCCCGGGTCATTGCTCGGTGTTTCCGTAGAAGGGCTGTGGGAGCAGGGATGAGGAAAGAGTCCAGAGAGAGGCATCACGGGAAGGGCACCAGAACATGTCTGGCACTTTCTCCCCCTCTTTCCCGTTCAGAGGGGGAGCTTCTTTAAAAGATGGCATGCTTGTGAAGGATTCGCATGTTTATAGTCTGCTAGCAGCACAGCAGTTAAGTACCACCCTGCAAACCCTACAGTCGGCAGTTCGAACCCACCAGCCAGTTGCTCTATGGGCAAAGGAGGTGGGAGTCAGCTTCTGTATAGATTTACATCCCTATGAAATTCTTCTCTCTCCCATAGGCACAATGAGCCTGAACCAACTGACAGAATCAATTCCCAGTGGGCTGTTGTTAGTCTCCCCTGAGTCCCTCTGGAGCAGCGGTGACCCATATATGACAGAACTGGTTTGGGGGGTCTGTCCATCTCAAATAGGTAATCTTCCAGTCAAATAGGTCAATACTCCAGTCCTGGAGTATTCTGTTCTGACCTATAGGGCTTCCTTTGGCTAATTTGTGGAAGTAGCTCGCCAAGTCTTTCTTCCGAGTCTGTCTTAGTATGGAGCCTCCGCTGAAATCTGTCCATCCTGGGTAACCTTGCTGTTATTTCAAATGTCAGTGGCTTAGCTCCCAGTACCAGAGCAATATGCGAACCCCTACAGCGGGACAATCTGGAAGACAGGGGAGGGAGGCCTGTCACAGTAATTATTCCAAAACTCCCAAGTAAGAAATAGTGCAGAGGGAAAATTATGTAGGGAAATATTTCTTATAATGTCCAGAGAGGTCAGGCCTTTCACCAATCACTTCCAAAAGCTTTGCTCATTTGTAGGCAATCCCAACAGGACCCCAAATTGTCTGGTGATCAAAACATGGGCCCAACAGAATACGAACCAACAGACACGGTGATCAGCACCGCTCCTGAGACTGGTTTGAACCTTCAGGGGGTTGGACAGAGAATAACGTTGTTAACTTACGGGCCGATCCCATTGATCTTCTAACCACAGACCCACTCATTAACTATTGATACTATCCTTGGTGTCGAATTTTCATCACACATGCTAGGAGGTCAATTCAAGCTACAGGCATGTGTTGAAGACCTACTAGCTGCCAGGGCCAGCCAGCGCCCTGGCCCTGGGGCTACCTAGAAGAATACGACTGGCCTCTGCCGCTGGGGAATTCCAAGGATCCACTCCTGGGGATGACGATGGATCGCTACATGATACTGGGTGGGGAATAGCACAAGGGCTGGACCAACTGGAGTGAACCCCAAGTGAGAGTGCTGATTTCACCACAGATGGCTGAACCAAGACATCAAGCCCATTGCCATCAAGCCAACTCTGTCTCCGGGAGACCCCATGTGGGACAGAGGAGAACTGTGATCCAGAGGGTTTGGGATCAGCGGGCCCTTCTTCTGGGCCCCCTTCTAGACGTTCATTTAGCAGTTGCGTGCTTGGTCGTTTGCCTCAGCCATGATCTTCTTGAAGCTGGTTTCATGGCCACACAGAGAAGGCAACTCTCTTGGGACTCGGGGCTGCCAGACAGTGGGATCAAGGTGGAGAAACTCCAGGATTGAAGAGAGCATTCCCGGCAGTGAGGCCAACATGTGCAAATGGAGCCTAGAAACGTGATCAGTCCTTTGAAAGCAAAAGTAACGGCACTGAGGTGCAGATAGACAGTCTCCAGGTTAAAGGATCCCAGACATGGTTTTTCTGAATGTAAAACTTAATTATATTCTCACCCACGCAGGAAACAAGTTACATACCACGCACAAATAAAATAAGGCGCAGGCATAGTTCACGCGATACCACTGGTGACCTCTTAAAAACTCCACTACGCATTTGCATTCATGACCAAATTGACAGGGCGTCCATTTATACCAGGAACACATGGTTTTCCAAGTTACCTGGTTTTACAAGTTGAAGTGGGCCTTCCTGCTTAGTATCCTGTGGTCCCTTTAATTAACAGCAGCGGGTCGCCTGGTAATGGAATTGTGGTTACAATGTGACCTTTGGAACAATAAATGCACCTCAATGTACACCATTTCCATAGCTCTGGGGAGTTTTTGGAATCAATCCTGCATCTTACATTTCCTTGGCCAGTTTTGACCCGAGGCACAAAGAAAAATAATTGCTTGCTTCAATTTCTTCCTGTGTCAACAGAATGAAATTAATGATGGGAATCAACGGGTATCTTTAATCCAAAAACTTGGACATGCACTTCATTATGCAAACCGTGTCTTAACCTTAATCTCTAAATATATGCCTGAACGTATAGCCACTGCCCTTTTCTCAGAAACCAAAGGTCAAGAACCAGTCTGATTTTGACCGGGCAAGAAGAGGAATGTGCCTCCGTCACTCCAGCAGACATGCTATTTTAAGACGCAGACTCCCAGCCTGAACCTGAGAGACCAAGCTCTGAATACGAAGCCGACTGACTGTAAGAAAGAGAAGCCCCGATGCTACAGTGAATTTCATGCTGGGCTGCTAACTACAAGGTCAGCAGTTCGAACCCACCAGGGAACAGATGAACTCTTTCTCCCGTAAAGACGTACAGCTTCGGGAACCCAAGAGGGCGGTGCTCCGCTGCCCCGCAGTGCCCGAGTCGCAAGCAAGCGAACCACGAGAAGTGGTGCGTGACGGAGCAGAGCCGAAAGGGGACAACGCTTCATTTAAAAGCCCTGCTGAGGTTCTCAAGGGTGTTTTGCAGCGTGGTGATCCGGCGAGCAGCTGCATGTTTTAAAACCAGATCACGAAAGTTATCACGTTCTCGTTAGTTGCCCCACCCCCCGTCAAACCCGGCTCACAGAGACCTCGTGGGCAGTGGAATGGAAAGTCCCATTCTGCACCCTCTGCACAGCCCTGAGAAGGCGCAGGCCCATGGTGGTTCCGGTGGGCTTTGAGGGCTTTCCAACCTAGAGGGAATCCCCCTCCGGCCCGAGAGCAGACAGCATTCTGCTGTAATTCCTCGGGTTTTCAGTGAATCCTTTCATTGGCTCATTTTTCCAACTCGATTGCCAGGCCTGACTTCCAAGTCTGTCTCCGTCTGGACATCCCAGTTTACCATGGGAGACGCTGCTGGCACTGGCAATACTGGTGGCACGGCGTCCAGGATCACAGCAGCACACAGGCGACCTCCATGGCACTGTGGTGGGAAGCCATCATCACGGGGGGCTGTTGATCTCACCTAGCTTGCCCAATCATCTCGGCTCCCCACCTCTCCAAACGCTCTCAAACGACCCGTCAAGTCGATGGTGGATTTCTGAGACTGTTGACTCTTGCTGGGAGTAGAAAACCTTGTCTTTCTCCCAAGGAAGCAGCTGGTGGTTTTGAACTGCTAACCTGGCAGTTAGCTGCCCAACGCATTATCACTATGTCACCGGGGCTTGCTATTATATTAAAATGTAGAATGGAAAAAATGACTACCTTTCAGAATGTTCCACAATCTTAAAAAAAATAAAAATAAAAAAGGTTCTGTTATACTTGGCTTTGTTTCCCCCAATTTACAGGAATTCAATCACTCAACAAAGACTGTGGTGCTTTTGGCCAGCCCCCTGAAGGGCTCTCTGCATGTCCCTGGAGGCGCATGGCCCAGTTGGGCACGTCATACTGTCATACGGGGCATGACGCGGCTTCCCTGACACCTCTTGGTGAAATCAATCTCCTTTCCAAGACCCTCGGACCTGCAGCACGTGGGGTAGGTGTCGGCAGGGTGAGGAAAGAGGCTGAGAAAGAAAGGAGCATTTTCTTCTTGAGCGGAAGTGGTGCGTTTCCTGACCAGATCCCCCTGCAAGAACGGCCAGGATGTAACTGCTCGGCCCACGGAGCACAAACAAACGTGACCACTGAAGCAGTTCTGGGCGTCTCCCTTTCATGTCTGAATGTGTTTGGGCAGTTAGAGAGCCGGGGAGTTTGGAATGAAAGTAGACCATGCCCAGGGGAGAGGAATGCTTTGAACCTGGGCCTTGGCTCTGCTTACTTCCTCTTCTGTAAGCCAACCCAAGGCGGTTGCAAATGTTGATGGTCCTTTGTCAGAGTCTGTGTCTGCAGGTTTCAGTGGGGCATTCAGCTCAGAGATGACCTTGTGTCCTATGAGTCGTGTTCTATGCATAAGATGCTGTAGTCTGGGGTCCTATTTCAAGAAGTTCTGAGGCCCCCACTTGCTTCACGGGAGACCCTAGAATCTAGTGCCTCCCTAAATCTAGACAGGAGGTCTTTGCATTTCGTGAGACATTCGCAAGAGAGCTATTGGGGCCAGAATCTTGTGGCAATCGCAGACCAGGAGAGCCCCCATCAAATTCTGGCGCCTGCAGTTTCCCGATCCCATTTAATCTCTTGTGGACTTCGCGTAAGTCCATCAGGGCAGAGAACTAGATCATGAGTAACTCAGAGGTGTCTCCTGATGGATACACGGGCACCCACAGTGCTGGGGAGGTGAAGTGCCCCAGCAGGTAGAAGCTTCAGGGACAGGTGTTAGCTTTAGATGGAGGTGAGCTGATTGCAGTGGTCCTGGCAAAACATGCAACAGAAAGGTGACTGGGTGACTGTGGTGGTGGCAGAGCAGGTGCCAGACGTGGAGGCTGGCCCTGGCAGGCAGCGCCAGGAAATGACAACCCCAGTGGAGTATCCTCAGCAGCTAGATGAGAACAGCTGCTATTACCATCCCAGAGGGAAGTGGCAGCAGCCATTGGGACTGGACGGAACAGCAGGAAGGCATAATAATGCTGAATCTTGGAAGGCATGAGATGGGGCTGGATGGGGTCCAGCAGATGAGAAAGCAGCCGGCTTCCCTATAGACCAGGAGAGAACGGGGATGATCAGGGGCAGAGATGGGCTTAGCAACAGTCCCAGGGAGGCATCAGGTGTGAAGGCAGCCAGAGGAGATGCACTTGACATCAAGGGTAATGACAGGAGCAATCCCAGAAAGTCTGCTATTCAGGGCCCGTGGTCAGTGGCGTCTTGGAATAAGTAGCGTGGGGCTGGAGTGAAGGAGGCAGATGACCTGGGGAACCGGGCTGCTCTCTTATTCAACCTTAGGCACATGTGACCCACAGAATGGCTGGATGGCTTCCTCCCTCTTTACCTCGGTTACATGCCCAAGCAAGCTCTCGTGGCGATGCAGCTGTTGGGCTGAGTTTATTTGGCTGGGTTCTAAGGTTTTTGGTTAGCAGGCTCCAGCAAAAGAGAAGGTGGCCTTGGGAGGCTCAAGGTGACTCTTGGACTTAAGTTGGACCCTTCCCTTGAAGAATAACTTGCAATAAGAAACAGCCTGCCTTCTGTAAAGATCATGGTGCTGCTTCTTAAAAAAATCATTTTATTGGGGCTCGTACACTTCTCATCACAGTCCATCCATGCATCCACTGTGTCAAGCACATTTGTACATTTGTTGCCATCATCATTCTCAAAACATTTGCTTTCTACTTGAGCCCTTAATATCAGCTCCTCATTTTCCCCCGCCCTGCCCTCCCCCCTCCCTCATGAACCCTTCATAATTCATAAATTATTATTATTTCGTCATATCTTACACTGTCCGACGTCTCCCTTCACCCACTTTTCTGTTGTCCGTCCCCCAGGGAGGAGGTTATATGTAGATCCTTGTAATCGGTTCCCCTATCGCCACTCTCACCACTGGCCCTGAAGGGATCATCTGTCCTGGATTCCCTGTGTTTCCAGTTCCCATCTGTACCAGTGTGCATCCTCTGGTCTAGCCAGATGGCGCTGCTTCTTAAAGGCATTCATTATAAGCCCAATTCCCTGATATGAACTCCTTAAATATTAGAGTGGAACTATGAATTAATAGTACATCTGCTCATTTAACAGACAAGTAACATCCAGGGACACTCTGAATATTACAGTGACTTTACTAAGTACTCAGGTCTCCGGATTCAATATCCTTCCTGCTGTCCTAAAAGGGCCACTATGAGTCAGCACTGACTCGATGGCAGTGAGAGCCAACAGTGTACAATCGTACCGCATGGCACATAAGTTCAAACCCCTACATTTGGCTTGTAGAGTCTTATAATCTTTCCCAGAATAAATTCATGGGCTGTGAGGTGTGATTTTGTTTTTTTGAGTTATCACCTTCTTTCCTATTTACCCCCTCTCCCTGACCAAACTCATTACTCAGTAGCTCCCACTTATAAACCACTATTTCCATCCTCTTATTTTTATTTCTTAATCAAGAATCAACCCTCTGTCAATGAGATGAAGCACGTAAAGAGCCTAGCTAGAAGTCCATCACTTAATCAGCACTCAGTAAATAATATTCATCTTCTCCTTGTTCATTCATTCCTTTTCCCTCCAGGAAGGTTTTCCTCAACAACACAGCTCGCTTCTGCTGCGCTCTTCTGTTTAATCAGGCATTCTGAAGAAGAAACTATGTCTCTGTCCTTTACCATTTTTTGACCTGTATTTTCACCCCGAGTAGTCAGAACTGAACACTTGCATCAATGATGATGTTTAACTAAGGTGATCGATCAGACGTCCCACTTTTGTCAGGACAGTTCCAATTTTTGGCATTTTAAAAAGGTCCCGCTTTTTGGAAAGAATGCATGGCAAGCTAGGGGACAGTCTATTTGGCCCATATAGACCAAATTTTTAATCAAGAACCCCCACCACCACCACCACCTGGTCAATGGTGTCCCGCTTTAAATCTGGTCACCTTATGGTTAACACTTCTAGAATGCTACCCTTAGCATCAAACAAGCTTATTCTTGCTGACTCAACTTTTATATCCCCATCTCAAAGGACCACAAATGTCAGATTTTGGGGAGTGGGTAAAAATGTAAGAGGAGGAGAAGAATGAATATGTATTGACTGCCTTCTATATGTAAGGCAAGATACTGTGTTTGTCTAAAGGACATTTATAAAAATGTCCTCTCATAGAAAGAAAGAAATACTATAGAGGAGTGAATAGCTTCCATTGGGATCGCAAACTTTGGTGGTATCATTTAAGGCTATAACTCAGTCCTGATGAAACACAGCCAAGGTCAAGGTGAGTGTGGACTTGGCTCAACAATGGAAGCCACGGTAAAAGGGTTGGGAGCTCAAGAGACCTCTATGTGTCTTATTTACACTTGCAAGGTTCATGGTATTTTCTGTTACTCTAGGTTCAGACACATACCACCCCCCACCATCATATCTCAAACTGAGACCCTAAGACAATCGAATGTCTCTTGACATTCATGTCATCTTCCAAAGCACATTTGACCCAACTTGTCTGCATGCTTTGTAGACGTTGCTCTTTGAGGAAGAAACAGACTTTGGCCATCATTTCTTTTTTATAGATTGGATGGTAGAGGGACGGATGATTATGATGACTTATCTAATGTTTCACGACTCAACAGCACATCTCACCCTAGTAGACTAGTCCATTGCTCATCTTGGGGTAAAAATGGCAAATTCTTGATGCCTAATGGCCGCCTCTCAAATACAAAGGACTACAAAAATGTCTTGGGGAATTTGAATGAACAGATCATTTTTCCATGAACTGTATAAAGCCCCCTGTGTTGACAGCACTTGCTAAGGCAATTGGGCATCGCAAATGCATGTCGGCTGCTGGTGGAAACATTATCTAAATAGACGTGCATTCCACGAAACAATAACAGTACTGCTGCAGAGCAGTGGTGTGTGAAGGCAAAGATTCACACCTGGTGTAAACACCTGTTCCCAGAGAAAGGTTATCACCCAATAGCTCTAATTTACACGGGCGGGGACCAGCCCTTCACAGTGGCCTCTGGTGTCTGACCCACTAATTGGGAAATAAAAACGCATTGCTTCTGTATGTTTCCATGTAATTCACCAAGCTTCTGTGACCATGCAGAAGAACAAAAAAGTAGCATCGGCTGTTGCTATGGAGACATAAGAACCATCTGCATTGCTATGGCATCATACAAGCACACGGCCAATCATCAGTCTTTAACTATGGGGTTGTTGAAAACCTACCTCATATTTTTAGACTGCGTGACATTTAGCACAATGATGAATATTCCCTGCTTCACAATACATTCCTTGCTTTCAGCTCTCGATGGGATGGGAGTTTTCATCCACGAGTTGGAGGTCTTTATCCTGACCCAAGCTCCCTCTTCTTATGAGGGATTACAAATCTTGATACCGATTTCCTGGATGTTGCTTCATTCTTGGTTTATGTTTCTCTTTATTTTATTATTAAAATGACTTTTTAACTGACTCTCTCTGCATATCCCTAGCTGGGACCCCCATCCCAGTCATCACCCCACTAGGAAGACGGAGTCAGGAAACGCAGGTGCATGTAATGACATCCAGCTAAGAAGCCCTGGGACGCTGAACCCTGGGACGTGTCCCCTGGGTTGTTTTCATTCACCCAGCGCCCGCCCCTTCAGTCCTTCGGGCTTTTCTAAGAGTCTCCTCCTTGGAATCTCTTTGTTTTAGAGGGCTTCAGGATCTCTTGGATTTATTTCCTTTCCCTCTTGACACCTCTCTAAAGGAGAGCCTCCTTGTCTGCCCACCAGTATTAAACAATCAACTCCAGTACGCTCAGGAGTGTGGCATTACCAAGGGGAGACTCCCGTTTGCTGGGGGTGTCTGCTTACAGATCTTTCTGCCTCCACGGTTTTCCTGACTGTGAAAATGTAATGAATTCTTAGAACGGGTTTGTCATCCTGGTCAAACCAGCCTTTCCCCCCAGAAGTCACCAGAGGATGATTTATTTATTCATCATCGCATTTGTGTCCAGCCCAATGGGCTGCCACTGCCAGCGCTGTGTGCATAGCAAGGGGGAGCTAAATATATTTACACAGAGAGTCATGCAACAAAGTCGAAATAATGAGCAACTGCCCGTATTTGCAGGCTCCTGTGTCAAGGGGGTGCACTGTTATCTTTGTCAATATATCTAGGTCAAGCTAAATACTGTTTTCTGAAATTCCAGGCTGGGCCAACCATGGCTAATTTTGCTCTTTGTTTGAATAAGATTCCTGGCACTCACAATATGGTGACAAATGCTCTCTTACTTCAGATGATTTTAAGACAGACTGAAACCGCCTGTGGACCAGTGAACAGCACTCTACCTTGCTTCTCCCCCTGACAAGTTGCCTCTTAATCAGTCAATCAAACAAGAGCACCACTGAACACACCGAGCATCTTGGATACGCTTCATGTTGGGAAATGTGCTGTTGAAGGCACCAGAGTGCCTTTGCTGCTGTCTGCACTGAACTGCTTCAGATCTAGAGACCTCCTCTTATCAACCAGAAACGAAACTCCTGGAAAAGGACCTGCCCATGCTGCATTGCTTTGCATCACCCACTCAGTATGCAATAAGGTCCCCGAGGGGCAAAGATGGCTTGCTCTCAGGTATGAAGCTAGAGGTTGGCAGTTCAAACCTACCAAGTTTGAGCCCACCTTGGAAGAAAGGGCTGGAGACCTGCTTCCATAACGTTTGCTAAGGAAGCGCACAATCCGTTCGCATGGTCTGCATGGATTAAGCCTCTGGTGATCCCCTCCCATCAGAGTTGAGGGATGTGAGCAGCCCTATTATCAGACAGCATTGTAATTATGGCAGATGTCATTAGTTGACCCATTTTATTGCTCGTTCAGTTTGAGGGGGGAAAAGGGGAAAGGGAAATACAGGTGGATGAAGCCCCAGGGGAATCCTCTCTGACCATGGACCAGGGATGTGAATAGCCTTGCTAACATGCAAGGATGTGCTGGGAAGTGGATTATTGCAGATACAGTTGTGTTAACAACACCCTATCATTGGATCTCCCTTATGATCCACTTAAATTTGTGCTGGTTTTTAATATTTTCTGCTTTCCTTTTGATTGAGTTTTTTTAAATCTGTTTCAGTTCTCTATTCTTGTTAGTGTTTTTAAAAATGTTTTTCTGTATATGAAATTCAGAATGTATACAAATGTAAATCTATAGGTACAGTGACTGGATCCAGGGTTTCTTGGAGGTATGGCAGGGAAGGTTTAGGGGAGGACACTTGTAATGATGAGTACAAGAATGAAGAGGATGTTGTACAATTGGTGGTGGTGATGATTGTACAACCTCTCCTGGTGTGGCTGAACAATACTGAATTGTATGATATGTGAATCATATGCCAATAAAACTGCTCACAACAAACAAAACAGACTCTATAGCCAACCAAGCCCATCTGGAGCAGTTCTGCTCTGTCGCACCAGGGTCCCTGTGAGTCACAGGGCTTGCACCCCGTGACTGCACCAGGCTTCAGAGGGTGCAAGAAAACCCCTGCCGTGAATGAAAAGCCACGGGAATCAATGCAACCTCAGACCTGGCCCCGTCTTCAAGGAGATTGCCATGTAGCTGGGTAGAAAACCGATCAGAAGTAAGCGAAAATGGCCTGTAAAGGCACGCAAGGTTAGGAGCAGAGGCCAGAAGTGCTGGGGGACACAGGGGAGGGGGAGGCCCATTAAAAAGGGAGTCATCCAAATGGGTGCATGAGCAAATGTGGTGAAGAAAGTTGATGGTGCCTGGCTATCAAAAGATATAGTGTCTGGGGTCTTAAAGGCTTGAACTTTGCAATCTTTTCTACCTTCTCTTCCAAATTGATGTTGACTCCTCATGTCCCCCACCCTTCCCCTCCATGTCCCCAGGTAACAATCAATCATGATACTGTTTCAATAATTCCATATAACAATACATACACTGTATGCATAGATGAGACTAGGGCAGACATGGACAATGATCCATCAACAATTACCACACAAAACTGGCAGAAAGTTCAATTTAAGGGAAAGTAGGGACTATTAAAACCTTAGAATAAAGTCACATTGGGCCCAGAAAGAGGTCAAATTCCAGGATGTTCTATTTCAGTCTAAGCACAGTTGCTAAAAACCACTTTACATTGTTATTTGTGTAGCTTTGGGTTGTTGACATTCCCAGCCTACACGCACCGGGCAGTCACCACAGACTCAAGCCTACATAGGGGCTTTGCAAATTGACTTGGGGCTGCCAATAGGATCCAAAAATGCTCCTTGTATCTGGGAACAGCTGAGAAAAATGCACCGGGCATGTCCCAGACCTCCTTCTGCATTTCCTTCATGATGTCTCTCTGGAACACTGATCCTCTCTAGCCTATGATCCATGGGAACCTGAAATGTGATCATTGGCAAGACACATGTACACTAACCGAAGAGTATTTCCCCTCTCCGATTCTGTGAGGATCAGAGTTTTAAAAAGCAGATCCTTCGGGAGGTAGATTTCTGTAACCGGCTGTTGGGCTGGTCAAAGCACACAGCTGTACATGAAGAGCTGAGGAGGTTCACCACCTCCCATAGTGCCCTTGGAAAGTATTTGTGGCTGGTGCTGCCTGCTGGCATCCAGGGGCACCTCCTGCTCCTGGTGGTTCTCCAAAGGGGTGTGTGAGTATGCACATGCAGGTGTGTGTGCATCCATGCACGTGGATGTGTTGGCCCATGTGTGTGTTGGGGTAGGGAATGTCGCTGAAGACTCTGGCCTTTCACTCAAAGTCAGATCACTTCTGGGCTATGAAGCTGCACACACTGTCCTCTCCCATTATTTGCAAATGAAACCTTCCTTCCCAGTACATCTAGTCCCTGTGGAGGATTGTCCAGGGAAAAGGGTGGATAATCTACTTCAGAAAAGTCGGTCCCTGAAAACCCAATGGAGCACCGCTGTGCTGTGCCCTACATGGGGTCCCTCTGGGTGGAGGCATCATGGATCATCACCCTTCAAAGTCCATCGGCTTGTCTGACTGGCTCACTCAGCCCCTTGAGCGGCTCTCCTGTGTGTCTGCTCCCCTCCACTGCTGCCAGGCCCCCGCAGCTGCCTGCAAGTGGCACTGTCCTCCTGGAGGCCTGTGCTATGTGCTAGAAAAGAGGTTGAGTTTCACGTGAACATTGGAATTTATATTGGGAAATTATTGGGAGCCCCAGGAAGACTAACAAAGATCGCAAAACACACTCCCCGTTCACATCCCAGCAGCTGAAGAGAAGCAAGAACTACTTCTATTTCCTCATAGGAGGAGACAAGTTTGGTCTCTTGAAAGAAAACAACAGCTCTGGGCAGAGGGCATGAGCAGACCATAGGAGAAATGCCAGGGGTGAGAGAAGACGTGCCCTCCCCCAGCAGCATTCAAAGCAACACAGGCATGCACGTTGGCAAAGTGTGCCCAGAGTTCAAGGAAAACCCTTCTCTTTCTACATCTCCACCAGACCCATAGGGACACCCTCCAAGGGGCATGTCTCTTTCTACAAAAGAAAATCTTTATTTGGGTTTCAGTAACTCCTCTTGGTTACATTACCCTTGAGCACACCTACCAGGCCTCTTACACCCTCCTCACCACCAATTTGGGTGAAGACAAAGCGGGTACCTAAGCAGACGTGGTGAAGAAAGTTGATGGTGCCCGGATATCAAAAGATATAGC
>NW_022111378.1:6571282-6575653 GCF_000313985.2 Echinops telfairi | reverse complement strand
AAATGTATTTTTTCACAGCGGACACAAAAGTGTCAAACTCTACAAGTGGATTTAATGATCGCAAGATACAGCCAATCATGTTTTTAAGAACATTTTATCTGAGAAGCGAGTCACAATAGAATATTAACTGGAGAAAGCATCACAATTCAACTCAGATCATTGTTCTAGTCGTCACAGCGGCTGCAACAATGAGCTCAAGGCCAGCACGATGATGGGGATGGTGCCAATGATGGACCGGGCCGCGTTTCCTTCTGTGGTACGCAGGTGGACTTGCTGCGAGTCCAAACCAACTGCATGCCCCTAACAATAACCACATGTCTGCATCATGACTTCAACCTGTAAAATGATGTTCTGTGCACATACACAAACACGCTATCTGCGTATGGGGGTCTGTGTGAGTGCAATGAAAAATCAAAGAAAGTGTTCTAAGAGATTTACAGAGTTTACATTGACCTTACATTACATGTGTAATATTTATTTTCATTGTTATATTTATTAGCATTTTCCAAATTTGAAACCATGAGTTTCTCTCTCTCTTTCCTTTTATTAAAGATCATTTTTTTCAGGGGCTCTTATAGTTCTTTTAACAATCCATACATCCAGTATATCAAGCATATTTGTACATATGTCGCCATCATCATTTTCTAAACATTTACTTTCTATTTGAGCCCTTGGTATCAGCTCCTCTTTTTTCCCCTCCACCAACTTTTTGAAGGCCTCTTGTATGCTACATTTTAAAAGACTTTTTATTATGAACTAGGTGAAGGTTTGCATCTATAGCCACCAAAATTGGGGGTAACAACAACAAAGCATCGAGGGTGCCCGGACAGTCCCACGCTCATCAGTGCGTTCTCGCTTCTGGCCACCCGACATCCATTCAGCAGCCACTGTCCAGCCTTCTTTCTCTCACAGCACTGAGAGAGGTGTGGGGAAGATGGGACACAAGTTAAAACAAATAAAAGGAGGGTTCCTATCTTCAGGAACTGTCCATTTCTGAGAGGTCAAGAGGATGACCTCTGAAAACCAATCGCCAGCTGAGTGGATTCTGACTCACAGAGCTGCCCTACGGGGTCGCCGTGGCTGCAGTCTTTAGAGAAGCAGGCAGCCACATCTTTACATCTTTATCCCTCAGAGACGCTGGTGAACTGCACCTGCTGACCCTGTGATTAGAAGCTGAGGGCTCAACCTTTGTGCCACCAGGGTTCCTGGGGTAATGGCAGTGGCCTCAAAAAAAACAAACCCTGTGCCACAAAGTCAACTCCCGCTCATCGCAGAACTGCCCGCTAGGGTTCCCCACGCTGCCAGCTGCGCAGCAGCAGTTGGCCACATCTTCCTCTCGTGGACGGGCGGGAGGGGCAGCTGAGTGCGTCATCGCTGCACCCCCTTCAAGAGGGTGGCATTTCTGAAAGCTTCATGACCCTCTACCATTTATCTCTTACAGGAAATTGTGAAGAGTTTTGTTTAAAAAACACACCGATCTATTTATACTTCACCCGCTCTTTGACAAATGTCCAGATGCCATCTGGTAAAGATGGTGAACCACAGCCAGCCGGTTGGCCAAAGCAATAATCAAGTCTCCTTCCTTTCCTGTTCATTTTCACTCATTCCCTCGAAGCTAATGGCGATCCTTGTTGAGATAGTTAAAGTTTATTGTGCCAAGATGTGGGGTGAGTTGAGGGGCGGAGGGATAAATGGCTCCGTGAACCTAGCCTTTCTAATTCTTGGGTCTCTTGCTTTCTGATGGTCGGACCAGGGTGCAGCTGCCTTAGCCAGTTCCCTGCTTCAGCTGGCAAAGCTCACTTTCAGCAAGACATCCCTGAGAAGAAGCCGCATGGACCTATCCCGATGTAGCCCTCAGTGCTGGAGCACCCGTGTGGAGACCCCTGCCAGCGCTGAGATGTTTACACATTCACTGACTCGGCTTTCCTTCTGCAGTCAGCATCATTGCGTGAGTTTTTGTGAGATGGAGGAGGACTTTGTGGATTCGTGTCAGACATTTGGGCTAATGTTGGACTTGTGGGCTTGGGCAGCACTGGATGGGCTGTTTTCTTGATGTGCACTTACCCTTTATATAAAACTTTCTCTTATACACATGGGTTTCTGTGGATTTGTTTCTCTAATGTACCCTGACTGACACACTTGTTCTGAGGGCAGGTCTAACTAGAACAAGGAGGATCGGTGGTATGTACATAGTAGGTCTGTTACCTCCTTCTTCTGCAACACCAGAAATAATCAACCAGAGTCTCTTGGCTTTCCTGTAGGCTAGCTGTCCTAATTCTTACTCTTCCTTGACTAGAAATGGGTCCAAAGGGGGTAACGATATAGCTTCTTATAACCTAGCCCAATCGAATTGGAATAAGAACCTGGAAGCAAACCTGGCCAAGGATTTCCGTGAAATTCTAAAAGGAAAACATACCCGGGCGAGGATCCTGTCTGCAAAAGGCCATCAGTCCTTCTGACAAAACAAAAACCCCTCTCACTGTGTTGCCTTGCATGTGGACTCAGTTATTAACAGGAGACAGCAGACTCAGGGCTGCAGTGAAAGGCTGGAAACCACCAGTACACATGATGCCCGTACGGCTCCCCGTCGATGGGGCTCTCTCCTCAGGTCATCACTTCAATAGCAAGTCTGACTCTTCGTGCCGTGAGACCTCCAGGTGTCCCTTGTTCCAGAAGGACTCAAGCTGGGTCCAATCAATTCCTTATGTGATTGCCAGACATGAAGCTGGTAATATTCATGACTGAAAGGAGCAGTTCTTTTCCTGATGCGGCATCCCGTGACAAAATTAATAGCAGGCACTCGGGGGAGAAGGTGCATCAGTGTTGGCAGGATTACACCGGCATCCACGCAGCCCAGCGAGGGGGCCAACGGGCACGGGTTCTCAGTGACCAGCCCTAAACCAGACACACTGAGACTTCCAACTAGGTTGTTCTCTGCCGTTCACGACCCTTAGCTCTTTCATTCAGTATATCCATAGAACAGGAGTCCCCAAGCCATGCAAACAGTGAAGCGGTTGACTACTACGTGGAAGGTTGCCAGTTCAGATCCACCCAGAGGTGTCCTAGAAAGGAGACCTGGGACCTACTTCCGAAGCACCGTAGATGTCCCTGATCCCACTGGAGCATAGTGGGACTGTAACACACTCAAGGACCCCGAGAGTTGAAATCCATCCCCCGCAACTGTGCTTGCTTTGTTTGGCGTTTTGCTGTTGTTTGTTTTTCTCGTCCACAGAGCAGCCATGATGTCTCCTTAGCTGTTGTGACAGAGAGTGGAAGCCGACATTTAACCAAGACTCGCCCAAGGAGAGGGAGTCCGTTAAGATAGCAGAAGCCAGTGCTGACGCCCATGGTAAAACAACCACATGCTTACACATACACGCTCACACACACACACACACACACACATCACAGAGGGTGAAGGGGATCCATGAATAGAAACTTTGGCTAGCTGGGCTCTTCATTTGATTCTGGCTCCTGCCTGGAGACCCTCTAGGACAGAGAAGAATGGCCCCGCAGGGCTTCCCAGGCTGAAAGCTTTGCAGGCGCAGGGAACCACGCCTTTTCTCCTGCACATCAGTGGATGGGGTCGCATCACTGACTTTTTAGTTAGCATCTGAGTGCCTAACCGTTGTGCCACCGGGAATCCTTGAGGCGGAGTAGGAACAGCCTATGAAGCAAACTCAACCTGGAGTTACTTGAATTTCATCTTTCAACCTTCCTCATGCCGCGGCCCTTTCATACAGCTCCTCATGTGGCGGTGACCCCCCCCCAACCATAAAATTATTTTTGTTGCTACTTCATCACTGTCATTTTGCTGCTATGATGAATCTGGCAACCCCGGTGAAAGGGTCGGTCGACTCCCAAAGGGGTCGCGACCCACAGGTTGAGAACCGCTGCTCTAGAGTCTGATCCCAGAGCCCATGGTCAAGCTGATCCTCATCCATAAACCTAATAGTGCAAGGTACAAGCCCTCCAGTCATGAGGTAAAGCCTTAAACGTTTCCTATTGTTGAACAGCGTTGAGGCATCTGAAGAACGGCAGAGAGGCTAAGGACTAGAGAGAGACCGGACTGCTGGTTGATGAGGGGTGTTGATGTGGACCAATATCTGTGCCCTTAATGTTTTCTGATCCTGACTTGTAATAACCTGTTAACTTCCCTAATACACACCCCCTTAATCGTTAAAAAACTAAAAAATATAAAAAATGAAAGGCTAACATTAAATTTAAATTATTCTGAAGGCTCAATTTCTGCAAATTAAAGGATCAACCCTCCAACCCAAACAATATTTCCTGGGTAAGTTTGGTCATAGGTAGACACCAATCTCAATGTGGTTGTCCATGGTGCATAGAGCAGGAATGATGCTGAGCCAG
>NW_022111378.1:6557424-6570967 GCF_000313985.2 Echinops telfairi | reverse complement strand
CCCCTCCGGACCAATAATGAGTAGCTATACCAGGAGGGTAAGAGGAAGGTGGGGGAGAAAGGGGGAACCGATCACAATGAACCCCCTCCCTGGGGGACGGACAACAGAAAAAGTGAGTGAAGGGAGGCATCAGACAGTGTAAGACATGACAAAATAATAATAATTTATAAAGTATCAAGGGTTCGTGAGGGAGGGAGGGGGGAAAATGAAGAGCTGATACCAAGGGCTCAAGTAGAAAGAAAATGTTTTGAGAATGATGATGTAAACAAATGTACAAACATGCTTGACACAATGGATGGATGGATGGATTGTGATAAGAGTTGTATTAGCCCCCAATAAAATGATTTTTTTTTAATGATAGAAAATCCAATCCCATCTACTTTGTCTAATCCTACTGCTGAACATAGGGTGCACTAAAGTTCTTATCTTGGTGATAGCTGGTGTGACAGGGAGGCCAAAGCCAGGCAGGAGAAGAAAGGCAAGCCAGCCCATAATATCTTAGCAGTCTCCAGATCAGTCTCCCTCAATCTGCAACCAGCTAATTGGGACAATCTGTTCTGAAAGCCACCATCAGCCTAAGACCCAGAATTCCCTCTATTTATATTTAAGGCAACTCAGAAAGCTGCCACCAGGTGGCGCCAAACCAAGACTGGAATCAAGATCATTTGGATCAAATTGGTCCCTGGTCACTAGGAGTCAGGGAGATGGGTTTTGAGTGTGGACTATTGGTTCTCTTGTTCAATTCACTTACCTCAAAAGAAGGGAATCTGTGTTTCATATAACTGATGTTAAAGATGTTAAATTGCGTTAAAGGTGGCATAGTGGTGAAGCACTTGGCTAATCACTGTTGATTATGTCCAATCCACTAGTTGTTCCATCACAGAAAAATGTGATGATTACTTTCTGTAAAGGTTACATCTTGGAAACCTTACCGGACAGTTCTAGTCTGCCCTATCAGGCCGCTGTGAGTCAGAATTAACTTGACGGTCACGGGTTTGGATTGTTCATGGTTACCTTGGGGCAATCAACATTCATCACATGATTCAGGACAAACAGGATGCATAGGCACCATAGTTATGGCCAAGTTTTACTACATTCCTCTTGTTTTTCTGTTACGCCATTATATTCCCTAGAAACGAGTTGTAAGACATGTTGTTAGGGGCATTTTGTCAGTTCTGGTTAATAACAACTCTGTCTGGCAGAAGAAACCCTACCCCATCCTGTACCATCCTCACCATACTCGTGTTTGAGCCCACTGTGGAAGCAAGTGCCCTTCATCTCCTTGAGGATCTTCCTCCTGTGTGTTGACCTTCCCCTTTGCCAAGCGTCCTTCCTGATGACGTGTCCAAAGTCCACGAGGCAAAGTCTCAGCTTCCGCCCTTCGAAGGAGCATTCTGGCTGCACAGTCTCTAAGACAGATTGGGTTGGTGCTTCTGGAAGTCCCTGTGCTCTCAACATCACTGGCCAACACCATCAAAGAGATACATTCATCTACAGCAGTGCTTCTCAACCTTCCTAAAGCCGCGACCCTTTAATACAGTTCCTCATGGTGTGGTGACTCACAACCATAACATTATTTCCGTTGCTACATCATCACTGTCATTTTGCTACTGTGATGAATCGGGTGACCCCTGTGAAAGGGTCATTCGATCCCCAAAGGAGTCGTGACCCACAGCATCTACAGCCTTCTGATGTGTGGTTCAGTTTTCACATGCATTTGAAATGATGAAAACACCATGGCTAGGGTCGGGCTGCACCTTAATCCTTGAAGTGAGAGCCGTGTAATAAATACCAGTGCCGAACATACCAGATTCTACTGCCTGGGGGTTTGTGTATAGTTTACTAAACCCTCGAACATCAGTATGCCACGTGCTCAATCCTCCAGAAACAAGTATCCCCAAACCATTCAAATTAGACACAGAAAAGACCTACGTATTCATTACCCTCCAGACACCGCGCCCTCTCACAGGTGTTTCCTGGTATTTCTGCCCTTTTTCCTTGAGGGGCCCGGCGTGTGCTTGACAGACACTGCCACTGTGGTAGCTTGCTCATCTCCACCCTCAGTCCAGCAAAGACCAGGCTATTGGGAAGCGCTTCTGAAATTTCTTCCTGGAAGGCTGGACTTTCAACAGCAAACAAACAAAGCATAAAACCCAAACTAGCCCAAAGCTACGATCATGGAATAGCTCCCAACAATAGCTACCAGGGGAGAGGGGCTGCCTGGACATAGACCACCCTTCCCCTGGGGTCCCCAGGTACGACAAGAGAGCCGATCTCATCAAGGACTGCATTTCTTGCGTGAAATTGAGCATGGCGTCTTGGAGCTGTGGCATCAATGCAGCATGGTCTGCTGCCTACACGTTGGTAGGCAAAGGATGTGCAGACAACTGTTATTTACTTATTTTGTTTGCTCCTTTTATTTCTTTCGCGAACATGTTTTCACTGACCAAAGCTGTATCTCAGCATTAATTTTGGATCTTGCTAACATTACCTGTCCTGATTCGATGCTATTTAATTGAAGCGTGTCTTTTCCTGTTTGCACTGTGCGGTCTCTGGCTAGGACTCTGTGTCTCACAGAACTTGCTGAATTTGTATTTCAGCTTCATAGTTTTACTATCTGTGAGGTGGATCTAATCTTGGTTTTCTCACCTGTGAAATATGGGGATAATAATAGACTTGCCTTACGGGGCTATTGTGAGGGTTAGAATACTCATGACATCATTCGTTCTCTAAATGCTTCATAAATGGTAGTTATTAATCTTTGGAGGAGCCCTGGTGCCTCTGTGGGTTAGGCAAGAGGCTGCCAGCCACAAGGTAGGCAGTTCAAACCTACCATCCCCTCCCCAGGAGGTGGGCTCCTATAAAGATGGGCAGTTTTGAAAACCTTTGTAGGGTCCCTTTGAGCCAGAACTGATTCCTTAGCAGTGGATTTGGTTTGATATCATTATTTGAATAAATGCCCTGGGGTAAGCAATGGGCGGCTAACCTTACGTTTGGCAAATGAAACTCATCAGCTGCCCTTCAGGAGAAAGACAAGGCTGTCTACTCCTGTAAGGATCTACACTGTAGATTCTACAGCCGCAGAAACACGGATGTAGGATCCTGAGTCATCATCGACTGACAGCAGTGAGTCTTAGTGTTATTACATTGAAGTTCTTCATTTCTACATCATTTTTCCATGCTTTATGTTAAAGTTAATTTAAAATTACATTTCCCCTTTCTTATGTAAGGAATTTCCCGTATGTACTAAAAAGGCGAAGGACACTTTCATTGCCGTTTCTGTGACTTGAAGGAGCCTGGGTGGAGCCGTGGGTTCCACACGAGGCTGCTGCTCAGAGCCTGTGGTTCACACGCTCCAGTGGCTCCGCGGTAGCAAGGTGAGGCTGTTTGTTCCCACCGACCTTCAGAGCCTGGGAAAAGCAAGGGGCCACTTGCCCTCTGTCCTGCTGGGTCTCTTTGAGTTGGAGGTTTAAGTTCTTTTAATTTTTTTAAAAGGAAACCTGGCGGTGTCATGGCTAAGTGCTTGGCTGCTAATGGAGAGGTTGGTAGTTCAAAGCCCCCCATTGGCTCTGTGGGATGAAAGACCTAAGGCTCTGCTCCCAGAAAGATGACCGCTGAGGCAGGACTGCTCTGTCATAGCAGCTCACGACGCCAAAGCAGACGACACAGCACCTAAACATAAACTTGATCTTTAAAGGATTAGCTACGGAATTAACTTTCCGTTACGTTGCTTTGCATTTTTTAAATTGCTGAATTGTATATATGGCTAAAATATATCTTAATGCTTATCTATTTTATCTTGGATTATTTTATGACATTAAATATGTATTCGGTTTTTACTTTTTCTTACTTTTAAAGCTTTCCTATTCTTGTTTCTTTTCATTATTTCTTTTACCTCATCACAATTTTCAATATACATCATAACATTTTCTTTTTTATTGCCTTCTGTTGATATGAAAGCTGTAACTGTATACACACACACACACACACAAAGATATGCATGTATGTATGTACCAACATGTATTTTTTTAAAAACCCACTACCATCAAGTGGATTCTACCCTGTCCTATAAGGTTGCTATGAGTCAGACCACACTGAGCCCTGAGCCCCAGGAAATATAAAGTTGCCCTGGTGAAACTGTGAGTTAGGGTTTCAAACATACTAGCCACTCCTGTGAAGAAAAACCGAGGCTGTCTGCTCCCATAAAGATTGACATCTCAGAAGCCCTGCACAGTTAGGGCTACTCTGAGTGGGAAACGACCTAGACAGCAGGGGGTTTATGTAATATAAGTTTCCTCCTCCGACCCCTCCCCAGAGCTGTCAACCCCTGCATGACTCCGTGTGTGGATCATGAAGCCTCATTTCCAACCCCATCCTTCTGTGCACACCCTGTGATGCTGGTTCACATGTTGGCTTGGTGCCTGGCTTCTCTGTTAGCCTCTGGCAATGGGGGGATGGCGGTAGTGGGGAAGGTGGGGCCTGGAAGGAAATTGCAAGGCTGGAAGGGAAGGTGGACTTCCTGTTTCCTGCTTCCCTCACGAAGCCGGCTGCTTCTCCCTGGTAGGGTCTTCTAGTTACAGCAGTAGCTGAATGAATCTCCTGGGCAGTTCTTTCAACTCTGGCAGAATGTGCCTCCTCCCACTCCACAGGGACCCAGCACCAGCTGCCCTGCCCTCCTCCTCGAGCAAAGTCCTGCGCATAGGCCCTTCCCAGAGCCCAAAGGCTCGGCATGGACAAGCAGTGGCTTCACCTAGCCACTCGGTTCCCTAGCACACTTCCTCCCACCTGCTCTTTACGCTGCACACCCTCCCTGCCATCGCCTCCTCTGGGATTCCCTAGTTTTCTCTTTGCCTTCTGAATGAATTCCTTAGTGAACCATCCCTCAGATCAAAGTCATCCTGTTAAAAGGGTGGATGAGGGCTCTGTCTCCCGGCGCTACCCGGCTCATTCACTCTATGATGCCCGGAGAGTGGATCTTCTTCTGGGCGGCATGTCAAAGGATGGCTTCAGAGGCCAAGGGAGAGGAAAACGGAGGCCCCCACGAAGGAGCCAAGCAGGTGAGAGCTGTGCTGATATTCTCTCTCCACTTCCATGCCTCCTTGACGCTGACCACATATCGCTTGCATTTCAGAATGTCAAACCAAACGAAGGGTCTCAGAGGAGAAAGTCCATTTGTCAAGCGGAGGAGGCCATGGCTTCTTCTCTCCAGCAGCTGTGGAAGCCACCCTTCAAAACGCCTCACCCTAAGAAACAAGGGAGACTCCTGCATCTCTCTCCATGGGCTGCTTCTCCACATCTTACCCTCTCCCATCTTTACATGGTTTTTACACCCGTTGGATTGGGGTAGAGCAGACTGATGGTGTTGCCAGATGGAGATGTCGGGTGGAGTGCAGTTACTAAGAAATCCTTCCTGTCTAGAAGAAATAGAAAGTAGCGATGGGAGAAGGTGTGTTTGTGTAGGAGGACACAAACCTGCCATTTGACGGTCACCGGGAGTCTCCTAACCTGATGTAGCTGTTGGACAGGTGAGTCATCTTTTGCCAGCCGCTTCCACGGCGGGCAGGAATGTGCAGACTAAGCATTTGCTGGCCACCTAACTTATGTGCTATTTGCTTCCGTTTTTTTTTTTCATGTAATTTAAATGTTTCCCCACCTAAATACAATCATAAAATATATATTTAAACCAGTTCTTTGAATGCGGGACCTAATGGATGTGATTGTTGAATTTTGTTTCCCAAACAAGTTTCGTTTACGTTCTAAGCCCTCGTATCTGTGATTGTGACCGCATTTGGAAACAGAGTCTTGAAAGACGTTACCGGCTAACCTGAGGTCAGACTAGACGAGAGTGGGCTTTAACCCAACGTGAAGTGTGGCCCTGTAAAGAGAGCAGAGACACAGGGGAACACCCAGAGGGTGAAGATGGCGACAGAGAGGGGAATGATGCGTGGACAAGCCACGGAATCGCAAGGATTACTAGGAACCATCAATTAGGAAGAGGCCCGGAAGGACCTCTCCCTAGAGCCATCAGATGGAATCCAACCTTGCCGACACCTTGACTTCAGACTGCCAGTCCCCAGACTATTCATCTCTGATGTTTGAAGCCACCTTATGGGTGGCTTCTGTCATGGCAGCTGTAGGAAACTCATACGCTGCACCAACAGTGGTAATTGAATGAACGATGGTTCCATTTTCCACCTCACTGTGTGGTAGAGACAGTCTCTCCTCTATAAGCCTAAAGAGGAATCTTCTAATGGGGCCTGCATGCAGGAGCCACATTCATGTAATTAATATATAATGTGTCTGCAATACCGTATGCATGAAAGGGGACATGGAATAAACATTTGGCTTCAAGTAACACTACTCACTAGAAAGCAGACAAGCTGACGTCAATGAATTACCAATAACAATGTTAAGTGGTCTTGACCTCTAAAACCCGCGATGAACCCGTAGGCATTCAGCTAATTCCATTTGTATTTCTCCACGCTGGGTGTCACTGAGTCAAATCCAGCCTGCAGCAAGTCCATGTGACCGGGTAGAACGGTCCCATGGATTTCCCTGGCTGTCATCTTCCCAGAAGCCGACTGCCAAATCTTTCTCGCACGGAGCACCTGGTGAGTTTGAACCACCAACCTTGCCGTTAGCAGCCAAGCACTGAAGCACCGCATGACCAGGAGTCATCTTCCTATAATGTCAGATGAGCAGCGTGGAACCTACCTGACCTCCCGTCGGACCAAGCATACTTGGGGCCATCCCATTCCTGTATTGCTCTTGCAGGGACTTTTCTCCCGGTCTTTGTCGAGCTGCTGTCAGTCGGTCTGTCTGTGTGGCCACAGCATAGAAGCTGTCACACTGCATCAGTGCCTGGGAGGAAGCTGCGAGTGTCCCGCTCAATCTGTGCAGCTGGGAGGAGCCGGGGGAAATGGGGAAGACTAAGCAGAGAGCTTTCTCATGGGCCGGCTTTGTGAAAAATCAAGCCTATTGAACATCAAGGCACCGAGCCACCAAAATAGCAGCTTTAAGCAGGAAGGAAAGGAACACGTGCCCAACTAAACACAGCGAGGGGCACACGCCTGCGCCGCCTTTCAAACAAGGTCCTTACGCCTCCGCGTCGCCGTCCTGACAAAAGCGCCGCTCCGCATCCCTCTCCTTTGAATCAACAGAAACACTTCCCTCTTTAAACTGCTGCAGCCAAACGCTGGCCTAAAACTAGAGGGAGCGTTCTAGGATGTTAACTAATTAAACTAACCACAACAAACCCGTTGACCTTTAGTCAATTCAGACTCACGAAGACCCCACGTGTGTCAGTCGACCTGTGCTCCAAAGGGGTTTCAAAGACTGGTTTTTCCCAGAAGGTCACCAGGGACACATCTTCTGAGACACATCTGGGGGATGGACTTGAACCGCCAACCTTTGGGTGAGCAGCTGAATGCGTGCACTAACCAGGCCTGATACTGTTTGTACCATCCAGGGACTCCGACTAAACGTAAAAGCTTCTCCATTCCTGTAACCTGCGGGCTGTCCAGTCTAGTAGCCAATGCGGCATGTGATTGTTCAAATGGAAGTGTTAAATCCTGTGCCACAGTCAAACCAGCTCTACTTACAATACTCCGTGGGCACCCGTGGCTGGTGGCTAGCGTGGATAATGCAAACAGAAGGTTTCCACCCTTAGCGCCAGTTCTCTTGGACGGAGAGCGCTGCCGATGACTGCACAATTCAGCTTCCATCATGTACGCTTATATTCCTGCAGAGTGTCTGAAGCGCTGGTAATCTTCCCAATCTTCTTCCTCGGGGAGCTCTGATGTTACTGCTGGAGTGGCCTGCTGGGCCAGCAATGTCCCAGGTGACTCTGGCATTGCTCGGAGATTGTGGGCCGTCTGACAGGCTACGAGGACTCTGCTTAGCTTGGGATGAGAAGGAGACTTCTCTTCCTAATCTTTAAATCAGCCTTCCGCAGTCACCCTTCCTAGCCAATGGGTGCTAGTGTGTGATGCTCCAAGTGTTGTAAAGGTAATCCATTCCCTTGGCTTGCCCCATCCATCCACCCGTACACATACCTTGGCTTCTCCTACCTTACCAAAAAATAGACCTGGTGGCATAGTGAGTTACACACTGGGCTAATCACAAGGTTAGAGTTTCAAATCCATCAGCCGCTCTGAGGGAGAAACACTTGTGTGTACAGTCTTGGAAACCCATAGGAGCAGTTCTACTGTGTCCTCTAGGTGGGCGAGAGTCAGAATCGATGCCTGGCTGTGAGTTTCTTTGCACTTGCTCACTCTACCGAGGGCCCACGCTTTTACCAAAAACATGAGCCAAGGCTTTGCCGTTGGAGAGTGGTTGTCCCCGAAAGGGGTCGTCACACATTCAGCTATGCAGAAAGAAAATGCCAAGCTCAGGGTACATAGAGGCCTTCTGGCAGCCAGGCCTCCTGAGTGGTCTCCTGGGAGATGAGTGTGTTTCGGGGCTCCTGGCACACTCTGGGGTGCTTGTCAGACAAGCACAGACCACTTCCTGGGACACTGCTTTTTGCCTGCGATTTACAGCCTCTCCTGGAGGGGGTGGGGCCAGACAGGCCAACGCTGCCTCTCCACTCTCTTTTCCCAGGGGCTCAGTCCTTGATTGGTGATTTTCAAAGCTAAAGATTCAGGATGAACAAACAGATACCCACAGCACCATGCAGACACACCCACGAGTTCTCATAACCCTCTCAACGGGAAGTTCACATTTCTCTTCTCTAGCCTGGCAACAAACCGACAACCGGCCAGCACTGATATTGGGGAAAAGTTAATAAACAGAAGTTAGCTATCTCCCAGAGGGGGTGTGTGGGTGGTGTGTGTGTGTGTGTGTGTGTGTTTCCTTCCAAGCACCATAGCTGCTGTCTTCAGAGCTGAGGCCCGTGTGTGGCATATAGATGTATACCTAGACGGATGCACCACACCCTGTGCTGCCCCGCCATAGCCCTACCTTTTCCCCACTGTCTTTTGTTTGTAAGGTCAGATGTTCCATGTTGCTGGGCTATTTTAAAATATGCCCTTAAAGGAAGCAAAGCCTCTGAAAATTTCCATAAACTACTGGAGACAAGAACGCCAAGAGGAACACAAAATTGTACAATATTTCTCCAAAGTGATTTTATCCAGACCCATCAATGGCTTTAAAGTATTTATCCTCTTTTACCTAATGTAGTTACTTCTAAGGAGCGCCTCTAAACTTTTTTTTAAAAACCCCACCATCAAATCAGACACTTTCCTGTGGACTTCGGTGAAGGCTGTTCATCACAGTAAAAGCTAATAAGCCAGACAGGGCAACCGAAATGCCCCAAAATGGGAAATGGTTAGTTGAGATAAGGAACACATTTACAGCTGGGAATGCTCTGCAGACATCCAAGTTCATGCTTTCAAAGACGACTGGATACCAGGTCAGATGCTCACATTAATATGTCAAGTGGCAAACACAATATGAAATGGGACTACAACTAAGGCAAACATCTCCTCATTTCATCTGTAAGATATTAATTACAGTACCCCCTCCCCTGCCATTTTTTCCCTTTGGGGCTTAAATGAAGCAAGTCTTATGAACTGTTTTGAAGAATGCTTGACACTTGGTAAGGGTGTCATCCTCTGTGTGGTATTGCCATTAAATATAAGTGTCTGTGGGTCTCTTGTGTGTGTGTGTGTACATGAACACATACACAGCCAATGATGACCACACAGAAGCACATTAAATATCGGTAGGCAATGGGGTTACTGGTGATTTTTATTCTTTATGCTCCTGGAATTTTCAGTAGGATTCATTCAGCGAGCACATGTCACTTCTGTAGTCAGAAGATGATCATATAAATGCCACCTCAGTATTTGAAAATAAAGCTATTGCCCCAATACCCACACTCTATTGCCAAGGCCATAGGCAAGGGTCTGGTCACACTGCTCAAGGAGGAAGGTTTGGCTTGACAGCCCCGCTCCCCATGCCCCACGCCCCTCATGCGTTGGCAAGGGATCCCAGCCAAAGCAAACCAAACTCATTGCCACCAACTCAATCCTGACCCCCGAGATTCGATAGAGGGGCTTGGCGGCTGTCAACTGTAGCAGAAGCAGACAGCCTCGTCTTTCTCCCGAGAGGCTGGTAGGTCTCAACCTGCACTTAACCATCCAATGCTTACCCTCCTGCGCCACCAGGGCTCCTTGGGTGAGGGTTAGCATCTCCCCAGCAGGACATTTTATTACATCCTCGGTCACACTCCAACCTTCTTACTGTACCATGGATGCTGCTGAGAGGGCGGGGGAAGGCTTTTCTTTTTATTTTGAAATCATTTTCTTGGGGGCTTGTATAACTCTTATCACAATCCATACATCAATTGAATCAGGTACGTTTGTACAGGTGCTGCCCTCATTCTCTTCTAGACATTTACTTTCTATCAAGCCCTTGGTATCAGCAATTTCCCCCCTTCTCCCCTCCACCCTTACAACATCGTGATAGATTGTACATTGTTATTCTTTTCATCTCTCACACTGACCACTGTCTCCCTTCCCCCATGTTTTCTGTTGTTCTTCCCCCCGGAGAGGGGTGTATGGTTATGTGTCCATCATTGCGATTGGCTCCCCCTTTATCGCTTTCTCTCCCCACCTTACCCCTACCCTTCTGGTATTGCTATTCCCACTCCTGTTCCTGGATTCTGTGTGTCATGAACTCCCATCCCTTTCTATACCTGTGTACATGTTCTGGTCTAGTCTGAATTGAGAAACAGCACTGGGGTCCTGGTAGTGGGGGGTGAGGAAGCCTCAAGGAATCAGAGGAATAAGTGTTTCATTGATGCCTTACTGTATCCTGGTGACTCATCCCTTCCCTGTGGCCCCTCTGTGGGGAGATTGTTCCACTGTCTACAGATGGGCTTTGGGCTCTGCTCCAGCCCCCCTCGTTCCCAACAATATGTTTTTGTTATGTGTCTGCTGATGCCTATTACCCAGTCCCTATGACTCCTCATGATCGCACCAGCGGTGTGCTTTTTCCATGTGGACTTGTTGCTTCACTGCTCAATGGCGGCTTGTGTAACTTCAAGACGTTAAGACCCAGAAGCTAAATCTTTTAATTGCTGGGGACCATCCACCTTCTTTACCACATTTGCTAATGCACCCATTTTGTCTTCAGCAATGTGTCAGGAGGCTGAACATCTCAGACTGCCGACTGGTTAAAACAAAGTGTTCTTGTATTGAGGGAGGGTATGAGCAGAGGCCTGAAGTCCATGCCCTACCTCAGTATTTCTAGTGGCTTAAAAGAGTCGGGCTCATTGTAATGAATCCTGCCTTAGGGAAAGAATGGCAGGCATTCCATGGCCTTGCTGGAGAGAGAGGGCAGGGGATTGCAGTACATCCTCTTTCTGAAAAGGGGAAATGGTCAGTCAGCTCAACAGCCAGCTGCCCCATGGGAGAAAGGTAAGGGCCATTTGCTCCTGAAGAGGTTTACAGTCTTAGAAAAAACCCTGTGTAGACTTGCTGTGAGTCACAATCAGCTGAGTGGGGGTGGGTTGGCTTTGGGGGTGATTTTGCAGCATGAATAGGCCTTCGTTCCCTGCCCACCTCATGCCTAGCACCGTCCCATGAATACTAGTCGAATGAATGGATAATGTTTGAGAAGATTAATAATGCTCATAAACCAAAACCAACAGCACACTTACTCGTGTGAGCCTACCGGACAGCGCAGGATTTCCCTGGTGGGTTTCCAGGAGCAGAAAGCCAGTCTTTCCCCCTTGGGTCAACTGGCGGTTTGGAACCGCATGCCTTGCGGTGAGTTAGCGGCCCACTGCCTGACCACGACCCACCGAGGCTCCTTAGACAATGCTAAGGTAACTTTTATTGAGGGGTGCATGACACTGAAGCCATTCTCACTATCTCACATTTACTAAGGTGCTTCTATAAACCCCACTGGATAGGCGACAAAATAACAACTCCGAGTTTTATGGCACTGGTTCCTGGTTCTAGAGGTCACAGCCGAAAGACCGGGCACACGCTAGGCGTCATTTTGGGCTTGGCTCTGTGTCCTCCTTATACCACAGAGATGTCCACTAAAGCGAAACGAGGAAAATATGCCTATCCGTTTCTCTCTGCTAAGGGAGCCTGGAGGAGCCCTCGTGGCCTAGTGGGTGATATGTTGGGCTGCCAACCCCAAGATCAGCAGTTCAAACCCACCAGCCACTCTGTCCTCTGGGGTCACTGTGAGTTGCCAGCCCAGGGTGACAGTGCGTTTGGTTTGGAAGCTGAATCGAGGAGTCCGTGAGCGGTACAAGAGCCACAGCCCTGGTCTGCTAACGAAAGGTGTGGTGATGCAAGTCTGTCCACGGGTGCCTCCAAAGAAAACCCTGGCAATCTCCTAAATGAAAACCAAATCAAACCAAACCAGCGGGAGCACAGCTCTGCTCCAATGCACACAGGAGGCCACCATGTGTTGGAATCAGTTCGAGGGAATTTGTTTTTAAGGCATCACAGAGATACACGCAGAGTTTGCCGGCATTTCAAATTTAACTCCATCTCATCTCCACCCACACTCCTACCCCACTCACAACTCCCATACAGAAATTGAATTATCATGTGTTAGATCACGTGGCAGTATTTCCAGTCTTTCAACATGAGTTATTCTTGCGGGTCTTACTTACATGTTCAGTCTCAGCCCCAAACACGATTTCGTCTTTAGAACAGCGCTGATTTTGATTTTGATCACCCGGGCCTATAGTACACACTCAGCAGATACCTTGTCTGTTGGGGACAATGGAGAAAGCCCCAGGGGGACCCAAAGTGAGTAAAATATAATTTGTGCTCCCTAATGACCTTACCGTGGAGAGGAGAGCATTTCAGGGAAGCATTAGCAAGAGACCCTTCATGGGTTACAGAAAAAGTGCCCCAGAATAGCTCCCAATGGACCCTCTTCTTGGAAGAAGAGAAAGGGGGAGAAACTGCTCTTCAGTCCCACCCTTTCACCTTCACCAGGGGATGATCCCCGCTAACAAGGAGCCACCCAGTGGGTTCCCCCTGCAATACTTGGAATTAGCTGTGCTGCAAAGAAAGCCTTTGGGAGAACATGAATTATTGGAAGACTTCTCCCCATTACCTTTTACCTCTGTGGACCTCTTACTTCCAGTGAGAGGTGGGCCGGCCAGGGCTGTCCTTCCAGCTTCATTGGAACCACTGGCCACCTGTATCCCTGATCTATCTGAGAAGAGAAGGCCTGGCAGCATCTGACGTTTGCCCTGGATTCTTGCATGCAGTAATTTTATTTACCCTCTGGTGGAAAAAGCAAACAAAACAGATCTACGTGCCAGATACTGAAAATCGCTCCGTCCACAGAAGGCCAACCATCCGCTCAGTTGTCCTACTCCAGGGAGGAGGGAGGGGTATGTGTGCCTGTGTGTATTTTATATCATACAGAAGAGTACAAATATGAATATCATATACGATATGGTAATGTTCCTTGAGTGGATCCCAACTCAGGGTGGCCCACATGTCCAAAGCTGAGTTGCTCCAGTGAATGCTGAAAGGCATCTCTGGGGGTGTCTTTTGAG
>NW_022111378.1:6553993-6556663 GCF_000313985.2 Echinops telfairi | reverse complement strand
TCTTCCTCCCTTGGAGGTGCTGATGGTTTTGAAATTCTGACTTTGTGGTTAGCAACCTAATGCTTAACCCCCATGCCACCAAGGCTCCTTAAGATGCATGTGGCAACACACATATATCCTTAAAGCATACGGAATGACTTGAAAGCAGGGTCAGAATTCAGAAGGACGGATCTTGGCGATTGGGCTTCTGAGACTTGTGGTGGGCCACATGAGGAGCTGTTGTTGGAGAAGGTGCTTCAGACCCCGACAATGGTTAGCAGTCTGTCATTCGAGTGGCTTGCAGAGGGCTGTATGGGCCCTACCTGGTTTTCCAGGAAGGCTTTTTCTGTGACAGCTCAGGGCCCAAGTTCACTTTGCTTATTTCTTCTTTGACTTTGCTGCAATTAGGAAGAACATGGAGGAAATGATACCCAAGGCTACAAGGTCCTCAGTGAGATTGCCCCGGGGATAGACTCAGGGATGCAGGGGGCTCAGACCCTCTTGGTTAGAATACTGAACGTTCATCACACGCTCCACCTTATTCGGGAGCTCTTAAGTAAATGTCCCAAAGTCACACAAAAAACAGTAAGCCAGTCCCGGTCCAGACTGTAGCCACGCTGAGGATTCTTGCTGTGACCAGCCCTTGAAGTGCCGGCTGTGGATCTGAGTCGAGCCCCCACAGGGTTGCCCTGGGTTTAAAGTGCTTGACACAACGAAACCGCCTATCGGGACAGTAGATCCAGAGGTGTGAAAGCACCCCAAACCCTGGGGAGCAAGGTGCGAGTCTCCAACACACCAGCATTTCCATTTCTCGGCCTGTAAGAATCCCACCACTGGCTCAGAGTGTCTTCCGGGCCAGGAGGAAGTCTTGGGTCTCCATAGGAAAGACATCAACTAGGCATGGATAGTGCCCCACCCGACAACTGTCCTGAGGGCCTTCAATGGGACTCTACCACACCCTCTAAAGCCTGACTCAAATCTGACTGTGAAACCTTCCCTGGGTGCCCAGCTCCAGAGGAGGGAAGGCAGTGATGGTAAATGAAGGACTGGGCTGGTAGCTGATTGACACTGGGCCTGGCTTTGGCGCTACTACGTCTGAGCTGGGGCGCAAACAAGAATTATTGAAGCTTTCTGGGGCTGTTTCCTCTCTAGGTTAAAAAAAAAGATGTGAGATTTAATGAGTCTATAGTGTCTGATAGTGCTAAAATTCTCTAACTCATCTCCTTTGAACAGAAAAATTTTATAATTTAAGCCTTCATGCACATCATCTTTTATAGCATTGCTATTTTCACAGTCATCTCTTTCTATCTTTTTCTCCAAAAATCAAGCATTCTTATGTACATGGATTCCTAGTCAATATTTAATTGGATTTTTGTATTCAGAGCCCTAAGGTCCACAGGTAGCGCTGGGTTTGACCCATCTCCCAGGCACGAAGAAACCACCCCTCATGATATTACCTGGACAGACCCAAAGCTGCAGGACTCCCATAAAACAAAAGGGAGGAACCCAGCGCTGACCTTGAAACCTTTGCTAGGAATCCTGTCTAGAAGTAAACCGAGAATTATGTAAACCATGGGCTGCTTGCTAATTTACACTTCAACATCACAATCCCTAAGCCTGAACCTCACCAATCCTGCTAGCCAGTGTATACCAGAAAGCACATTATCCCAATATTTTTGCAGTTTATGATTGTGGCTGAATGAGAGCAGGCATGATGAACCGAGTCACTTAAACAGATTAGATTTAAGATTTTTAAAACGTGAAATTAAAAGACCTTCGTAGTTGAGCTATTGTACTGACATGCTAGCAGCAAGGAGGGAAAAAAGGTAGATGCTGTCAACTCTAGAAGCCATTGTCTTGGCATTAATGAAAATGTCAGGAAAAATAAATACATTCCAGGGGCTCAAACATTACTTTAAATTCCATGTGTACGCTTAAGCGAAACACAAGCCCAGCCCTAACATAATTAAAGCCATCAATATGTCCCATTCCGGTTTGAAAGTTCCCAGTACTTCTTACTCATAAAAAATGAAATAGCGTGTGCAATTTGGTTGCCTTGCCGCCTGCTAGTTGAATTGCAAGGTATTGTTGAAAGGTTGATTTAACACCATAATGTAATTATTAGGACGATACACATGCCTGGTCTTGGCCAAAGCACTCGAGAACAGCTTTACTTTCGACTGCGATTTTCTAACTTTACAAACTAAAAGTAACAAAAGCGACTTTATACTTTTGTGGGTTTCTCCCCCCCATCTTTCTGCAATCGCAAAATTATTACAGAATTTATTTCTACACTTGATCTTAGCCAAAAGGCCAAGAAGCTATAGAATTTATTTCTCAAATACCAAATTACATCTGACCCAAGGCTGGCTCTGTTTGATGAGTTCCTTACAGGAGTACCTTGTGTGTCTCAGGTGAGCCTGGTGGTGCCGTAATCAGCTGAGCTGTGGTTGTCAAGGTGCACAATTTGAAACCACTCCTCAGGAGAAAGATGGGGCTTTCTACTCCCATAAATAGTTGGAGTCTCAGAAACTCAAAGGGGGTAGGTGGTTCTACCCTGTCCTATAGGGTGGCTGTGAGCTGGCATTGACTCGATGGCAGTGAGTATAACATCTATTTTTCTTTTTTCTAATCAGTTTTGTTGAGATACCATTGATATGCAATAAACCTCAGATGCAGTGCATAATTGGA
>NW_022111378.1:6548399-6552737 GCF_000313985.2 Echinops telfairi | reverse complement strand
CATACCGGGTAGGTTGCTGGTTCATATAGGATTTCTATCAGCGCTCGTTTAAGGAAGTGCCCTACTGCTTTCCACAGTGGTTGCACACTTCTGGAATCCCCATAGTGTGCACGAGGGTTGCGATCTTTCCACATCCTGTCTAGCAAACTCGCTTAGGAGTGTGTGTGTGTGTGTGTGTGTGTGTGTTCGTGTTCGGTGTGTTTAATTTCACCTTCGTGCTGGTGTGAGGTCCTATCTTGTCGTTGTTTTAATTTGCATCTCTTGTGTAGCACGTGATCTTGAGCATTTCCTGATCCGTTTAGTTCATTTCTTTTCATTGCAGAATAGTATTTCATTATCTGAGTAGAAAGCAATGTATTCAGTCTGTCATCGCTGATTGGACATTTGGGGTATTTCCCGTTTGGAGCTATTGCAAATAAAATGTCTAGAAACATGGTAGACTGGTCTCTCTGTAGCTATATGCTTTGATTTTTCGTGGGCCAACACCTAGTCTTAGAAAGGCTGGATCGTAAGGAAAGTATGTGGAACTTTCCAAGAACGCGTCGAGCTGTTTTTCAAAGTGGATGTAGGCGCTGTGTCACTTGACATGTCCACCTCCACCTGCTCTATGTCTTCACCAGCTCTTTGCATATAGTCTCTTGAATTCTGGATTTTTATATAATAGGTGGCGTATATAGCTCATTATGGTTTTGACTTCCATTTTTCGTGGAGTTCTTTTTCAGTTAGCAGAGTCTGAGATTGACTCTCTTCTCTAAACGTGTGGCTGCATTTCAAAGTCATGGAGAGCAGAGGACTAAATCTGTAGGTCATGCAGTGAGCACTCACGTTCGCATTCCATCCTAATGCTCCTGCATAGGGGACCTCCATCACGCCTCTTTTATTTTTCCCTTTAAATATGATTTATTTTGTCACTGGGTGGCATACACCCAACAAAACATACATGGAAAACTTAGGGACCCTGATTACCTTCTTTGAGTTGTGCAATTGGAATCGTTAAGAGAAAAAGAGTATTGAGTGAGTGCGGGGAGCAAATTTACCCTGAGCGAGTGGAGTGACACACTGCCCTACAAAGCAGGGTGCCTGCCTGGGGAGTCACTGCTCCTCCCGTTGTGCTGGAAATCTTTTCTCAGAGGTGCTATTTGAAGAGCTTGGGGAAAGCTCAAAAGACTCCTGCAAGCTCAGGAGGGAGAGTCTACAGGAACGAATCAGTCAGTAAATATACCCGGTTTTACCCAAGAACAAGGAAAGCCTACTGTGAAATGAAGCATTTCACACTTTTGAAAACGTGGCCGTGCGATTCTCCATTGCTATTCTCCGGGCTCTGCAGCTCACTGTCTCGCATCCCGAGGGGAAAAATCAAATCGAGAAAAGCTTTCTCCCCATGCTGGTCATTCCTTTCTTCATGGAAGGAAAAAAAATGCTTTGATTTGTCTGCCTCTTGAAACTCCTGAGAGCTCCCGTCCCAGTACCCACCAGGAATGGAGTTCAAGTCTGCTTTTCGACAGTGGTCCTGAAGGTGATGCTGTACTGCTGTGGGGCACACACTACAGGTGGGTGTAGGGAACCCCACTCGCATTGTATGAACTATGATGGCTCCAAACTCCCCTCCAGGATTCTGACACTTGCCGAACACGGCATTATTCATTCCATCCCGGCCAGCTGTGACTGCCTGAACAAACTTCGTACGTACTCTCACTCAGTTCTAGTTTCTTTTCCCATCTGCCTAACCACCCTGGCATTTAACTTTTCTGCGTGTGACAGAAATAGGACTCCTAGCTCCAAGAATGGACACTGCCTGGTATTGCCCCCAAACAGAATGCTGGTTTTGTTTGAAATGATGTTGGTCACTGGGCAAGGAGGGTAAGTTAAACACTTGAGCTGATTAGCTGCCGGGGAGCCCAGTTGTAACTCAGAGTGACATGAAGTGTAACAGATGAAATGTGGCCCATCCTGTCCCAGCACTCTGATACCTTTGAGATCATTGTGGTGGCCATTGTGCCCATCTGTCTTACTGAGGGGTCCTTCATTTCTGCTGACTCTCCACTTTGTCAACCTGATATCCATTTCCAGCTACTGGGCTTTCCTGACAACATGTCCCAAGTGAGCAAGATACAGATTTGCCATCCAGGAATATTCCAGTTGTTTTTCTTCTAAGACTGATGTGTTGGCTCTGTTGGTAGTCCGTGGTCTACCAGATCTTCTGTCTCCCCCCCCCCCCCCCAACCCCATGTTTTGCATGTATATGAGAAGATTAAATCTTTAAAGCTGGATTCAAATGATCTGTCTTGTACCAGCAAATCCATAGCTCAATTTTCAGCCAAACAGTGACAGGTCTTGACGAGGGAGGTACCACAGCTGAGACCACTCAACTGCTTGAGTTCAAAAGAGCAGCATTTGTTCAAAGACAGAGTTCAGAAGGGTTAGGAAAGGAGGAAGGATGGAAACAAGAAACACAGGGAGGAAATGGAATAAATCACGTAGCAGGGAATGAAACAAGGGTGTAGGGATTGTTGAATGGAAAACTGATCTGCTCCATCATCACTGTAAACAAATACCCAGTTGGCACTAAAAAGAGCAAAGTAAATAAATAAAATATAAGATAAATCAATATCCCTCTCATGTAGACAATTTAAGGAAATCTCAAATAAAATAGTTCTAAAAATACGATGCTTCGAAAATCCCATGGTCTCTATTCTGCTCCCAGGCCCCTGGGCTGGACTGATAGATGGCAGCCTGCACATGGGTACCAAGTTGAAGGGACTAAGAAGCTGCAGTCCAGCTGGCTGGCCCTAAACCGAGCCTCCTATGTTGGTACAGTGGCGCACCACCGGCTAGCAGGATCCCTTCCACATGAGTGGTCACTCGTCTTGATGCTACACAGTCCTTCCTTTGTAATCCATGTGCCTACTCTCCTCAATTCAGTTATGTCAGTTTGCTTTAATTGGTGTGAAATCCAGCTGACGACTTTGCTAAAGATTACGGGTACATGGTTCCTTCTCAGCTACGGGCTTCTTCGCACCAGCAGGGAATTTTATTGATTAGTTAGGACCAGTTTCTTCATTGACTCTGTAGGCATTAAGTGGCTTAAATGCTCATTAACTGCCCCAGATCAGAACTCAACACCTGCTGACTTACTATCCTCAGGGTTAAACCACTGGGCCCCTGTTATAATTGTTGGCACCATTCCTACCACCAGCATCCCAATCCCCTACATAAGCGGGAGGGGGGTTATGGTTTACAAAATGCTCTTACCAGGGAGCTTCAAAAAGTTAATGAAAAAAATTCTATTGCCTTTTCATTCCATCTGTCCACAAACTTTTTGAAGCTGACAGGTTTTAGCTATGCAGATGGAAAGAAGAGGAGGATAAGAAGGGCGGGGAGCACAATAGGCAGTGAAGGGGAGTTCCAGCAAAGAAGCAGGAGCAGCCCAGGGTACGAGGCTCCATCCATGTGGTCGAGGAAGTGAAATGATAAGGCCATTGCACACACCAGAGTTTCTGTTTTCTGTTCCACTGCCTGAGCACCTTGTCGGAGGGCGAACCTGGGATTCTATCAAGTCTGACCCTGTATGTCTTGGCTCTTTCCACAGGGTAGTGCTGTCCCATATAGATCTGTCAGTCTCCAAGACATTATGTTTGTTTGTTTGTTTCCAGACCTGATGCATACACACAGGCAGCTGAGTCCAATGGGAAACCAGGAGCCAGGGGGTCAGAGGCCTTCAGAAGAACCCGGGGGAAGCAGGCAGGTCACGGTGAGCATCCTCAGCACAGACTCAGTTAAGGAACAAAACCTGACTATCGAAGGAGGCATTGTGCTTTGGGCCAGGGCCCATGTTTTCCAGAGGTGTAATCACGAACCCTCTCTGTCCTGCTTGAAGCCCTGAAATGCCTGCTGCTGGAGGAGATAAACGGACTCGACCACAGAGGAGTCCTGGCTGTTCTTAGAGTGGTGTTGTGCAGTGTCAACGAGGAGCCCGGGGAAGGCGCCCTCGTACAATAACGGGTTACAGGTTGGGCTGCTAAGCACCAGGTCAGCCGTCGGAACTCTTGAAGAAAGACGGGGCTTCCTCCTCTCGCAAGCTGTCCAGCCTCAGAAGCCCCCGGGGTAGTTCCACTCGGTCCCTAGGGTCCCTCTGAGGCAGACTTGGGTCCATGGCAGTGAGTCTGGGATGATGACCCCATCGAGGCAAACACGACTACCACGACTACCACTACTACCACCACTACTACCACCACGACTACTACCACCACCACCACTACTACTACTACCACTACTACGACTACCACTTACTACTACCACTACTACCACCACGACTACTACCACCACCACCACCACCAC
>NW_022111378.1:6523052-6548273 GCF_000313985.2 Echinops telfairi | reverse complement strand
CTACTACTACTACCACTACTACGACTACCACTTACTACTACCACTACTACCACCACGACTACTACCACTACCACCACCACCACTACTACCACTACTACGACTACTACTACCACTACTACCACCATGAATATGACTACGACTACTACCACCACCACCACCACTACAATTACTACTACTACCACTACGACTACCACCACCACTGCTACAATTACTACTACTACTACCACCACGACTACCACCACCACCACTACTACTACTACCACTACTACGACTACTACTACCACTACTACCAACCATGAATATGACTGCGACTACTACCACCACCACCACCACTACTACAATTACTACTACTACTACCACTATGACTGCCACCACCACTGCTACAATTACTACTACTACTACGACTACTACTACCAGCACGACTATGACTACGACTACTACTACCACCACCACCACTGCCACCACTACTATGACTACTACTACCACTACTACCACCATGAATATGACTACGACTACTACCACCACCACCACTACTAGACTTACTACTACTACCACTGTGACTACCACCACCACTACAATTACTACTACTACTACTACTACTACTATGACTATGACTACCACCACCACTGCTACTTCTACTACTACTAACACCACCGCCACTACTACTACCACGACTACGACTACTACCACTACTACGACTACTACCACCATGACTATGACTACGACTACTACCACCACCACTACTACTAACCAAATGCTTGGCACTTCAGACTTACCAGAGGTGCCTCAGAAGAAAGGCCAGGTGATCTGGTTCCCAAAGGTCGCAGCTTTGAAAACCTTATAGAGAGATCTACTCTCTGCACACACAGTGTGGTCCCCAGGAGTTGAAATCCCTTTGGCAACTGGTTTGGCTTTGGGGTTTTTACAAGGCAGGAGGAGGCCAGGGCGGCCCAGTGGGGGAACTCTCATTGTCCATGCAGGGAACCCAGGCTTATTCTTTGCAGCGCTGCGTCATGCACAGCCATTACCTGTTTGTTAGTGGAGGCTTGCCTGTTGCTCTAATGCTGATTAAGTTTTAGCAACACTTCCAGACTAAGACAAGGAATAAAGGGCTGGAGGTCAACCTCCAACAGGGGGCCACTGAAAATCCTATGGTTGGTAGTTGTCTGACTTACAACTGATCACAGGGATGGGATGCTGTGATACTGGTTAGTGTTCCGCTGTGCTGGATGAGAGGCCATCATAAGTAGGCTGTCGATATGACAGTGAACTTGACAGATGGAAAGACAAAACTCCAGATCTGTCTCCCCCTACCTCTAAACCCAGATCCAACTCATTGCCAATTTACTGACCCATCGGACAGGGGACAAATGTCCCCTCTGAGTTTCGGTGACTGTAACTCTTTATGGGAGTAGAAAGCCCTGTCTTTGCCCCGCAGGGTGGCTGGTGATTCGGACTGTTAGCAGCCATAACCACTATGCCACCAGGGCCCTGATAGTTTTAGCTTAGAGAAATTAGATCAATCAAGTCTCTACTCTTAACATAGTCTGCCGTCAAAAGGCAAATGTCCTAAAATTGATTGTGGTAATGATCACACAACTCTTTCATAATGTATAAACCACTGAATTGTCTGATGTGTGAGTTATCTGTCAATAAACCTATTAAACTTTTTTTTTTAAAGCAGAGGCGCCTTCAAGATTCTTCTCTTTTACCTCTTGTAACTTCAGGGTGGTGATCTGGGTGGAACCCTCAATAGTTGAACCTTACAGTTGGAATATCACCAGGTAGGCTTATTTGCTAGACTCCCTGAAGTTCTTGCCTAGAAAAATAATTTAAAATTTACTCAAGATGCAAGTAATCTGCACTGTTGAAAATTCTTCTCTGGTAGTCAGAGAAGAAAGACAAAAGTAGAACAAGACATTGGCTCTATACCCATAGAACTCCCCATCTAAGAAAAACGCGGGCTGTACACAATGGTTCTCACTAGTGCCTTGACTTCACAACACCTCTGTACTCGCCAGTATCCAGACACGGGCCGCATGAGGGCAACAGTAAAACAACAAACCCTACCTGCCTCTTCAAGGTGATTTTACTCCCTGTGTCTCATGGGTGTATCTCTTCCAGTGCTGGGGGGCAAGCCTGCCATTAGAGGTGGGGTGAGTAACTGAACACGAAAGAGTGGCAGGTGAGTTGAGGATCCCTCTTGGAGTGTCCGTATAAGAAGTAGCTTCTTATTCTCCGCATTATTAATTGCTACTCCCCACTTAGAATGTCAGCTGTTACATGTGGCTTACTTCCTCATCCAATCCAGTTCTCATTACTTCGCTCACAAAGGTGGTTCTGATTTTTCTATGACTGGATAGCTGTCATTTACCTTTTAAGGTATTGCTCATCAGTGGCCAGGGGCGAAGGAGGTATTTTGCATCCAAGGTGCAAGCCTGTGCGTACATTGAGTAATGAGTCCTTTTGCTGAGTGACGCGTACAGAGGTTTATTGATAATTATCCTGCACCGTCATTAAAGAAAAAGTAGTTCAGGGTGTAACCATTTTTACCACTCTGACTCTTAATGCCCAAACCAGACTCACTGCCATTGAGTAGATCCCAAATCATAGTGAAGATCCTACAAAGGGCTTCCAAGCCTGTAAATCTTTATGGGAGCCGGGGGCCTCATCTTCTCCCATGGAGCGGTTGCAGTTAGCAGCCCTAACATGGTGTAACCCAGTACACCATGTTCAGTAGGACTCCTCGACATTTGTTGAAAATAACCTCACAATTGTTTTTCTTACAAAGCCTTCTGACCAGAAATATTCATCAAATGCCTAATTTCCATTCAAATCGGTTGCTAACATTGGGAGATTTCTACTATTGTTTTATTGAAAATTTTAGGGTCCAGGAATTCAAGTCCTTGTATATTCTTATAGGCATTCTCACATGTCATTCCATGGCAGCTCAGGCCAAATGCGCACGAGTCCTCTACCATCCGATGAAGCCTGATGCTTCAGCATGATTTTAATAATGTCCCCACTCACTCTCACGAGTACACTGGTTTTGATTATTAATCATATGACCATCTTCTCATCAACCAGTTGGCAACTTCTTAATTTTGTCAATGTTTACTGCTTTCTAACCTTGCTTTCTTAATGAAAAACAAAGAGCCGTGGCATAGATTTTAGAATGAGATCTGGGAAATGAGATTTAGAGACAAAGACCGTGGGAAGCTCTGGTGGTGTAGTGGTTAAAGTACTCAGCTGCTAACTGAAAGGTCAGTGGTTCTAACCCTCGAGCTTCTCTGAAGGAGAACGATGTGGCTGTCTGCGTGTGTAACTATGTACAACCTTGGACCCCCTATGGGCCAGTTCTACTCTATTCTGTAGGGTTGTCGAGGGGGATGTGACTTGAGGTCAATGGATTTGGTTTGAGTTTTGATATCAGCCCCTTGCTAACAAACAGGTCTTCAGGACCATGGACTGCTAAATTGATAGACTAGTCTGTCTTGGATGAAGCAAAACCAGACAGCAATTTAGAGGCAAGGATGACAAGACTTCATCTTACACACTTTGGACATACTGTCAGGAGAGACCAGTCCCTGGAGAAGGACACACTCAGTAAAGCGGAGGGACAGTGAGACCCTTGACAAGACGGACTGACACAGGGGCTGCGTCAGTGGGCTCAGAACCGCGGTGAGGATGGCGCAGGATCGGGCTGCGTTCTCTTCTGTTGTGAATAAGGTCGCTATGGTCACAACAGTCGGCAATTCAAATACCCAAAAGCAAGGTAAGCACTGGTGTACTTGTCTAGGTTTACGAATACAGATTCATGGTTAGCAAATAAGCACAAGCAAGCCAATGCTTACCTGGTATATTCCAACGGGAAAGTAAATACCAGAGCAATCTTGGGGGCACTGGCTCAGGAATTTCTAGAAATCATAATCCCAGAGCTCCGGGTGGAAATGAAGGTCGATTTTCTAGCTAAACTTCCTAAGTCCAAGATCGTCGGGTTGTCTGTGATTGAGTTTCAGGTTAGAACAGCCCACGCTCCGAGAAGTAATGCCAACACAAAGCTGTGCTCCACCGCCTAAGAGATGCTGGGACCGCCTGCTGGCCTTCTCCGTGGTCTTGGATTCTGCCTCTTTCTCTTAGCATCAGCACCGATGCGGGAGAAACGTCTTCATGACATATGCAAGTCGACCACATGGTTATTTCTTATCTTTTTTTAAAGGGGCTAGAAGAGAGTCATTCATTTCCAGGATAGCAAGGGGGCTGCATGTGTTAACATACGTTTGTTTGCTCTGGCTATATGTCTACACCATTCATTTAAGCTCATGCTACTAAGTAACTTCATTTTCAAAACTAAAACCAGGCATGGAAATCTAGCGATCAGGGACACTTACACTCTTATAAGTGGACTTGAATTTCCCATTTGTTTTCAAAGGCCAGTAACACGTGACTGTAACACACACACACACAACAATTTTTTTTTTAAAGACATGCAATTTAAAGTCAGCATGTTCCATTTAAAACATAGCACTAAGATCCGGGCTCCTTGAGAGCACTGACACTGAACCAGAATACCAGACAATCTGGCTGATGTGATTGCTCCACCTGGAGTCATTCTACCCGAATCACAACTCGAATGGTCGTATGAACGATAAAAGTTGACTTCATGCCCTTTGAGAAGGGCAGGAAAATCCAATTTGCTTCCTCCTACCCAGGACTGCAGAGGACCAGCTCATCTAATTGCCAGAGATGTTTCAGGGCTCAGAAGCTCTGGGACCTTCTTGTAAACACGCCTCCGCCCCTCTTTCCACGACAGCATCGTTCCATCCCCGAGTGAAACGCCAGCCAAGCACATCCCTTCTCTCCAACAACCCACTGCAGTTAGTCACAGAGGCTCACTTCCCAAATCACAAATGTAGGACTCTCTGCTGCCAGGGGTCATGGGACCAAACACCTAATTTAGGGACCGTCTTGCCAGTTGGGAGAAGTGGGTAGACCTTGGGAAATGGTTATTGTAGGCCTGGTTCTAAAGCTCCCCTTCGATTCTGTGTCTCCAAGCAAGCATCTCTAACTACCCTCACTTTCCATTTCCTTGTTTGTAAAAGAGGAAAGAGTGTATCCAAATCACACCGTTGTGGTAACAATGCTGCACACAGAGGCCCTGGCACCCAGCAAATGCTCAGTAAACGTTAGTTATTGTTGCTGCCATGGCTGTGTCTGTGTGCAGTTCCATCGTGAGAGCTCTCATTGGCACACCCCAGCTAGCTGCTGCCTACCATCATTTCAGTTGTGCATGTAGAATGCCATCATAGTTACAGTATTGGCTTTTTGATCAGGGGGCTCTGTAATCCAATCTAGTCCCAATACCTCATAGCTCTGTGTCCTTCTGCTGGGGAACATAACCCTTTTGAGACTCCATTTCCTGATCTGTAAACAGGAGCTAATATCAGCCTGCCGGGGTTGTTGTGAAGCAAAGATTGTGCAGGCTCTTGCTCAACGCATCGAGTGAGTCAGGTTTTGATTCTAGGGACCCCCAGGAACAGCAATGGGATTGGCAAAACCATGAGGGTAGGGGGCAGGTGGGGGGAAAAGGGGGAGAAATGGGAAGCCGACTACAATGACGAATAAGCCCCCTCCTCCCCAGGGGAACAAACAACAATAACGTGGATGAAGGGAGACAACAGGTAGTCTAAGATATGAAAATAATAGTAATTTATAATTTATCAGGGGTCCATGAGGGTGGGAGGGTAGGGGAGGGAGGGGGAAACGAGGAGCCGATAAGAAGGGCTCAAAAGGAAAGAAAATATTTTGAAAATGATGAAGGCAGCATGTGTACAAAGGTGCTGGATACGATTGATATATGGATTGTTATAAGGCTGTAAGAGGCCCAGTACAATGATTTATTTATAATTGAAAAAAATAGAACTTCTCCCTTGGGGTTTTCAGGCCTCTAGGTAAAGTCTTCTAGTTAGCAACTGAGCGCTGAACTATTGCTCAGCTGGGACTCACCGGAGTGCACCAGTGTAGCTTTCAGCTGCTAACCGAAGGGCTGACACTTGAGGTGCCTCAGCCACGCCCCAGGAGCAAGACCTGGCAGTCTGCTCTAGTAAAGACTCACCCAGAAAACCCTACAGGGCAGTCCTACTGCTTCCTGGGGTTCCTATGATTTTCAATGGACTCAATGACAACTACCCTGTTTCCCTGAAAATAAGAGAGTGTCTTATATTAATTGTTGCTCCCAAAGATGCGCTAAGTCTTATTTTCAGGGGATGTCTTATTTTCCCACGAAGAAGAATACGGTACACATTTATTGTTTTATTAAAAGAGACCTCGCACTTCCTGTCTGCTCCAGCTACGCTGCAGCCAACAGTGAGCAGTGCGGCAGCGCCCGCCATTACAGTCCAGAGTCCAGAGTTCTGGTAGCTTAGGGGGGGCTTATTTTGGGGGAGGTCTTATTTTCGGGGGGATGCCTTATATTTCAGCGAGAGGCAAAATTGTAAGTAGGTCTTATTTTGGGGGGATGTCTTACATTGGGGGAAACGGTACAAACAACAAGAAAGATGATGCATAATTAGGCCCATGAGCAAATTGAAAACCAAACTCGCTGCGATGTAGTCAATTCTGACTCACTGCGATGGAGGCAAGCACTCAACACATAGTTACGAGTGAGTTACACATTGGGCCGTTAACCACAAGGCTAGAAGTTCAACTCCAGCAGCAGTTCCCACAGAGAGAGATGAGGCTGTCTGCTCCGGTAAACACTTATAGTCTCAGAAATACAAAGGCAGGGAGTTCTCTGTCCTATAGAGTTGCTGTGGCTCAGAATTGCCCGGATGATAATGAGATGGATGTTTGGGGCCCTGGTGGTGTAATGGCTAATGTGCTAACTTCAAGGTCAGAGGTCCGAATCCACCAGCCACTCCACATGGGAAAAAGATGTAGCAGACTGCTTCTGTACGTTTACAGCCTAGGAAACCGAGTGGGGCAGTGGTACTCTGTCCTCCAGGGCTGAGACGAATTAAAATGAACTTGGTGGCAATGGGTTTGGTTCCAGTTTGGATAAATAATGATTACTTTGTCTCTCTCCACTGAGGAGCCAAAGTATAGAACTTGAAAACTATCTGAAGCCATCAGATCCTCCTCCTGCAAATCAGAATCCTACTAGACACCTTTGTGACCCTAGTCAGTGTAGAATGTCAGAGCTACAAGAACACCAAGAAGCCGGAGTGGCACAGAGATGGAAAGAGAGCCGTTGGTCTTGGTGCCCAGGGAGCCCAGCCAGGAGGCCACCTGAGGCAGAGAGGGTGGCACGTGGGCTGCCCAGCTAAGCGGGTGATTGGCTTTAGCCATCTGGAGGTGGGGGCTAAAGTCAGACTCACAATGTGTTTCGAGCTTTTAATTAAACATTTAAAAGGCTTGGAGAGCTGATTTTGCAAGTGAGACTGAAATACTAAATCAATGTGACTGAGAGAAAAAAACTCTTAGTAGGTGACAATTTGTGGATGCTGAACATTCAATTCTCTCTTCTTTGCTCTTGTTCCAAAAGAAAGTGCTAGGAAAGAAATCCCAGGTGGGTGGCCTCAACACACAACACACACACACACATCCCAAGATGTAGTGCCACATTCCAGCCCATGGTGTCACCGTGCGGCACAGCAGCAGATGGAAAGATTCATGAAATACATCTTTGAGGGCCCTATTAGCCGGGTTTTCAGCCAAGGGGAATGTTTTTCAGCACCAGATGGATCGACCACTGCAACCTATGCTTCTGGACTGGCTTGTATCAGTTCCCAGTGTAATCTCACAGACAGACAACTACACTACTCAATGCATCAGAGCACTCGACTGTACCTCTGAGGATTTTATCAGCAAGCTGTACTCCTCCGCTGTCACTCTGGGTCCCCAAGCTGCAACGTGACCAGGCAATAGTGACGTGACCAGGCAATAGTGACGTGTTTTGGCAAACAGGTTTGATGGTGTTTTGGGACTGTGATGCACATTTACATGCCATTGACTAAATCCAGGGCATTGTCCTTGGTAAGTGTGAGTGGACCTCATCCAATGGATGGAAGCCCTGAGAACAAACTCTTTCCCAGAGAAGGAATTCTGCCTCTGGGCTGTAACACCAACATCCTAACAGTTTCCTGTCTGCTTCCTGCCCTACAAATTGTGGGCCTGTGGGTTCCCACAATTACCTGAGCACTTTACATCAACCTTTCTCTCCAATTACAAATGCATTTACCATGCATATGTATATGAATACATCTCCTATTCTTGGATGCCATTAAGTCGATTCCAGTTCATGACCCCCTAGGTTGAGAGAACTGCCCCATGGGTTTCTAGGTTGTCACCTGCCCAGAACAGGTCACCTGCCTCTTCTGGATTGGAGTCATTAAGTAGGTTCCAACTGCCAAGCTTTGGGCTAGCAGACAACTCTTCACTGGTGTGCCACCAGGGCACGTGATCCATCTACATTCCTGAGTGCATAGCTATCTCATGTTGGTTCTGTTTCTCTGGAGAATTTACCAGGAGATGCTCCCAGAGAGGAGCTCAAGGACAGGGCATGTCACTGAGCTCATTCAAGGTCAAAGCGGGTCTGGTGTATTTGGCTATGTATTTGCAATGTGAGGCTCAATCGAAAGGGTTCTGGACTGATTCTGGAGACAGACCTTTCCAACTACGGTGTGAGCTTGCTGTTAACAGCTGACGGTTTCTCATTAAGACAGCTGAACCTTGGAGCCAAACATAGTTATGGAACTGTGCCTGTGCTGGTACGCCGGCCTTCCCAGTTCATGACTGCATTTTGCACCCGCCATGGTCCCAGCTCTGCGAACTGCCCACTGGCTCTGGGTGAGATCACTCACTTCCACGTCTCACTTCGGATCCAAGGATGACAGGGGGTTTAGTATCACACTACAATTGCTCCAAGCTCAGACTTTAAAGCCTTTATCTTTATCGATTGAGCTTTGGTAGCTCCCATTACGCCTTTTCCTTCTTCTCTGCTACGACACAGATATGTGCTGAAGAGAAAGGGGTGGCTCCTTGCCAGCTCGGCCATTGGACCACCTGGAGTCGAGGTCGCCACAGGTGATAGTCCCTGGCCCTGTGCTGTTTCTGTGGGAGATCCCATCGCCTTCCGTGAGGGAAAACCCAGTTCAGTTCCCACCATGCAGCGCCTGTCTGTCGGTAGAGCTTGAGATTGTTGTGATTGCAAAATAGTCTACAGGCTTCCGATGAAGACACTAAGAAGAAAGGCCTGGCAATCTTCTCAGGAAAATCAGCCAATCGGGGCTTCCGCCTGGTTCCAGCTGTCCAATCTGAGAGCAAGCATGGGGGTGGTGTGTGGGGCCTCCACTGGGGAGAGGCTCACTCCAACATAGCAGCAGTCCTATTTACACACACCCACACCCTCCCATACAACACACACACCAAACACACTTCAAACCACACACACATCCCACCCCCCACCCCCCACATGCACAACCAAATGCACTCCACACCACACACACATCTCACGCCCCACACCCCACACACAACACGCACAACCAAATGCACTCCATACCACACACACACACATCCCACCCCCACACCACACACACAGACATGGACATACACACGGATAGCACAGACCACAGCACACACTCCCACAAACTATAAATCACACCACACACACGCACTCCACCTCTGCACTTCAGAAAACCCTGCTTTGAGAGTCATTTCTTGTGTTACACTGTAACGCATCTCCCAGGCGGAGATGAATGGCTGTCCACGTGTTGCCCAGCGGGGTTTACGCATGTTGCTCACACAGTACAGAATCCACCCGTGCCAGCGTCCCGTTGCTGTGCTGCCTCCCCACCACTCTCTCCTTTGCCTGTAAGAGTCCCTTAGGAAAGAACAATGTTTCCATTTGGTGTGTGTGTTGTGTGGGAGGGTGTGGGTGTGTGTAAATAGTCCCTCCCCTTCCTATCCCCCTCCCATTAAATGTATTGCCTATGGTACAACCCCTTCCTAGGATGATGTAATCAGGGGGGTTTGCACACCATCTAAGTGTATATAAGCTGTGATTAGAAATATACTCCCTCTTCTCTTCTCCCACCTCCACGTGAACCACCAAGAGGGGCTGAGGTGAGCATACAACCACAAAATATGTCTGACTCCTTTATTTTATCTTCTCTCCTATCTTGTATGACTTTACTATAATCTATGTATATTATAGCCATACAATTGTGCCTATGGACCGGAGGCTGTCTGAGGCTGGTTTAGTCTGACAATAACCTCCCTGTGTATAACTGTCCCCATGTAGTTGTCTTGCCTTTCTGGAGCCAGTCAGACAGATCCAGTCTCTGAGTCCAGGCCATGGCCTGCACCTGGCTATCAGATGCCTGGAGAGGGTACAGCGAGCCTTGCTTGAATACCATACTGGGTGGGAGATTTCCCAAAATAGGCAAGGGCCTAGTGATGACCGTACAACCACCAAATGAACAATCCAACTGCCAAATATCCGGGTGATGTTGAAGCATAAAGAAAACAGGCATTTCAAGGAAGATTTGCCTTCCTCCTGTGTGATGTTGGAGTTTGTGTGTCTTGGTCTACCCCTCTGTCAGTGCAGAAAGTGAAATCTGCACATCATCGTTTGCTATGAGATGGAGAGGTACTGATGACCAAGTGCCCAGAGAAGGGGTTCAAATCATGTCAGATATTCTTCACTAATTTATTATTATTGAACCATGAGAAATGGCTTCACCAAAGAAGATGGCGGTAAGAAAGGAGCTGACTTTTTTTGACAAGTGTTGTTTTTTCCAGAGGTCTCAGATGCTCAATCTCACCATCCTTCAACGCCACCACACATGCCATGGTGCCATGGGAGGAGCGGGAAAGAGAGGAGAAGACGACACGACAGGGTTCAACAGTGTTCTTCTGATACAGTCATGTGTGAAGCAGCTAAATCTTGCTGTATGGAGAGGTGAGGGGGTATTCGAGTGCACAGACAAGAGGAGAGTCAGGGAGCGGGGCTTTTGCTGTCAAGGGTAGATTTTCTTAGCAGACTTCCTGACTCCTGGCACATCACGTGTTGAAGCAACAGGTGAGGCAAGAGCCTGGGTGTTCGGACGGTGTGAGCAGGTAGGGTTGCTACCTCCACCAGTCTGTCTGGGGTGAGGACGGGGGACAGGGACCTCCTCCGAGGAGCACGGGGAGAGTACTGAGGAGTCCTGCAGTCAATGGTTTGGTCCTAACCAGGAATGGGATGGTAGAAATCATTTTCTGGAGTTCCTTCCACAAAGGGTAACCAACACTCCCAGGTTCCCTGGAACTGGGGACAGGTCTCCTGGACGTGAGCCTTTTAATGCTAACACCAGGCAAGTCCCAGGAAAATGGGGACAAGTGGGCCACGCGACCTCCAAGAATAGGCTGGGGCACAGTCCGGACACGTAACATGGAAGCCAGGCAACAAGAAGCCTGCGGATGAGGAAGAGGAAGAAGAAAGGAACAGCCCTCCTCCGCTCCCCACGTTGCTTTGAGAGAGATGAGGCAGAAAGTGGGATAGGGCTGGACCTGTTTCCTGCAGCAGCTCAGAGTGAGGGAATTCCTTCCCTGCTTTCCAAGGGGGGCTTTGCAATGAAGGCTCCCCTAGGAGCTTAACTACTGGATCCGGCTTGTGGCTTGCTGGTGGCCATGCTGCCGGATGTGGGAACCCGTTGGCCTCTTCCACCTTGAAGAGGTGACTTACACGCCTTGCTGGAGAGCTCTCCTATGGAGCAGCTCTGTCGCGGAAATCCCCCAAGAGCACTTGGCTTATGCTGAGTGTTGCAGCCTTACACTGTGGCTCCTTCCTTTGCTGGCTACACTTCGACTGTCCGTCGGCACTGCCACTTCAAACGGCACAAGGCGCATGCTTTGATTTTATGGATGTATCTCTCCAGCTCAGCCCTCGATGCTGAATGCTAGACTCACACCTCCACCTGTCTGCACAATCACCACTCAGATGTCTAACATGCACCGCTCCAAATTGACACCCCCTCCGAAACTTGGGCTTCTAAATCCACTCCTCTATCTTGTCAAGGAAAATAAAGAACATCTACCTGAAAACGACAACTTCCAGGTACCTCTCAAACTCTTGGTTTGGAGAGCTCACTATGTGGTGGGGTTTTATTTTTTTAATTTTTCTTTCACGGGAATTGGGTATAAGTTTACCGAGCAAATCCGTTTTCCCTTCAATAATTCACACATATCTTATTTCATGTCACTTATTGCAACCCCACAATTGGACAACACTAAAACTTCGGTGTGCTGTTAGTTGGGCTAGGGAGATTTACAGTCTCAAAACTCTGTCGGGTCCTGATGAATCAGAATTGACTCTGGTGATCGGTTTTGGTCTGGAAGCTCCAACTGGAGTCTCTGGGTGATGCTGTTACCACATCTGGTTGCTAACCAAAAGGCTGGTAGTGCCATGCCAGTCTGGGGTGGTTTGGGGCCTGGAGGTCCCCTGCTGGTAGATCAGCCATCAAGAAGTCTATAGAGCACAGCTGTCCTCTGACACATGTGGCATCGCCAAGAGGCAGGATCCACTGAACAACAGCTGGAGTGCTCCTGGTTATAGCCCACCCAAGCCGTGGAGCCCCAGTGACTCATCCATCATGACAGAACATCAGCTTCATTGAAAACTGGCCATCCACTCTATGATGCTCACCTGCCCTGATACGATTGCAGAAGACAAAATGGTGCATAAGCAAATGTGGTGAAGAAAGCTGATGGTGCCTGGCTATCAAAAGATACAGCGTCTGGTGTCTTAAAGGCTTGAAGATAAACAAGTGGTCATCTAGGTGAGAAGCAACCAAGCCCACATGGAAGAAGCACACCAGCCTGTGTGATCATGAGATGTTGATGGGATCAGGTATTGGGCATCAAAGACTCAAAACAACACAAAAATATATATATTGATGTGAATGAGGGGGCGGGCAGAGTGGAGACCCAAAGCCCATCAGTAGTCAATTGGACAACCCCTGTCAGAAGGGTCACAAGGAAAAGCCGAGCCAGTCAGGGTGTAATGTAGCACCGACAAAGCACACTTTTCTCTAGTTCTATAATGCTTCTTCCACCCCACCCCCACTATCATGACCCCAATTCTACCTTACAAATCTGGCTAGATCAGAACATGCACACTGGTACAGATAAGTGCTTGCAACACAGGGAATCCAGGACAGATAAACCCCTCAGGACCAATAATGGGAGTAGTGATACTAGGAGTAGTGATACTAGGAGTAGTGATACTAGGAGTAGTGATACTAGTAAGGGAAGGTGGGGGAGTAAGGGGGAACTGATCACAATGACCCATCTTCCCTCCCAGGAAGACAGACAACCGAAAAGTGGATGAAGGGAGACAGTGGCTGGTTCATGGGGGAAGGAGGGGGGGAGAGGGAGGGGAAAAATGAGGAGCTGATACCAAGGGCTCAAGTAGAAAGAAAACGTTTAAAAATGATGATGGCAACATATGTACAGATGTGCTTGAAATAATGGATATATGTATAGATTGCGATAAGAGCTGTAAGAGCCCTAATAAAATAAGGAAACTGGCCTTCTCCTTTCCACAGCCTTTGTTACTTGACTTGGCAGAAACCTCACTAGCTAGCATCGAGTGGTAGCTCTCCCACTTACTACATCAGGACACGCTACAAACAGGACAGCTACAGGAAAACAGGCGAAATATATTCAATCTTACAGAGACGGGCTCTGTCTGTCACCCTATTGCATGACTTATCCCAAGGAGAATCTGATGAAAAGATGTGTACACCCAGTTCAGAGTAGTGATATTTCTGAAATTAAAATTTTAAGGCATTGCGTAGACACTGAAATCCCCCAAGGCTCTGTCTATCTGTCATTGTCATAATGCTTAATGTGCCTTCTGTACTGAATTACAATTTTCCCCCCACTAAGTGAAATGCAAGGGAGTAGGGCCTTATTTTTATGACCTCACATGGGAGTACGGTTGTTCTTAATGGTTTTTGTTTTGTGTATTGACATGTTTCTAATCAGTGGTGCATGTCCACCCGTTCAACCCCCAGGGGCGGTAGAATTCTGAAAAAGAGATGCTCCTCATTCGTGAACTGGAATAAAGCAATTCCATTGCCCATACTGGAGGGCTGGTAGCATAGTGACCTAAGCCTTGGAAGGCTAACCACAAGGTCAGTGGTTCAAATCTACCAGTCGCTACATAGGAAGCAGAAGAAGCGCTCCACTCCTAGACAGATTTAAAGCCTTGGAAACCCACAGAGTCCACCCTCCTTAGTTATTGGGTTGTTCTGGGGTCTGAGTTGCTGTGATGGCAATGAGCCCACACTAAGGGACTCTGGTGGCACTGTCTGGTTAGCACTAGACTACTTAACAAAAAGGTGGCAGTTTAAATCCACCAGAAGACAACAATGAAGCTGTCTGCCAGTACCATTGGAAACTCTATGTAGGGTGATTATGAATCAGAATTGACCTCATGGCTCGGAGTTTTAGTTAAATACCCATGGTTGCATAATTCTAACAACAACAACAAATTCCAATCAAGGATTTACGCATGCCCTCGATATTTCAGGAACTACAGTACACAATTGTTGTTATCAGTTGGTTTTGAGTCTGTCTGAGGCAGGGGGATCCTGTCCCGTGTACAAAACAAAGGTGCCTTGCCTTTGTTTTGGTGTCCTGCACAGGCTCATGTGCACTGTTTAGCCACTCTGCATTGAGTGCTGTGTTAGTCTGGGTAAACTAGGGAAACAAATCCACAGAAACTCATATGTATGTAAGAGAGTTTTCTATAAAGGGTAAATGTACATTAGAAAGCATCCCAACCCAGTGATGTCCAAGCCCCTAAGTCCAACATTAGCCCATAGGTCCAACACCAGTCTACAAAGTCCTCCTCCATCTCACAAAACACACACAGTGATGCCGATTGCAGGAGGAAAGCCGAGTCAGTGAATGTGTAAGCATCTCAGCGCTGGCAGGGGTCTCCACACAGCTGCTCCAGCATCCAGGGCTGCATCGGGGTAGGTCCATATGGTTTCTTCTCAGGGGTGTCTTGCAGGAAGTGAGCCTTGCCAGCTGAAGCAGGGAACTGGCTAAGGCAGCTGCACCCTGGCCTGACCATCAGAAAGCAAGAGACCGAAGAACTAGAAAGGTGAGGCTCACCAAGCCACTTATCTCTCCACCCTTCAATTAATCCCACATGTGTTTATCGGCCAGGTTGGCACAATAAACCTTAAATATATCAAGTGCTTTCTAAGCTAAGGGTTCATCTGTTATGATCTACGGGGCTCTTTCTAAGAACATCATCAGGTTATTCTTCTTATCGCTCTCTGTGTGGAGGCTCCATTGCAGCCGGCCCACTATGGGTGGACCCTGATGGCCTTGGAAATACCAACGACCTCCTTTCCAGCATCATTGCAGCATGCAAGTCACCACAGTACGACAGACCGGCAGATGGGTGGGCTGGGGGTGGGGCTATTTCATTACTAGTGAGGCAATGATGACTCAGGAGCCCCTGGGGAAGGGGCTGCCAATGTACTAACCAGAAGGTTGGTGATTCCGCTCTACCCAGAGGTGCCTCAGAAGAAAGGAATGGCAGGCTCCTTCCCAAGTCACAGCCCCGGACAAATATGCAGTTTCCATGAGTCAGCACTGCTCTACAGCGAGCGATACGATCTTTTTAAAGATCCCTCAGGCCTAGGCTAGTGGGCCTCCAAATTCTCAACCGTGGAGTAAGTTGAAGTACTTGTCTTTTCTCGGGCCATCGATCTGCCCAGTATTTTGAAGGGTTCCCCGTGCCTTATACCCTGTGATTGATTACGTGGTTGGTCCTGGTTTTCATGGAACTGCAGGGAATGCAGACATGCCCAGAAGAGAGCTCAATGCAGGAAGGAGGGCTCGGACAAGATTCGAGGTGGCAGGGGTGCACAGAGGTACCCACCAGCCTTGGGTGGAGGGGGAGTCGAACGACGAGCTTGTAGAGGCGACGTAAAAAGAGACCTGCAGAAAGAGAGGAGGAGCCAGGCCAAGTGGGAGGGCTGGAGGCAGCGTCCGGCTCCTTGAGGGCCTTGTTCTTTTTAGCTGCCCCTCTACTTTACCCAGCATGCTGTCCTTCTCCAGGGTCCGGCAGCAGTGCGAGGAGGCTCACAGCAGCAGCTGTATGGACTGCCATTTACAGGCCCGGGTTAAGGAGCCCTGATGACACCGTGGTTAATCATTGGCTGCCAACTCCAAGGTTGGCAGTTTGAACCCACCAGACTCCCTGGAGCCAGCTTCCATTAAAAAGGTAAACCCTTGGAAACCCCACCAGGCAGATCTACTCCATTCTGTACGGTAACTACGAGACCAGAAGGGACTCGAGTTTTCAGGCTGGGTTTCTCGGTCTCTGTTGTCTTCCCGTTCCCCCGCCCACCTGCTGAAAGGTAACAACTGACATGTGTTTCCTTATTTGGCATTCTGAGTGCATTTGTACATTTTACTGCCTTTGACTCAACAACAGCCCCAGAAGAGAGACATCTTTATTTTTATAGCTCCTTTTGTTGAAACAAAGGAGAACCTGAGGCCAGAGAACTTACATAACTTGCGCGTGTCCCCATCTGCACAATAGGCAAGAACATGAGTCTGAACTTGAAAATGGAATTCTAAGCCCCTCACCCTTGTGATGTTCACTGAGGAAGGAAGAGAAGCTGAGCTCCTGCATCAGCCGCCCGGAACCCTGGCAGAGGGAACCGGCTCCCGAGGCCCGCCCCTCAGATCCATCCGATGGTGTTGGCAACCTTGTATTATTCAAAAGAATGAAGGCTTGCCTTTTCTGGTTCTGTGTGAATCTGACAAAAGCCATCCACCCTCCGGGTTCAGAATGGGGTGTTGGGCAGCCCCCCATCCCCTCCTGCACTGGGGCAGGGCCATAGCTAAAGAGCAACACACCTGCAAGGACACAAGCCTCTAGCCTCAGAGGAGCAAACCCACGTGAACAGTCCACAGAAAGGAGTCTTTTTTTTCTGCCATATTGGATTTTGAAGAAACTGCTCCCCCACCCAGGGGTGGATTTTATACAGTTTGCCAAATGAAGAGCTTTGCCTATTGAAAGTGTTGCCTATTCCGAAGGTTATGACCTTTGCCTTTGCTGGCTATGAAAACTCCTTATTGGTGGAGCCCTTTCTTAAGGACAGGAAAACCCACCTGGGCTTGGGTTCCCCCGATGCCAGGTCTAGAGTGTGAGAAGCTTATATGCAGCACCCTCCAGAGTTACCAATAAGAGGGCACAGAATTGAGACTTGGAAGCGGAAAAAGCCAAAAGGATGCAGGATTGAGAGAGGTGGGTGACTGCTGTGACATAATGGGACTCGGTCTCACGGGGTCCCTCCAAAGAGCTCCGTGGAATGTACCTCAAAACTCCCTCTGCCAGGACTGGGAGCTGGGGGCATTTATTCGACTGACTCCCACCTGCTTTGGTTGGGGGCTACTCCCAAGGGCAGCGGCTCCTTCCTGCAGCATCTGCTTAGCGAAACCATGAGATGAGCCTGGCCACAGACAGAGTGCTGTCCCCACAGCTGCACTGAAGCCACATGGAAGTGGGAGGTGACAGACGCACAACAAGCTGGATGCCATTTGTCAAGATACTAGAGTGAGAGGTTTGGGTCAGAAGACCTGCACTTAGGTCCTGGTTCTTTGGCTTCTTAGGCTGACTCATTGAGCCAGGGGCCGGCTACCAATGCTGTACGGAGAGAGAAGCTACACAGAGAGATGCGCGAGAGCGAGGTCGAAGAGACTTGGAAACCCCGAAACTAAGGTTGCTGGAAAGGACTGCTCCTGACACGTTTTCCTAGTAGCAGACCTCGGGGCTCTGGTTTCTCCCTCGTGTGTCATTGGTTCCCATCGGCACTCAGTAGGTCTGTGCCAAGGAAAGAGGGCTCCCCACCCCAGCCGCTCTGATGGGAGAGGCCGGCAGGCTGAATTCAAAAGCTACCTCTCCCTTTTGGAGTTGTCTCAGAGAGCCTCTCTGAGCACTTTAAAAAGGAAAGCCAGACAACCACCATGCTCGACTGCACACATACCCTCAGCTCCTGCAGGCTTGCTGCGTGCCAGGCGCTGCACCAAGCGTCTTATATACAAGGTGGCATGTAATTCTCATCATAACTCCAGGGGGTAGATATAATTACTGCCCCAATTGTATAGGAGAAACGGAGGTTCACCTACAGGGGGATATAGTGGGCAGTGGTGGAGACAAAATGAGTTCAGAACAGACACTAGAATCAGGGGGTGCTTAACCAGTGGGCGATACTCTACCTCCTTACAAAAGAAAAAACAAAAAAGATGAAATTGTCACCCAGTTTTTTTCCTCCCCTATAAGCAAACTCCACACTCTGACCATCATTTCTCCAAAAGCGACCTTTCACCCACCTGCTCATTTCCTTCTTTCTTTTCTGAGAAGTCTTCATTGATGCTTTTCGTTTACTTAACTCCACCCCCAACCCCACCCCCCCTTGACCTATAACCATATCTCGAAGTGGAATTCTGCTATGGAGGACAACAAAAGAGGCAGGCAGGACATGCCACTCCAGAGTGCCTGCCCCTTTAATGATCTGGCACAGCCACAGAAAAATGTCCTGGAAGTGCCCATCTTTTCTTCTGGTTTGCGGTAACATTGCTGCACTATGAGGGATTAATAAATCCACGAGCCTCCTTAATTTGCTTTAAATGAAAAAATGGAGAGAAAACCTTGTTGAGAATTGTTTCTTTAAAACTGGCCGGGCCAGGCAGCTTCCTACTGATCTACAGTTTAACTGCTCCAACCATGTGAATCTCAGCCCAGCTGCCGAGAGTACACAGATCAGCCAGGGACAATAGAAAATAGGAGGGAGGGAGGGAGAGACAGAGAGAGAGAGAGAAACCGCTCTGAGCAGTTCAACTCAAAGAGTGGGGTGGCTTTTGGAAGCACCCACTTCGCCTCTGATGAAAATGTCTGTCTCCATCAAGTGCATCCGAGCTCCTGATGCCCCCAGGCACGTGTCACCGCAGGGCTGTGCTGCACAGGGTTGACAGTGGCCGATTTTGCAGAAGTAGGTCACCAGACCTTTCGTCTGAGGAGCCACTAAGGGGGTGGATTTGAACTGTCAACCTTTAGCTTAGTCACCCCATCTGTGCTGAACTGTCTGCACCGCCCAGAGGCACTGGTTACCTGTAGCGGATCTTCCCAATGAACAGCGGTGGTGGTTTTGGGCTTTTTGTTTTGTTATGTTTTTCTGGAATCGATGTGGCAGTGGGAGGAAACAGCCCTGCCATAGGGACCTTTGTGGCCCTGAAAGTGAATGACGTCATGGGAAGTTCGGTGATGTGTAAATCAAAGCATGAGCTGATTTAGAGGGGGCTCTCCATGCGTGCGTGCTCCTGCGGGCTGTACACGGATAATATACGGCGCTATGTTGATGGTTCCTGGAGTCACAACTGATAATGATGCAGCCACGACATCTTCATTATTTCTGGCCGACTTTATCTCCCTTCTCCTCCAACCGTCCCCCAACAGAGACGACGGGATGGCTATGCAGTTAATCTACTGCTGTCACACCAAGGCAACCAGGTTAGCTGTTTTCGTCAGAAACCCCACCAGCCGCCCGAGGACCGGCTGCGTGACAATGATCAAGAGCACCCCAGACCCTCCCGCCAGCTCTGCTTCCCGAGCACGCGCGCGCCACTGCTCGCAGCTGGCACGGTGGGGTGTGCGCCAGGCTTTCCCTACACCCGGCTGCTGCTGGTGCACCGTGATAAATAGTACCACGAGCTGCAGAGCGGCTCCCCACCCCGCCACAGGCTGGCAAAAGTCTCCTAGCAACTGTTGTTATGGGCAACACCAGCAGGTTAGTTTAATTCAGTGGCAACAGGGCTCTGCCTTGGCCTCTTGAAGGAGGTTCAAGTTTATGCCCTGGAGAGGTGGACCCTCACAGGCGGGCACACCAGTGCTAACCGCCCCCACGGGTGCATGAAGTGCACCATTAGGACGACATCTGCCCATGTAACATGATCAAACCTGCCACGCTGACGGGCCAGGGGGAGCCTCGGTGTCTGATGGCTATGCAGAGGCAGCTCTGGGCCATGGTTCTTTCCTTACTTAATATTCACATCGACTTCAAAAACGATTCACCAACTATGAAGCCTGGTGTAAAAATACAACCTAAAAAAAGAACGAAGTCCTTCATGAAGCCCCTGCTGGGATGTTTGTCCCTTTGCGAGTGGGGGTGGAACCCTGAACAATGTTGTATTCGAATGCACCAACAGAACCAGGCGAAAAGGCCATTGTGCCTCACACGCCCACTATTGATTGTGCCTCTTGGGGGCTCAGCACTTTGCAAATGACCATGCAGTTGCCCCATTTATTCTGTTGGGCATTAATTCTGTCGACGCAGGGGTCTTCCCGCGTAATGAGAACACACCATCTTCCACCAAAATGCCCTGTTTTCAAGGTATTGCGAAATAACACACCGCAGTTCCTGTAAAGCATGATTGCTTGTCACCTTATTGATAAAACAGCCGTTGGTGTCCGCTGAGAGAAAGAACACGGACCAGGCCAGCTCCTCTTTGAGCTGAGCTCTTTCTATAAAGCAACCTGATAGTAACTCAGTAGGAACTAACCGAGCCTGTTATTTGAAATAGCTACTAGAGCCATTTTTGTTGTTGTTGCGATTGTCAGCTTTTTATAGAATAATCTCGTATTCAGGTGAGGTTTATTACTCAACCATAATTAGCTTCCTGTTTAGCATAATGGTATTTCAACTATGCACTTGTTTTTAAATCTTGGGCTTTAAAAAGATTCTAAAAATCAGTCATCTATTCTTAAAAAGCGGAGTCGTGTGAAGGACACCTGTGTGTTGCATTTTCCTTCAGAATTGAGGTGATTTCCATTTACATCCCTTTCAGAGTTCCACCCGGGGGTTCTGATCCCCATCTACAGAGAAGTGGAGAGGAGTGGGTTCACCTTCCCTGAAAACCAACTGAAAATCGCATAGACAAGGTGTCAGGTATAGATACTGCGATCGGGGTGGGGGTGGGGATATTTGCACATGCACTTTTGCCTAGAAAGATGAAAGATGGAATTAGTGGCTTCCGTAGCAATGGCCCCCTCCCCCCCACCACACACAGGATCGATTTCTGGGGTGATTGACTTTCTACACCGGTAAAGAGTTGCAGTCTCGGAAATCCACAGGGGCAGTTCTACTCTGTACGACAGGGTCACTATGAATCGGCATCAACTCAACAGCTGGGAGTATGTAAAGTGGTTAAGGTACTAGGCTACTAATTGAAAGGTTGGCAGTTCGGACCTACCAGCCCTGTAAAGATTTGCAGTCTCGGAACCTCTCTGGGACAGTCCTTCTCTATAGGGTACCTATGAGTCAGAATCAACTCCGCAGCATTGCACGGAGACCAGAGTCGGGATATCTTCGTCTTCCTCAGAGAAGGGCATGGTGCTTGGTAGAGTGGGTAGGCAGTGACAAAGAGGAAGGCCCTTGAGGGGCTGGGTGGGCACAGTGGCTGCAGCAATGGGCTCAGGCATAGGGACCATCGTGGGGGTGCTACCGGCCCGGGCAGTGTTTCTTTCTGGTGTGCATCGGGTTGCTGTGGGTCAGAGCAATCTGGGTGGCACCTCACAACAAGTCTGTGTGAACTCCACGCTACAGCTCTTGCCTGCTGAGCACCTGAGGAGGAGAGGCCGGCTGTTTCTAAAGCACGGCTGAGAGAAAGCGATCTATGGCAAGACGATGCGTTGGATCTTAGTGGCAACTTGGTGCTGCCCTGTCTCTACCTGTGGCAGGCAAACCTCCCAAACCAAACCAAACTCTCTGCCCTTGAGTCAATTCTGACTCGCAATGGCCCTAGAGGGCAGTGTCGAACTGCCCCATGGGTTCCAAGACTTTATTTCTTTCTGGGATTAGAAAGCAAACCTAGGCAAGGAAAACCCCGTCCTGCTTGGACTGGGGGTGAGGAGACCTAAGAGAAGAGGAAGTAGTCACCCTATGAAAAGGGAAAAGAGATGGGTGTTAATAACACACGGAGACAATTTCCACCAATAGGATACTTGCTAACATCCCAAGTCATGGAAGGTGGGGGAAGGGGTGGCGAACTTCAGATTTAGCAGTGTTCCTCAAGTGTCCTTCCGGCACAGTCATGTGCAGGCACATACGTCTCTAGTGCCCCACACAGTCACACACAGACAACATCAAAATCATTCCACAAATTAATTTCCTTCTGCAGCACTCTAAGGGACTGCATGTCTCTTAGATTTTGCAGATATTCCAGACACCCAGTCACTGAGGATGTTGGAGAAATGCAGTGACCGGTAGCCCACAGGTATATGGAGGATACAAATGGTAATAACGAATGACAAAAGTCCAATAAAGACCTGCAAAGGATAACTTCTCACTCGCATGTCCTTGGTGAGGATTTAAAGCACCGCCCACGCCTCTAGCACCTGACCTCCGGAGTAAAACAAGGATAAGGAGGCAACAAATGCCAAATTAAGTTGTGAGGAATGGGATACAGCAGGCCCTCATCCTTTCTGCAAGTCATTCAAAACAAAGCAACCAAGGCTCCCAAGATCTTCACAGGGAGGTGGCAGGGTGGGGTGGGGTGGGGGGACAGGAAGAAGTACTCAAGACAGAGGCACTGTAACTACGGGAAAGCCAGGGCCTGGGCAAGAAGAGACTGTCTCAGAAGGAAGCTAAGAGAGAGGCGTTTGCTGCTGGGAAGGGCCATCCAGTCAGATAGGACTCACAGCAACTCCAGTCACAGCATCCTCACAGTGGTTCTTACGTTTGAGCCCCATAGAGAGGATGGAAGAGGGAATACACCTGTCAAAGGTGGAAATCTTGAGATCTGTGTGGGGTGGAGGGGGCGGTGGTCTAGCTCTATCTCTCACAGGTTTTTCTTTAAACTAAAAGCTGAGTGGAAAAGTACTGCTGCCCCTTAGCTGTTCCATTAGCATAACAGTGGCCATCACTGAGCTTCACTCACAGACACACAAGGTCACATCAGCAGAACTCTTCTTCCCAATGGGTACTCAAAATGCCTTCTTGTCACCCCTCAGTCAGCTGACCATGAGAGCTTAGAGAATAACCATTGTCTTTGGGTTCAAGGATCAGTTTTTCCCCAGGGTGAAGGGGCAAGAGGGCATGCTGTAGAATCAATTAGTTGACCTAATTAATTAGCATTAATTAAGCCTTGCTGGAAAGAGAGTAAATGAAACAGAATATAATTGTTTTAATGGAGGCATGGCTAGCCATAATAATGATAATAAACCGCATGAATTGATGATAATAAGTCAACACGAGGGGTTTCCTGAACGCTCGCTCCCGGGTAGCATCATCACCCCTGCTGTTCTGCAGCTCTTCCTGGAGTCCCCCTCCAGGCATGTGGTGCAGTTGGCCTTCGCACCCTCTCCTGGTCCGGTAGGACACGAAGCACGTGTGCCTATGGTCAATAAGCTGTGTGCCAAAACTATATGTGTCTTTTCCAAATGGAAGCCTGTCAAACTCAAGCACTCTCCCCCACCTCCGGGAACTCTGGCCCTTTGCTCAGCCAGGCTCGAGGACTTAATTTCCTCCCCAGGACTCCATCCAACACGGGTGCTGTGACGTCTTCTATGAGGGCGAGTGTTCAGGTTCTCATGACTCCCACCGTACAGCTTGGGTGTTAACAAGGTCGCTTTGCATGCAAGCATCTGTGTTCAATGGATGCAAGAACTCAAAGGGTCTCGGCTGGCCAGAGAGGATAGTTGTTTGTAGAAGGCTGGGCTGCTTTAGGGGCCAGTGAATTGAGGCAGAGGGGGGATCTTTTCACCGTGGGGACAAAGGACACAATAGCCATTCAGAAGTGACAGAAAGTCACTCATGTCTGGTCTCAATGGTCAAACTAAAAAGGAGTGTTCAGAGCATTAAACTACAGGGGCAAGACCATCAGTTTGGAAGCACAAGTATCTGCATTTGATCCCAAGTGTTGCCTTACTGGGTTTGCGCTCATAGCCTCAATTGATTCGTCTGAAAATGGGTATGCATTGGGCCAATGCGTTGCTCAAGACGCCTTTTAAAAATCTGAAGAGCAAAGCTGGTACTTTGTTAGGTAAAGTGTGCCCACCCCAGCCATGGATCACATGCATGTAAAAGCTGGGTAACGGGAAGGGAAGGCAGAAGGTTTGATGCATCCTTACTGCAGTGTAGTGTTGGTGAAGCGGATTGACTGGACCATGCACTGCCAGAAGCACACACACATGAGTCTCAGGAGAAATACAGCCAGAAGGTTCCTTCGAAGTGAGGATGGTGAGACTTGAGCACGCTTAATTTGGACCTGGCATCGGGAAAGAGCAATTGGTAGAAAGGGACGTTGTGTTTGGGATAGCAGAGGAGTGTCAAACCAGTGAGATGACATGACGCTGCAGCCACCACCATGAGCAGAGCATGAGAGCACCCCACAAATGTGCAATGGGGCTTCCAGGAGGAGCTGGGGAACAGCAGGGGTGATGATCGTACCCAGCCTAGAGCAGGTGTTCAGGAAACACCTCTTGTTGACTTATTAGGAGACCTACTTTAACAGAACTACTGCTATGGAGGTGATTCTCACTCATGACAGCCCTGTGGGACAGCATAGACCTGCCCTGTGGGTTTCCGAAATGCTTCTGTATGGTTGTATTTATTGACAGGTTCAAGTAGACTTTTAACTAGCTTATTCTCATTCTTATGACTCACCCAGGAGTCCTCTTGCCTGCCCTTAAGGCAATGGTTCTCAACCTTCCTAATGTAAGGTGACCAGATTTTAACATTGGTAAAGCGGGACACCATTGGTAAAACTCATATCCTGGCGAAATAGCCACATGGCAGCCGAAAATCATAGACCCTAGCTTGTCGTGCATTCTTTCAAAAAATTGGGACTTTTAAAAAATGCTGCGGGATGCGGGACAAATTGTTAAAAATAGGGACTGTCCCACCAAAAACCGGTCATCTGGTCACCTTATCTAATGCTGCAACCCTTTAATACAGTTCCTCATATTGTGGTGGCCCTCCCCCCACCATAAAATTATTTTCGTTGCTACTTCATAACTGTAATTTTGCTATTGTTATGAATTGGGCGACTCTGGTGAAAGGGTCATTCGACCCCCAAAGGGGTCGAGACCCACAGGTTGAGGACCTCTGCCTTAATGCATCTGACATGAAAGGACAGCCTCAGCCCAGCTCA
>NW_022111378.1:6519541-6522411 GCF_000313985.2 Echinops telfairi | reverse complement strand
TTTCTCGAAAGTACCCAGATGAACATAGAGGCTTTTCTAAATTATCTAGATGAGGATGAGGTCCACTCTCCACGTCACCTTATTTGGGTACAGGTCTCCAGATAAGTAGGAAACACAATGTTTTTAAGCATGGGCACCAAATGGACTGGAGCCTCGTACTCAGATATAAACAACCTGCTCTTTCAACCTCGCTGTTCTCCTCTGACAACATCTATAGACGCTTCTGGCCACATAGAGCGTCTAGTGTCCCAAAGAGACCAGCGCCGACTGTCACAACCCTCTGCACTGTCACACTGGGCTCACCCTCGTGGAAGTCGGTCTGCTGCCTACGGGCCTAGAGAGACCTTCAGAAAAGAGCCCAGTGGCATTTGCAACGGTCCTCGCTAAGCTCTGTGCCGTAAGGGCTGGATTCAAGCCTCCGGCTCTAGGATATAGACATTTACACAGTGCCCAGACATTGGCAAGTGGAAAACTCATCTCATTGCGCCTGTCAAAAGAAATAAGATCACATTATGATTCTTCCTATTTCCTTTCTCTATGCAACTTAGCTAGCTTAACATGCAGAAAGGATGCCTTATTTTCTCTCCCCTCTGCCCATCTCTTGTTCTCCCCGCAAGAGGCCACTTGATGGCCACTCACCAGTCTCCTGGAGAGGGGCCCAAGGATCCATATGCCACGACCTAGCAGAGGAAGCTGGCACAGAAGACACATTTGTCCTCTTCAAAACGGCTGGGGAGATTAGCCCTGATTAGGGGCGTTTCATTTATGATGAGAGCAGGGGACTGGAAGGCGCCCTGGAGCGTAGGGCTTGCTCTGAGCATTTGAAAGCTCAGCGTTTAGCTCAAACCCAAGTTCTACACCATACTTATATGTGTTACCAGTGAATAAATAGGGCATCTTGGTTGTAATTTTTAAAATGTTTCCCAGCACTGTATGGAAGACTGAGCATGCTGTCAGCTGGACCTGCATACAAAGCAGCACTTTCATGACTTGAAAATCTGAAAGGAATAAAAAGTTGGCAATGGGCATCTCTACATAATTAGAGCAGGTCAGGAGCCAACAATCAGAGCTGTCAAGTTTACCTTCTGTCCATCTGTCCCAGCTTCCTCCTACCCCAACGCTGCCAGGGGTGTTTGTCCCAAACTCCCTCCTGCCATCTGACTCCCTGTATAACACTAGCTGGCATTAACTGAGCACTTGCTATGTCCTAGAAGCCTAAGAGCTATACCAATACTTTTATTCTCATACCACTTTTATGAGTTAGATGACTAATGTATCTGCCCAGATACAAAGAGATTAATCTTTCCCAACCAGGACACTGCCACCCAACAACGCTTTTATCCAATTGACAAAACAAACTCTTGGGCACACAGATAAAATAAACATGATTTCCAAAATTTAATTTATAACTTCAGCTGCACATGCCCATATTAAAACCACATGCCCTTTAGAACATGACAAGCACTGCTATAGAAACAATGTCATTTTTCAGTTGTGTATTACTATAGCATGTTCTTGATCAGTATCTGTGGTATCTCTATAGGAGTTCAGGTGGTGTAGTGATTATGAGTTGGGCTGCTGAATGAAAGGCTAGCAGTTCAAAACCACCAACCACTCCTGGGGAGAGAGACGAGGCTTTCTCCTCCTGTGAAGAGTTACAGTGTCAGAAGCTCCCAGGGGCAGTTCTGGCCTGTCCTGTAGGGTCATAATGGATCGGCATTGACTCAACGGTTGTGAGTTTGGATTTTTTTGGCTTTTGTTTGTTTGTTTTGGCATTATCTCTGGGTCCATTTAAAAAAATGCTTCCATTGGCTCTCCAGAACACCCTGCTGCATTTCCACCTCAGCTGTGTGGGGTATGCACAATGCCACAGGAGATGTTATCCAAACCACTATATGCAGTAGCATCTACTGCATTAGATTTGTTTTAATTTTTCATACCGCAGGTACATACTTCCTGCCTTTATGATGGAGTCATTTACATTCCTGCCTTTTAAATGAATCTCTTTCCCCCCATTTTAAAATAAAAATGTTTCATTGCGGGCTTTTTAAACATGTCAAAGCCAGAGAGAGAACCCCCAGACCATGGTCCTTAGTCACCCTTCAGGTCTGGAAATGAACTCACCCATGGGGCCAATTTTTGACCAAAAAAATTTAAAATAGGTCTATAAGAACAAAAACACAGTGAGGTACACACTTCTTAGAATAATGAACCGGGTGAGATCAAATGGGCCACCTTTACCCGTGGGCACAGTTCAGAAGGTTCGAGGAGGGGATGAATGGGAGACACAGAGAGGAAGTAGGTAAGTATGTTACATGGTGGGGTTGCCGTCAACAAGATGATACAAAAGTATATGAATTATTGAAGGGAAAATAGATTTGCTCTGTAAACTGTCAGCCAATTCACAATAAAAAGTTGGGGGGCGGGGAGAGAGAGAGGGAAAGAATATGAGTCTCATGTTCCACATGCTGTTTGTCAATTTTGTTTCATCTCCAAAACCCACACTCACTGCCAGGGAGTCAGTGACGGCTCGTAGGGATCCCCTGTGGGTTTCTGAGACTGTGACTGTGTACAGGAATAGAAAGCCCAGTCTTTCTCCTGAGGAGCTGCTGGTGGTTTCGAACTGCCAACCATGCGGATCGCAGCCCAATGCATAACCACTACGCCACTAGGGCACATTTGTTTCACCTATAGACCCTCTATTCACCTTTGCTTGGTTTCTTTTGTTTACTGGAGTCTAGGATGGAGCCCTGATAGTGTAGTGGTTAACCACGTCTGGCTGCTAACTTGCAAGGCCAGCAGTTCGAAACCACCACCTGCTCCGGAGAAAGATGGGGTTTTCTACTCCCGTAAAGAGTTAACGTCTTGGA
>NW_022111378.1:6510285-6518386 GCF_000313985.2 Echinops telfairi | reverse complement strand
AATTGTGCCCACTCCAAAGGAAAGGACCCCTGGTGGCACACTGCTTAAAGCATGCCACGCTGAAGTAAGCGGACCCTGCCAGGCGCTGTGCGGGAGAAACGTCTGCTTCCAGAAAGATCAGAGCCTCAGGGCAGTGGTACTCTGTCCCACCGTCTCACTAGGGTAGCACTGGACTAGCATGCAAGGGCTCGGTGGTTTGGGGAATTCAAAGGCATAAGTCAAACAGTGAGAATCTGGGGACAAAGGAAGAAAGAAAGTAGTCACACGGAAGGAAAGGAGGAACAGCCCAGGGAAAGCAGGGCCTTGTTTGATAAGCTGTCGCCTGCTCTGCTTGCACAGAGGCGCAGCCCTGCGAAAGGAATGTCCAATTAAGGGGAGAGGATTATGGGTGTAATCCTGGGAAGTTATCAAGGGCCTGATCTGTTTGGCCTCTCTGCTCCTACTGCCCGGGTATAATAGCTTGTCTTATAGAGCCAGTGAAGTGTGTCAGCCTCGCCGCCGCATGGCAGTGCCTTAGCAGGGCCAAAGCCCAAGCCAGCTCTCCTCCAGATCCATCCAGTGCTCGCTAACCTGGTCCCTGGCTTCAGCTTGTTCCAGGTGAAAAGGAACAGATTTAGCAAAATTGACCCCTTCCTCAGGGAGTCCACTAATCCTGCCTAGGCTAGCTGATGAAGACGTGGTCACAGTGGCCAGACGGGGAATGGACACTCTCCGGGGGAGGCCTAGATGCCACAGTCAGTCTCTTGCTGGTTCAGGGGAGTCATGTCCAGAACCCAGAGGGATAATAATTCTGGATTGTAAATGGTAGTAGGAGACTAATTTTCACCCATTGCCAGGGCAAAGCAAGGCAGATTCTTAGTGAGATATCATGCCATACCTAATCAATTGATTTTGTTTGAGTTATAATTAATTATAATTTAAAAAAACTGTGGGGGGATGCTTTTAAGACATTATGGTGTCCAAAGATAACAAATAGAAAATGTATATACGATCAATACTTGTGGTGGGTTCAAATAATTTAACAACCAGTTCACTGCCCGAATAACTGTCTTAAGCATAAAAATATACACTGAAAGGTAGTTAATTATTTCATACAGTTAACACTTAAATGAGAACAATATAACTAGATGATGTTATCAGAAAGAGTTTTAAAATATTAATCAAAATATTCAATGATGCCTGAGAAATGAACAATAAAACAATTATTTAAGATATGTCCATATTGCTTCCTGGTCGGTGTCCTCACTTGCAATATTCCTTGCCTTCATCCAAGCCGTATTTTCATGGTTAGAGTAGGATCTCATTCGCTAAGAGGTGGGTCCATTGGACATTTATTTGTGTCATTGTGTTTGATAGATTAGAAACAGGCGACTTCTCTTCTCTGGTCATATTATGTTCATCTTTGAAAAATCCCTTTCCGCTTCAACGGAACTTACAGCGATTGTTCTGACAATGTTTTTATCTCTTTGAACACTTTCAGGAATGACATCATTCACTACATATCGTGCAGGAATTTGGGGCACAGCACAAAGCTGAAATGAGCAACAGCGTGCCACTCACTGGCTGTTTTGCATTTACCCTTTCCGTTCTATGTTTGTTGACTGAAGTAACAAATGCAGGGGAATAAAAATGCAGTATTTCATCAAAAGTATAATGAGTTTTATGAAGTGAATAAATAAATGTGACAAGAATAGTTGTAATTTTTCATAGCTATTAACAAAAGGACCATTTCTATGGGTGCTTAGAATGCATTGCTGTGCAGGTGAACATGGAAAAAGGGTACAAGTGTAAGTTTGTGATTTCCACACTGTTCCAATTGTTCCACACTGTGATTCCATCTTTCAGAGGCCCCTGGTGATAAGCGTCATTTTATTTTATTTATGGATCATTTTATTGTGGGCTCTTACAGACATTATAACAATCCATAAATCAATGACATCAAGCAAACTTAGACAGATGCTGCCATCATCATTTTCAAAACATTTTCTTTCTACTTGAGCCTCTTGATATCAGCTCCTCTTTATTCCCTCCCTCCCCACACTCATGAACCCTTAATAAACTACCTATTATTACTATTGTTTTTTCATAGCTTACACTGTCAGGCGCATCCCTTCACCCACAGTTATGTTATTCATCCCCCCTCTAGGTGTGGGGAGCAAGTGGCATTTTAACAACCAGTTTGCCAAACTCAACAGAGAACCAAGAACCAGTTCTGCTGAAGAAGTGCAAAATGGCTAACTCCCACCACTGCTTAGATCCTGAAGTGGGTGGCCTTGAAAAGGGCGGGCCTCAGTGATGCGCACCTACCAGCATCCACTCCCTAACATAACCTCTTCCCCTTGAAAGATGTGGTGAGCTGCAAGGAGCTGCCTGGTCCCATGCTATTCCCACGGTGGGCTCCACACCCCACCACTGTAACCCACAGGGGGGTTAAGGGCTGATTCTTTTGGAAGAAGATTGCCAAACATTTTTTCCTAGTACTGTTTGGTCTGGAAGTTCCACTAGACCCTGATCAGTATCAATCATAACAGCACAAAGGCTTCCACTGACCACTGGATGGTGGCTGTGCACATGGTGCCTGCACCAGGGAGTGATTCCCAGCGTCCTGCAGGGAAGACCAGGGGCCCACCACTGAGCCACCACGGCTCTCATGCCAGGAAAGTGGACTGACCTGATTGGCTTGCTTTTGCAATCAACTATTGCAGAAAGGACAGACTATCACTTCTGAGAAGTAAGTTGGCTTCTGTACTGTGTGGGCCTGTTCTTCCTCTCTTGGTTTTCTCACCACGGGAAGCCAGTGGCCACGTGAGGCAACTCTAGGGGGAGGAAGGCCCATGTGGTGAAGCCTGCCCTAGCCATAAAGTTGAGCCGGGAAGCCTTCAGATGAGACCACAGCCCCAGGCAAGATTCTAAGTGCAACTTCATGAGAGACCTTGACTCAGAGGCCCCCAGTCAAACTCACCCTGGCTTCCCTCCCAGAAACCGCAAGGTACTAAATGTCTGCCCTTCGAACCATCACGTTTTAGACTTATATGCTATGCAGAAATAGATAGCTAATGCAGACTCAAAATAGTGACTTTACAAAAGGGGTTCCAGAGGAGACTGAAGAGTTATAAATAAGGACTATTAAAGTATTTGAGTTGAATTAGTGGGTGGTGCAAAAATTAATGTGTTCAGCTTCTAACGGAGTGGTTGGCAGTTCCAGCCCATCAAAGGCTACCTTGGAAGAAAGGCCTGGAGATCTATTTCTGAAAAACCAGTCCCTGAAGAACTCTCAGGGGGCCAAGGTGGTGTAGTGTTTAAGTGTTGGCCTACAATCCACATGGTTGATAGTTCCAAACTACCAGCAGCTCTGAGGGAGAAAGACTGGGTTTTCTGCTCCCACAAACAATTGCAGTCTCGGAAACCCACAGGGGAGTGGCTGTGGGTCAGCATGGACCCGATGGCATGAGCGAAGAACCCTCAGGCCTGTTGGATGCACAGGCTCACCAGGAGATGGAACTGCCTTGAGGACAACTGATAAGGAGTTAGAATAGTATCTGAGGGGCCGGCCCCAATCCCAACCACATGCACAGCCACCACCACCCCCTCCGAAGAATTTATTTCAGAGGACAGCACTGAAGTTACAGCTCAGGGAGAGGGACATGTCTGATCAGAGCACATGAGAGCAAATGAAGGGGGAGGAAGAGAGGGTGGAGCACCTCCTAGCCTACCAAGCCTTGAGGACAATATCCCTGCTCAGAGCAACCAATGCACAGAGAGGACCTGGCCGGCCCTACTATAAGACATGACATCCCTCACTGACCCATAGCCCTACAGGGTACAACACTGGAGACACAGTGTGGAAACTGCACCCGCTCTGACTCCACCACACCGAGGCAAAACACTAAGGGCATGCAACAACAACAAGGGGAACAGAGCAACGAAGTCCCCAGGGAAGACCAAAAGCAGACTTTGGGGCCAGGGCATGGCACCCCATCAGACTGGACCAGAAAACACTCAGGTCAACAAATAGACCTTGAACTGTTTACAGGCTTTTTTTTGTCATTGGTTTTTTTGCTGTTGTTGTTTTGTTTTGCTCTGTCTTGTTTTTGTGCATATTATTATCTCTGCATATCTATCTAGATAAGATAGGCGGGTTAAACAATCTGGAGGAGAAAACAACAGGACTGATGGTTCAGGGGAAGGGGGTGGTGGACATGGAAGAGAGAGGTGGGGAAAAGAAAGTAATGTTAACAAACCCAGGGACAAGGTAACAAGTGATCTAAAATTGGTGGCAAGGAGGGTGTAAGAGGCCTGGTAGGGCTCGATCAAGGGCAATGTAACCAAGAGAAATTACTGAAACGCAAATGAAGGCTGAGCATGATAGTTGGACAAAAAGAAAGTAAAAGGAAATAGAGGAAAGAACTAGGAGGTTTTTATAGAGGTCTAAATATAGGCATGTACATATATAAATATATTTATAAATGATTATAGGGGAATAGATCTTTGTGCATATATTTATAGGTTTAGTATTAAGGTAGCAGATGGACATTGGGCCTCCACTCAAGTATTCCCTCAGTGCAAGAATACTTTGTTCTAGTAAACTGGCATTCCATGATACTCACCTTCCCAAAACGATCGCTGAAGACAAAGCAGGTACATAAGCAAATGTGGCGAAGACAGCTGATGGTGCCCGGCTATCAAAAGATACAGTGTCTGGGGTCTTAAAGGCTTGAAGGTAAACAAGTGGCCACCTAGCTCAGAAGCAACAAAGCCCACATGGAAGAAGCACACCAGCCTGTGTGACCACGAGGTGTCCATAGGATCAGGTATCAGGTATCAAAGAACAAAAATCATCTCATTGTGAATGTGGGGGAGTGCCAAGTGGAGACCCAAAGCCCATCTGTAGGCAACTGGACATCCCCTTACAGAAGGGTCTCACGGAGGACTGCAGTGTAGCAACTTTCCTCTAGTTCTTGAATGCTTCCTCCCCACCACTATCATGATCCCAACTCTACCTTACAAATCTGGCTAGACCAGAGGATGTACACTGGTACAGATAGGAACTGGAAACACAGAGAATTCAGGACAAATGAACCCCTCAGGACCAGTGGTGAGAGTGGAGATATCAGGAGGGTGGAGGGAAGATGGGATAGAAAGGGAGAACCGATTACAAGGATCTACATATAACCTCCTCCGTGGGGGATGGACAACAGAAAAGTGGGTGAAAGGGGGATGTCGGACAGTGTAAGACTTGACAAAATAATAATAATTTATAAATTATCAAGGTTTCATAAGGGAGGGAGGGGAAAATGAAGAGCTGATACCAAGGGCTCAAGTAGAAAGAAAATGTTTTGAGAATGATGATGGCAACAAATGTACAAATGTGCTTGACACAATGGATGTATGTATTGATTGTGGTAAGAGTTGTATGAGCCCCCAATAGAATGATTTAAAAAAAATAAAACTTTGATTCTCTAATTCATAGCACAGACTCAGGATCTAGACCCCCACCAAGAGTTCATATTCCAGCTAATCTTCACCATTTATTAACATGTGACAACAAGAAGCTTATTTAAACTCTCAGTCCCTCCATATTCTGGTCTAAAAGTGGGAATAATAATAGCACCTAGCTTATAGGATGAAGAGCAAATGAGTTTAATAGATACAAACTGGTTAAAGCAATGCCTGGCAAAGAGTACATGCTCTATAGATGTCTGTTATCATGATTACTAAAACATGACAACAGGAAAGAGGACATCATATTTTGTATTTTATTTTTTTGTTTTATTTAAAACAGTTGTGTTATTTTAGTGGAGGTTCACAGAGCAGATGACCAATGTTATATTTAACAATTACTACACAGTGTCTCAGCTCTTTCACTGCAAACGCTCCATGCACTGTCACATATCCCACTTCTTGAACCAGAGGATGCGGCTAACTGTTCCCATGCCTGCTGCTTTCCTGACCCTCTGGACGGTGTCCTTGGGTAATTGCTGCCCTTCTGATCTTAAATGTCTGTTTGTACTAACGTGCAGGTGAGGTCAGTTCCAAACTAACAGGTGATGAAGGGCCATAGTGTTAGATGCATTTTATTATTATACAGCATTATTTGTTCATGGTTTATTCTAACATAAATTCAGGTTAACTAAAAAGTTGAGACAACTGGACAAAGAATTCCCAGATGCCCTTCACGCAGAAACTTCAAATCTTTGCTACATTTCCTGTAAGAGGTCGCTCTTTTTCTTTCTTTTCCCCCACTGATCAATTTAAAATAACTTTGCAGATACTCCACTGTACCTTTCAAAAATCCAGGGAATTTCCATGATCACAGGATCACAGGAAATTATACAGACACAAAAACAGGAAATGAACGTTGGAGCAATATTATTATGTGCCCTGGGTATCATGTAACCCTGGTGGCCCTCCACTCAGCTGCTAACTGGAAGGTAGGTGGTATAAACCCAGCAGTCCTTCCGTGGAAGAAAAGGCTCAGGGATGTGTTTCTATAAAGATTTCTAGCCCAGAGAACATTGTGGGATAGTACTACACTGTCCTATGTGGTCACTACTCATCTCATTGAGATATTTCAGTTCATCCCAGTCTTGTTCTTGGTAGCAGAAAAAAACCCACGATCATGTGCTGCGTTTAGTTGCCATGGGTCTTGCCCTTCAACCAGTTCTCACGTCTTGTCTGTGTTGGATGATCTTGGCATTTATGAATAGCGGAAGTCAGTTGTTTTGGAGCAGGGTCTTCCCTTTGGGGTGGTTGAGGGCTTGCTCATGATTAGGTAAGACTCTTCCTGCCGAATACTCCGAAGCGATGCCGAGATCTCCTCAGGGCCTGTATCAGGAGGCGCACGCTGGCCACTTCCAGCACTGCTCACTTCGTTCCACTGGTCAAAGTGGTTTCTGCCATGTGTCCCTGCTTCCAAGTGACGGTCTTGACTCGAGGAGTTGCACTTTGAGACGAGGCACACCGAATAAAACCCCACTGCCTCCCCAACTCATGGTGCCCTCTACAGCAGGGCAGAACTGCCCCATGTGGTGTTCAAGGCTCTAATCTTTATGATCCTCTGACTTTCTCTGTGCCCCAGAAAGTTTAGCCACTGTGCCATATGAACTCCTTTTTAAAATTATTATTATTATTATATGTGCCCTAGGCATGAAACAGCTCTGGCCACAATCCAGGCATCAAGCTAGGATGAACAAAGGACTTCAATTTGACGCTGTTCCTAACTGATATAAGAGCACCACCACCAGGCAGGTGTCTCTTTGCCCATAGCCAGGGGCCACAGGAACTTCTATTGAGCTGCAAGCAAGTCTCCTTTGGTCCTCAAACTTTGATCAAATGAGCTGTTACTCCGCTAATTCTGTCATGCATTCCACTTTCCTTAGCTGGCATGTCACGTTAAGAAAGAACAGCTCTCTTGGGCCTTATTTATTTATTCATCCACTTATTTACATCAGCAGAGACTGGTGGGTTCGTATTTTATTCGATAGGTAATAATCTTTTACTATCCATAATTTGTACTAAAACCAACTATAAAACGGAATAGCTCTGAGTTTAATCGTTTACTTGACAACATTTATTGACCAAGGCAAGATATATATTCACCTCTGAACGCCACGGTTATCTTTTCTTCTATTAAAATACAGATTTTTCTCATGTTAAGAATTGTTCTTTGCCTTTGTTTATGCTGTGACCAAGGTTAGTCGCTCTGAACACAGAGAACAGGTGGCATCATTATTAATCACTCCTGTGGAATATGACAGCAACATCATCCAAGATAAATCGTCAGCATCGCTCCGAAGAAGACTTAAAAACCTCATTTACCCAAGATTCTATCAGCGGTTATCAAAGAATTCCAACACGACTGTACACATTTATAAGGGAAAATATAATTGGAACAGGAAGTAGACTAAATTCATTGGGTGCAAAGCCATCATTTTAAAATCACTTTTCTTAAAGACAAGTTCTGTCTCACCTTTCTTTCCAAGCCCTAGGCATGTCCTGTAGTCTTACCAGGAGAAACTCCTTCTGAGACATCTAAAAGCCCAATTCCAGCAAAGATAAGCTCATTAATGTCTCACCCAATTTCAAGGATCCCCCCTACCCC
>NW_022111378.1:6497286-6509329 GCF_000313985.2 Echinops telfairi | reverse complement strand
TGCGATCACAGGGTGTTGAAGGGATCAGGTATCAGGCATCATCAGAACAAAAAATCATATCATTGTGAATGATGGGGGGAGTGTGGAGTGGAGACCCAAAGCCCATTTGTAGGCCACTGGAGATCCCCTTGCAGAGGGGTCTTGGGGAGGAGATAAGCCAGTCAGGGTGCGATGTAGCAACGATAAAACACAACTTTCCTCTAGTTTCTAAATGCTTCCTCCCCACCCGTTATCATGATCCCAATTCTACCTTACAAATCTGGCTAGATCAGAGGATGTACACTGCCACAGATAGGAACTGGAAACACAGGGAATCTAGGATGGATGATCCCTTCAGAACCAGTGTTATGAGTGACGATACTGGGAGGGTCTGACACTGCCCTATAGGGTCTCTCTGAGTAGGAATTGGCTGGGTGGCCGTGAGTTTGGACCCTAGTTGACAACTCAGCTTCTGTGACGTCCACTGGCTCAAGGAGAGACTGAGCGGCCTTGCCCCTTAACTCGTGACATGCATGGCACCAGCCACGTGCCCTTTATTCTGCTCCAGGCAATGCTGGGCCCTGAGTGCTCTTTTCAGGCAAAATCCACAGGTCACCACACTTCCCTGCTATTCTCTCGACCGCAACTCCAGAAAATGCAGTTCAGTTTCTTCCAGAAGCTCAGCCCACTGCGCCTGGGGCTGGGCCGGTGGGATTTTCTAGTTCACTGCTCATGTACCGAGGGGCATGTGCCACTTACTGCTCACTCTCTACAAGTGATTTTTTTGCAAGTGTGCTTCACTGATGTGAGGGGAGGTGGAGGGCCTCCGCAGGACAGGAGACATGTGGTAGACACCTGACAGCTCTCCTCAGCAGAATTGGGTGCTAAAACTAGCGGATACACATGTGACGAAACACACCAACCCTTACTCTAGCTCGTCACATATGCAAACATTTACACATGATGAATCAGAGATCTAAATGTTCAATTACAAATGGTAACACTTTCAGAATAAAATGTAAAGTCCTAGTGACTCCGGGCATTTCAGAGGTGTCTAAAATAGCACACAGGCAGCACAGACTCTAGAGACAGAAGGCAACACATTTGACTTCATCAAAATGCACAGCTCTTACCTTTAAAAGACACGTCACAAAACAGAAGACAAGCTAAAGGCCAGGAAACGATGTTTACAGAAATAAATATTTTCTAAAATAAATCAGAGACTCTCAAACTTCATAAGAAGAAAAACAACCAAGTGTGAAAAGACACAAATTATTCGAGCACCTCTTTCACCAGAGAAGACATCAAAATGGCAAGTAAGCACATGACTTACTCACTGTGCTTTCAGTGAGGCAGAGAGAGCCTACTTTTAGCACTCCAGACTCCAGCTCCCAGCCACTGCTCTCTACTCTCATTCCCTGACATACCATGTGGTCTTTCATTTGCTGTGAGAGCAATCACAGTTTTGCATGGGGACCTATATATCTTTGAGTAAACGAGCAAAAGAGTTTTCATCCATAGAAACAAGGCCATCTACTGTGCAGTCTGCTAATATTGACACCAAACAGTGACCAGGTCCACAGATCAAACTGCAGAACAGCTACAATAATGTAGGCAAGTGAGAAATGTCCTCTCAGGCTCAGGGCTCACCCCCCATCAGAGGATTAGCATTTGTCCTGAATACTCAGGAAATCACAAGCAAAAGGTGTTTTCTTTCATGATCTGACACTTCAATAACTGTGTTGATTCAATTCAAATTCAAAGCCAGAGTGATAATCAACTGAGGCACTTTCTGATCTTCCACACTTCAAACAGGTCACTCCTGGCCACTCCCACCAAGTGTCAGAATGGAAGAAAACATTCACTGCACAAGATCTTTCCCTTTGTTCTTAAGAGAAACACCCATCAAAGATAAAACAAGGACGTTGTTAAGACTAACTACTGGCATGATCATAAGAGCTTATTGAACAGGAAACAGGAAAACTAGTGAGAAGTTGGTCTACTTCCACATAGTTAAAAAGACAAGGTGGTACCAAATTTGGAATGCTGGATTGCGAGGAGAGCGCTGGACTCAATCTCTGGCTCAGCCTCTCACTTGCTAAGGCAAGTCTCTCACCTCCATGGGTCTCCCTCAAGGAGACTATTGATGTGGGTAATGATCTCTACAAGCTTTATCTGCCTAAGCTCCCAGAGAGCTCTGATGCAGGATGGGAGGTGCTCAGGGAGTGCATGGAACTGAGGTCCTGGAGGCTGCCCGGAGCCACCTCACAGTCTACGACTCCAACGTCCCTTCCCTGGGGCAATATGCCTTCTGCCTCAGCCACAGGCTGTGAGGAGATGGGACTTGAAGGAAGCATTGAAATATCTTGGTTAAACATCTGAGAATATTATATCCATTATATTTGCTTATAAGGAGCCTCATAGCACAATGACTAAGTGTTTGGCTGCTAATTGAAAAGACATTCACCTGTCCCCTGTCCAAGTGCCTGTACCTCAACCTATGAATTGTGGATTAAGTAGCATTTCTTCTGTGCCCACTGTGCTAACTGATCTTACCTCAGTGGGCTCATGTTGTACTTGGAAGAAGCACACTGGTCTTTGTGACCATGAGGTGTCAATGGGAACAACCTTATCGAGGTGACGGAGAGGGGTTGAGGTAGAGAACCAGAGCCCATCCTGGAATTATTGGACATTCCAGCACAGAGAGGCCACACAGAAGATACATCCAGAGGCTAGTATTACACCAACGAAACACATACTTCTCTAGTTCTCCCCCCGCCCCCCGTATTATGACCTCTGTTCTACCTTGCAAATCCAGCTAGTCCAGGATACATACATCAGTAGAGACAAGAGCCTTCAATTTACAGAATTCAGGGTAGACAAACACCTCGGAAGTAGTAACAGGAGTAAAGACTTCAGGAGATTAGGGGAAGGGAAGGGGAGGGGGACTGATAGTAATGATGGTGAAATAACCCCCCTCGAGGGGGATGAATACCAGTACTGTAGGTGAAGGGATAGAAGGGGTGGTGTAAGATATGTATAAGCAACAATACACAATATATTAGGGTTTGTGAGGGTGGCAGGACAGGGAAGGGAGGGGGGAAGAGGAACTGATATCAAGGGGCTCAAGAAGAAAGATAATGTTTTGAAATGGTTGATGGCAATATTGGTACATATCTGCTTAATATAATGGATGCACGGACTGTTATATGTAAGGGCTCCCAAGAGAATGATTTATTAATTTTAAAAAGTCAGTGGTTCTGCAGGGTCTGCTCCCACAAAAATGACAGCCAAGGAAACGCTCTTTGTCTTGTAGAGGGGCTATGAGTGAGAAGTAACACAATGACTCCCCAACAACTCCAACAAACATCAATAACAACATCAACAAACCTACTTTTGGGCTTGTTTGTGGCTTCCCTACACGTGAGGGCTAATTACACATTTGGTGAGTAAATACATAAATGAATTAAATGTGATGAACTCTAAGGACCACACCATCATGTAGATATTCTAATGACTCTTGTCGACTTGGGTTTCAGCCGAAACCAATAAATGAAAGAGCAGGTGTTTCAAAGCGAGGAGGAGAACTTTGGTAAACATTATAAATGAGCAGAGAGAAAAGAGTCGGCAGCGGTGGGCAGGATCTCTAAGTACAACATACACGAGGTAGTCACATGGTACTTGGTCCTGGGAATTAGGGCCTCTGTCTCTTGAGTAGAGGAGCACTGCTGGTGTAGCAGATTATCAGTTGGGCTGCTAACTATAGGATTAGTAGTTCGAATCCACCAGCCACTCCTTAGAAGAAAGAGGAAGTTCTACCTGGCTCTCACAGGTCCGCTCTGTGTCAGAATTGACGCGGGGACATGAGTTTTGGTTTGGAGTGTGTCACTTGAATGGATTGTGTTTCATTCATGATACAAAGACTCAAAATCCTCCTGCCAATGAGTTGATTCTGACTCAGGGTGACCCTATCTTGGGTTCCTGAGGCTGTAAACCTCTGCCTTCCAGGGAACGTCTGGTGCCTCAGCCTTTACTTAATAGGGAGATGTTGCCAGCTAGCTGGGGACCTGAATATATTACCCAGCTCTCCACCCCAACCCCCCTGTAAGTGCTTACATCCATTGATTGTGATTATAACTGGGGGTGAGGGAGGAGCTTCAGGATGGTTGGCCAAGGTGGGCAGGTGCGGTGAGAGTGATGCAGCCCGTTCTCCTTCACCGTGATGTACTGGTTAGGGGGAGGACCAGGGGGCAGGCTGCCTGGCTTGCATTCCCCCTCACCACCTATTAGCTGAGTAACCTTGAGTGGAGTATGCTCTCTGCACTTCAGCTCCATCACATGTAAATCGGATGCTAATAATTCCAGCCTGCCGGGGCTGCTGCTAGCAGTAAGTGAGGTTACTTACTGCAGGGCATGGAGGGCAGTCCTTGGCAACTAATAAGAGCTCCATCAGTGTTGGCCGTTGCTATCTTCTGACCCCTTGGGTCCAGTGGGAGCCCAGGTGACCACAAAATGAAGCACAAGAAAAGCTTTCCCGGCATACAAGGGCAGGAGTTGAGGGCACACGCTTCTTTGCCATCTGTCCCATGCCCAAGCTCGTGATTTAAAGACACACAAAAGGGCACCTCCATGGAGAGGCACAGGAGGCATTAGGAAAGAGCCTCTTCCCCCTGTTGAAACTCTGAAAGACTACAACAGAGGAGAAAGATACACAGAGTGCCCCCTGCCTGATGGACAGCCGAGCTGGGGCTGGGGCGGGGCTGGAGCTGGGGGCAGGCTGGGGGGTGGGGGTGGTGGCATTTACCCAGTGCTGCTTAGTAAGGAAGGGCTTTGGTCTCTACGAAGGACGGTGAGTAAGTAGAGTAGCATTTTCTCTTACAAGCAAATGAAGCGAGCCAATGTGCTGGTGCCCCAGTCCATCAGGACATGGGAAGAGGCCATGCCCCGAAAGGAGAAGGCCCCAACAGCCCAGCCACTTCTCACCGCGCCTGTCCGGCAGCTTGGGCAAGAGGCGCCGAGTCAGCCAGCTCCCTGCCTCCCTGGCCTGGGTGGCCTCCTGCCTTGCTCCGTGCTTCCTTGCAGAACAAATGGTCTGCGGAGGGCACGGGTGTGCCATCATTGATTGGCAGCTGTAGAGGAAACAGAACCCCGGGGTTTGCACTCATCTGATTTGAGAAAGCAAGAAACATCTCCCCCTATGTGCGTGCGAGCCGGTGCCCAGCCTGGCGTCCCAGCTTCATCTGACACCGCAGGTGTCCTCTGGGCGAACCATCTGCGCGAGGCGCGGAGGTCTCAGGATGGCGAATGCAAGGCTGGCGGAAGGAATCACCTCTCTCCTGGACAGGCCGCTGCTAAGAATAATCATTCCCAAACTCCCATGCTCCTCCTTCACGTGCTGCTAAGGTTTTGGGGGCAGGAGTATTGTAATAAAGCGAACCATTCCCTGCCTTCGCTTCAGAACAGCATGGAGGTGCGCACTGTCATCCCTGCGCACGCCGCTGCCTTGGCGCTCTGAGATGCTTGAATCTGTTCTCCAGCCCCACGAAGAGGCTGCCGGGGCTGGAATCAAAGAGTCCTCGCCAGCGGATCTTTGGATGCCAGAGTCTGACGCTCACAGCTCCTTGGCATCATGGGGTGAAGGAGTGGGCAGGTAAGTTTTCACTTGCTGAATGATCTCTCACAGCTGGCAAGAAAAGTGTCCAATGGCTCTTTGGTGTCAATGGCTCTTCGGTGGCCCGATTCCCCACCTCACTGTGGCCCAGGGCGTGTGCCACACCTGCCAGACCTGAAATAGGACGCAGGTCTAGCCGTGCCCTCTGCGTTCCAGGAGGCCCGGGGTATCGCCATGAGAACAATTTCCTGTAGTGCACATCTACCTTAGATAAGCGCCCCGCAAGCCTGGTTAAGATCCTTTAGCAACTGGGCCCACTGGCAGTAAAGGCCACTCAGGGAACTCCAGCCGGGAAGGGCTGGGGAAGCAGTCTGCTGGAAGGAAGGCTGGGCCCACAGCACCAGGCGATCCTCCCTTTAGGGAGCAGCACGCTCATCATAAAGACCTGCTGCATTAATTCCATGAGCTCCAAAGAGCGCCTCCTTGCAAAGGATTCACTCCCTGAGTGTCTGAGAAAATCAATGAACGCAATCACTGCGGCCCTTCAGAACTTCTCACCTGCCAAGCACATTACAAGATTAACTCATTAGTCCACACGGGCCTCCCGAGAAGCTGGTAATTATTACTATGCCCAGTTTGGAGATGGGGCAACTGAGTAGAGAGGAAGGGATTGCTGGAAGCCCTGGGCCCATTGAGATCCTTCTGGGCCCATGGGCCGAGCCTGGAGAGCTTAGGTGCATTATGTCTGCCTTTTATCCCAGCTTCCCGTTGATATCGGCCTCTCTGAAGAGGGTGGGAAATATAAAGGCTGGATCTCCTCCATGCAATTAATGATGAGCTGACTCACCGAAGGCACAGCCATGGGGGTCAATTCCAACTCATGGCAACCCCGTGTGTGAAGAGTTCAGAGGTGCTCCGTAGGGTTTTCTTGGTGTTGGGTAAGCAATGGGCTGCTGACTGCACAGTCGTGGTTCAAATCCACTAGCCATCCCAGGAGAGAAAGATGAGGTTGCCTGTTCCGGTAAAGATGTCCAGCCCCGTGAGCCCTAAGCAGGGTTGCTGAGAGTCAGAATTGGCTCCATGGCAATGGGTCTAGCTTTCGGTTTGGGGATCTTTACAGAGGCGGATCACCAGGTCTTTCTTCAATGGTACCATTGAATGGGTTTGCACAATTAACCTTTTAGTTAGAAGCCAAGGACAAATCATTGACACCCCTCAAGGGCCATAATTCTAGATGACTTTCCCTTGAAAGCAATCGCTGCCCACACACATGAAAAAGAATGAATAAAAGAACACAGACCCCAAAAATGTTATTTCTTTTATAGCTGAGGAATTGCCAGGCTTCACCGGATGAGCCGTTTCTACAGAAAAGAAGGAATTACTTAACTCAAAGAGCTTTGTGGAATACCTTCTATAGGCTAAGAACTTAAAACCAGTCATCCAGGTCCCATGGAGTCCATTCTGACTCCTGACTGTCCTAGGTGGGTCATATGAAAACTGCGTGTCATAAGGTTTTCAATGGCCCAGGTTTCCAGAGGTAGCACACCATGCCTTTTCTTCTGAGGCACCTTCTCCGGGAGAACTGGAGTCTCCCACCTTTCAGTTAGCAGCGGAGCAACTTACCTGTTGTACCACTGAGACCCTCCTTCCTGTGATGTGCTGTCTTGCAGAAGAAGGCCAAGTCTTGCTGCCTGCACGTGGCTTATCTTGCTCAGTGATACTAGCAAGTCCCTCCAGATGGTTTGCCAGAGCTTCAAAGGCACACACACACACACACACACACACACACACACACACACACAGCAAAGACCTAAGCAAAAGCTTTATTTCAGCAAGGAACAGAATCACTTCAAGAGCAAAGTGGGTCTTCCTTGCAAGGTGAGGACAGGTGTATTTAAGCATAGAAAAGATACGCCTCAAGAGTGAAACGGGTTTCCCTCTGGGGTTGAGAAGGACCCTGTCTAAGGAAACTGTGTTAGTCAGGGTGGACTAGAGAAACACATTTATAGATACTCATATGTGTATAAGAAAGAGCTTTTATAAAAGAGCAATTGTATATTGAGAAATCATCTCAGCCCAGTCCAGATCAAGTCCATAAGTCCAGTATGTCTGATACCAGTCTATAAAGTCCTCTCCAGGCACATACAGCACATGCAATAAAGATCACAGGCCAGTGGGTGGAAAGTCTTGTGGATCCAGTGGCAGTGGAAGCATCTCAGCACTGGTGTGGGTCTTTACGTGGCTCCTCCAGCTCCAGGGTTCTGGCTCCATCAACACAGCTCCCTGTGTCTTGTCAGCAGGAAGATGAAGCAGAGAGAGAGTGTGTCCCAGGGAGAAAGACAGGAGTTCCCAGGATCCTCAGGAGAAGGCCATGCCCCCACAGAGGTCTCATTGGCTACGACCTGATTGACAGGCTAGACTCCACCCTTTCACTCAAGTTGACAGGAGATTATGTAACTGCCACAGAAATGTTTCTGGTTTTTAAAGACAGTCGGAAGGTGGAGAACGTCGCTCTGCAGATGGTCTTGCGGCTCTCTACTCAGTTGGCTTAGTCTGCCCTTCAGCCTCCTGCTTGCTTCCTTTCAAGTTTATCAGCGGCTACAGTCCCCTATGAGGATGTTCACCTGGCCTGCTCTCAAGTTCAGGAACTTTGCCAGGCCTGGTTCCCTTAGCAGTAGAAGTCCCTATCTGTCCCTATCACTACCAAGCTGTCAAAATCCACCCCACCCCCAAAAAAAACCTGTCACAAAATCCAACCCCCCCCCTCCCCCAAACACACTGTCACTGAGTGTGTTTCAATTCACAGCCATCAGCAGGACAGGTCAGAACTGCCCTTGGGGTTCCAAGGTCACAGAGTGCTACGTTCTTCTCCCAGAGGACGGTGGTGGGATTGAACTGCCCAGCTTTTGGTAAGCATCTGAGAGCGTTAACAGTGCACCAATCAGACTGTAAACTGCTTAGTTCAAAATAAAATGCGGCTGCCCTGCAAGTTCATTGTAATGAATATGAATACAGGCGATTTCTATAGAACATGTCATTAAAATACCTCCGGCTTTATGTTCCCATCGCAGCTGTTGCTTTCTGTAGAATTCCATGACACAATATAGAAGCAACCCTCTCACACTGTAACCCCTTAACCCTACGCCAGGCCTTGGAAAAGCAAGGGACCGTCTGCGTGTCAGAGGTTCTGAACTCCCACAGCCACTTCTGCTGTTGGAGCAAGTTGCTGATTCCTCTTCTTGTTCCCAAAGCAACGAAACATCCCTAAAGGAGGGGGTTTATTCCTGGGTCAAAAGTGGGAGGACACTCCTGGCTAACCCTGGTGCAGCTCCCTAGAAAGTCCAATTTCTTTTAGGAGATGAAAGTGAAGTAAGTTACCTGGTAACTAATTTGAATCACCACCAGACATCTGTAAGTTAATTGCACTGGGGTAGCTTATGTGTTACTACGATGGCGGAAGCTATGCCACCACCAGTATTTCAAATACCAGCAAGGTCACACATGATGAACAGGTCTTAGTGGAACTTCCATGTTAAGATAGACCAGAAAAAAGACCTGGTGATCTACTTCCCCAAACTAGCCAATTACAATCCCATGGATCACAATAGGCACAGTGCTCAAGAAGAATCCCTAAAGCTGGAAGGCACTCAAAATACACAACAGGCCCAACAATGGACCCAAATGTGGGGACGATTGTGAAGATGAAGCAGGATTTGGTCACATTCTGTTCTGTTGCCCATGGGATCACCACAAATCAGCGCCTATTCCACAGCAATGAACAACAAAACAATCGCGGCAATTTAAAATATTAAATTTACAGTAGAGCAAGCAATGCTCTAGTTGGAATACCTCAAGCATGAAATCTCAAAGAAAGATCAAGCCCATGGCCCCCTTTTGTCGGCCCTGCCCTATGAGATCCAGTTTGAAGAGTCTTAGAGTCTACCTCCTCTGTGCCCAAGACAGGAGCCACCTGAACCAGCACTCGAATCTCTGCTCAGCTCAGAGTCAGGTTCAGAAACCCCCAAAGTGCTCAGTAGTGCAGACATCAATGGTGGATGCATGTTTATGGGTAAGAGAGACGGAAGGCACCAATGCAAGGAAGAAATGGAAAAGTGCCAAGAGGGAGTGGACCTACATCTATTTCATGGACACTTGCCCTTCCTAATTCCTGCTTAAGAAATCGAAATCCAATCACATGGGTCTGAGTCCCAATTCTGTCTCTACCATTAGTTCCTTCCAAAAACCAAACTCACTGCCATTGAGTTGATTCCGCCTCATAGCAACCCCATAGGCCAGGGTAGAACTGCTCCTGTGGGCTTCTGAGACGAATGTTTTAGGAGTAGAAAGCCTCACCATTCTCCTGCAGAATGGCTGGGGGCTTCAAACCACTGAACTTGTGATTAGCTGCCCAACGTGTAACCCACTGAGCCACCAGGACTCCTTGTTTATCCCTTGAGTGAGTTAATATCTTCAGACACTCGGTTTTCTTTATCTCTTAACAAGATTAGTAGTCATCTATTCACCTGTTAGCATTTCATGAGCTGCGTGTGAGGATAACTCACACAAAATGCTTGCTATGCCTGACTCATGGTATTTACAGGCCAAATGGAAGCCAACATGATTCAAGGAGGCCTTAAAACGACAGTGGTGATACTGTCATTAAGTGCTCAGCTGCTAACTGTAGTAACTGAAAAGTCAGCAATTCAAATCCACCAGCAACTTTAAATGAGACAAGATTTATTGATCTGCTCCCATAAAGATTACAGCCTAGGAAACACTATGGGGCAGTTCTACTCTGTCCTAATGGGCCACTATGAATTGGAATCCATTTGACAGCACCAGGTTATCGTGATTTTAAACATTTACAGTGAGATGTAATTATAAGGAAACAATATCATGGTCTCTTATTTTTTTCAACCTATCATTCAATTCCCTTAGTTTAAGGTTATGCCTACTTAAAATGAACAGGTGATGTTGTATCTCTGGCTCCATGTGAAGGATCATAGTAATAAGATTGCTTTTTTTTACCTAAAAGTTTCCATAGGGATTTGGCAGATATTTTTGGATTTGTACTATATTCAGAAAACTAGATTACTCCTTGGGTTGCGATCTTAAAAAGAAAATCATATAGACTTAGAAACAAGAACCCATGCCTATGAATTCACAAAATCTAAAGGCAATGACAACACATTAAAAAAATCAGTAAGACTAAGGACAGAGAAACAAAAGTAAGTATTTCTATAGTGATTCCTAGTAATCCAGTAGGATCAAAAGTGAACCATCCATTATTTTGTCAATGACATATTGATGAGGTTGAATTTCTAAAGTATACAGAAATCTTCAACAAGCTACCAACAAAAAGATAACATGTCAGTTAAATAGACAGGGAAAGGGCATGAACAGGCACTTCAACAAAGAGACATTCAAGACCTTGGCAAACATACAGAGAGATGCTCATGATCACTAGTCATTAGATATGCACATTGAAACTATGATAAACATCTCACCCTTGCAGAATGGCACTTACCAAAAACCACACATTAATTCAGGTAAAGGAAAAGACAATTCACAATACAATGGAAGTCAATACAATGTGACCAAGGTTGTCAGTGGAGATACTGAGAAGTACCCAGGAATAAAGGACAATGTTAATAAATGTTACAACATATACAATTCTGAAATTGTTTACTAATAACAACCAAAATTTTGTGAGTGGTTATATTGGCAGGTATGTGTGTCAAATGGGTATGAGAAAGCATATGGAATTACATGCATTTGTAGTATATATAGTTTATCTGTACACATACATACTTGTATGGGCGGCATACATATTCATATATGTGTAATAAAACATATAAGGGCACAATTAGGGACATTATTTAAACATATACAAACACCTTTTGGGGCTGAGTTACTAAGCTTGAAGCCTAAGGACCATGGTTTTGGGGATGTCTGGGTAAACTGGCCTAGCATAGTTCATAAAGATAATGCTCTACAACCTGGTTTGATGAGTAGCATCTGAGGTCATAAAAGCTCATGAGCCGCATCGAGGACACAGCTCTTGGTGTCTTCTGGTCAGGAGTGAAAGAGAGTGAAGAAAAGTGAAAACTCAAGGAAGCAACGAGTCCATAGGAATAATGGTCCTGGAACCACAGCCATTTCTAGCCAGAGACCAGGAAAACGAGACGGCACCTGGTTACCCTGACTGACCCACTCCGGCCAAGGGACCCAGTAGAGGTCCTAGTTAGAATGGGAGAACTAAATAGGACAAAAGCCAAATTCATACAAAAAGACAAGACTTCCTACACTGACAGAGACTAGAAGGAGCCCCAAGACTATCTCCCTAAGACATACTTTTAACCTGGACCTTTTCAGCCAGACAATAGTTTGGCCTATGAACTATAAACACCAGCAAAGGAGTGTGGTCCTCAGAACAGGATCTGAGCCTGATGT
>NW_022111378.1:6458193-6496310 GCF_000313985.2 Echinops telfairi | reverse complement strand
GGGCACCATCAGCTTTCTTCACCACACATCACATTTGCTTATTCACCCCCTTTGTCTTCAGGGGTTGTGTCGAGAAGGTGAACATCACAGAATGCCAATTTAATAGAAGAAAGTATTCATGCATTGTCAACATTCACCTAAAACACAATGAAATGTTTTTTTAGAAAAGTGAATGGCTCATTTTCAACATGATGAGAAGAGAGAGAGGGGCAGGTTTAAGTATTAGGATGCTTCTATGAAATTCTACAAAGTAGAGATATGGTAGATCTGCTCATAAAATTCCCAACACCATTCCCTTCAAGAGAGGTTGGGAATGGGACTTCGCATCTGTGAACTGCTGAGGACCAGCACAGCCAAGTAAAGGGAGCAAAACCCCTCATCTCTCACTACTCATGTCAGGTCAAACATATCATCAGTACCACCCCTGCCCCCAGTCATTGCAAAGGGGCTTGTTGAAGTCTGGTAGGTCTGTCTTCACCTAGTCTTTCAACAGAAGTTATTCATTCAGCCTTAAAGAAAAGTTCACCACGATGAAGAATGAAACTATAATACGTACTAATTGAGAGTAAAGGATCCACGCGTCAACCCAGATACCAGCAGCAGCTTGAGGGAGACAGGGGAGGAGGTGAGGTTGTGACAGACGTGGAAAAACCATGAAAGTGTTCAAGTCCCTCAACATTCCACCTCCTCAACCCACACCTCAACACAGGTGTCAATGCTAGGTAGCAAATGAAAGAAACTCACACCTCACAGTATTGATATTGCCAGGTCACTGGACCCAGAGAGCTGAATTAGCTATCGACTATGAGATAGTTTCACTACATTGACGCATGGACTTAGGCACCAAACAAACGACAAGCAAACAAAACCCATTGCTGTGGGACAATCCTCACTCATAACCCATTGGGCATAGGAGCGTATCCATATGGCGTTTCCAGAGCTGTTTTCTTTCTTCCTGGAAACAGGCTGCCACATCTTGGAGGGATGGTAGATTCACACCAACAACTTTGAGTCTGCAGCAGAGAACTGAACCACGGAACCACTGGGGCTGGATTATTCTGTGTGGGCTGTTGTGAATGGCCCACACAGAGAGATGTTTTTGGACCCTCTCAACATTGTTTCTGGGTTCAGAGAGAACCACTGCATATATTTCAGTGGTTTTTCTGGAAGTCAGCTAAAGTCTGGGGAGGGGCCTTAAGATTACTGGTAATGTTTCCTGGTAAAATTCCATTAACTAGTGAGTTAAATGACCCCATTTCTGCTTATTTGATGCTGAAATCATCCATGTGTGGATATGTGTGTGAGGGTGAGGGTGAGGGTGTGTGCACACACATATGTATACAGCTAAGCAAGGTTGCTTCACACATTCAGAAATTCATAAAGTAGAAAAAGCTCTTTGAAAATAATATTCCCCAGAAGATTAATGACACAAATGACATGCATTCATAAAGAGGGGCGGGGAGTAATATTTTCACACGTAAGCACATATGTTAGTTTAACTGCCTTCTCTTCTTTCTGATGTCAACGAGACTCCAAAAACAGCAATTGTAAATATAGTCAAAAGTTAACTGTACTAGTGTACAATATAGTCCTTTACTGCTCTCTGGAGAACGCTGGGAACTTTAGGACAAAGTGATGTGTGTGAATATTTATGCAGGAGGCAACATACAATTTCTATCATGGAATAGAATGCATTCCCACACTGGGTCAGGGAAAGAATCAAGAATGGAAGCATGTCTTCTCTGGAATGCCCAAGACACATTCCTGTTTTGGTGCTGCTGCTGGCACGCTGTGGTGACAAAACCCGCAGTATTCCAGGGACTGGATGCCTGGGGCAGACAGCCACAGGAACAAAAGCACACAAAGAAGACACAGCGGGCTTGAGGTCTACAAATAAAAGTCAGCTGCTGAAGAGAGAAGAGGAGGTTACAAAAGACAAGAGGTCAAGACCCTGTGATTTAAAAAAATTATCATTTTTATGAATCACAGGTCTCTCACATACATGAGGCTCTGTGTGTATTGCAAGAACACTTGTCTGGCGGTTTACATGTACACAGACCTATATCCCTATCATTATATATTACTATCTCGACACACGAAATCCAGGACAGACAAACCTCCCAGGAACAATAAGTGGAGTAATGATACCATGAGGGTAGGGGGAAGGTGGGGAGAGAAGGGGGAAAAAGAGGGTTCCGATCACAATGACCGATGTATAATACACACACACACACCCGAAGGGAGGATGAACAACAGAAACATGGGTAAAGGGAGACAGCGGATGGTATAAGATATGAAAATAATAATAATTTTAATTTATCAAGGGGTCATGGGGGGGAAGGGAATAAAGTGGAGCTCATACCAAGAACTCAAGTAGAAAGAAAATGTTTTGAAAATGATGATGGCAACATATGTACAAATGTGCTTGATACAATTGATATATGGATTATTATAAGAGCTGTAAGAGCCCCAATAAGATGATTTATAAAAAAGAGAAAGAAATGAAAACCAAAAAAGTAGCCTGGAAAAACAAAAAACAAAATATGATTCACACTTGGAAATGTTTATAAAAATTAATTCCAAATGGATGATAAATGTAGGTGGTCAACCTAAACACTGAATTTTTTATTAGGAAACAGAGACAAAACTTTGTGATTTTGATAGATCAAACACCTAATGCCTAAAATAAAATTTTATAAATTAATGGTAGGAAAAAAAAGACCAGAAATTAGAAGCCCGCTGAGTATAACTGCTTTACAGGATTATTAAAGAGATATCCATCACCAGGACTGCCTCCCGAGTTGCTTCTGGGTGGGTTTAAATACCTAATTTTTTGATTGGTAGTCAAGCACTTACTTACTTGTGTCCCCTGGGACCCCTCCACACAGACAGGGGTTCGGGTTCTCAGCACATTTTCTGGGCAGACACAACTCAATCCATAACTAACATTACACTGTCAGGACATCAAATCTGACTCTTGGCTCCTCTGGAGACTTGCTGTGTCTCTTGGTTGGGTGGAGACTCAAATCCTTTTTATCCATAAAATAGTGAAGTAATACTTGCCCTTTTGATCTTGCAACTATCTTGTTGGGAGAAGAGAGCGATGGAATTTTCGGTACCAGAGGTTACATGGCTGTGCAGGGGTGATTCCGGGCCTTGCGGTTGAAAGTTCACTTCTATTTGTCAATGTCCCTGCTGCCTAGGTCTCAATGTTGTTGCTGTTAGTGGCCTTAGAGGTGACCAGCTTCTGGCAACCCTGTACACAGTGGACAGAAATGCTGCCCATTTCTCTGTCGTTCCCTTGATCACTTGCAAACCTCCCCTTTGTGATCCATAGGGAATTGACTGGCTGATGTTCAGAAGGAAATTGACAGGCCCTTCTACCTAGTTTGCCTGTGTTGGGAAGTTCTTCTGAAACCTGTTCACCATCATTGCAACACACAAGCCTCCACGGACCGACACATGGCGGCTGCACTGGCTGTGCACTGGCTAGGAACTGAACCCAGCTCTCAAACCTGGGTTTCTCGAAGGGAAAGCGAAAATTCTAGGGCCCCCAACAAAGCTGCTCCTATGCCTAGTTTACAGATGAGGAGGCCAAGTCTCAGAATGGTTAAATGACTTGCTAAGACCATCACAATCACAGGGACATAAACCCAGACTTCCTGGCTCAGAAGCGGATCCTCTTTTCACTATGGCCCACGCTCTGTGGCCAAGTGCCAAAGGCAGACTGAGAGAATGTTCTAGAATCATGTTTTTCTTCCTTCTCCTCAATTTATGGTCTTCATTTTCCTCTCGAAGTTTGCACTTCACACGATTTTTATTTAGAGAAGCAAATAGGCTTTTTCAAACTACCAATAGAACTACATTAAGTTCACTGCCACGAGGTTGATTCTGACTCAAAACCCCCTTACTGGACTAAGACAGAATACAACATCCCCTGTGGGTTTCCAAGGATATAAATCTTTACAGGAGCAGAAAGCCTTGTTTTTCCCCATGGAGCAGCTGGTGAGCTTGAACTTACTGGTCTTATGGTTAGCAGCCCAATTTGTGATCCACTGTTCCACTAGCACTAGGTGAAGTGCTTATAAATCATGTGCACATTAGTCTAAGTAGAAACAAGTTGATGACCACGTTGTCAGAATTTTTCATTTGAGTCTTGACTCCTTAACGCACTAGAATGCGGCCCAGGTGTTGTCACATAGCTTTGAAGAGGCACAAACACCTTAGTATGAGTAACACAACCTGGCAGTAAATGGAGGACATCTCTATGTTAAACATAAAGCTCTTGGTTAGAGGGAAAACAAGTCTAGATTGTCTGTTTTAAAAATAACATGTATTCTATCATTCTCATGATTAGCTGTGAGAATCAAACAGGCTCATATTTGTTAGCCTGCTTTGAGATATGAACGGAAGGGTGTTTTATTACTATTATTATGTATGTATGTATGTTATTTTCAGCTTAAAAAAGGAAAATTAATTATTGGGCTCATAATGAAATGTATATTTATTTGCTTCCATTCTAAAATACAACTGTTGACTCATAGTCAAGCTATGGAATAAAAAGAAAATAAATGTTTTTTACAGTCATGAACACAGGGAACTTTCTCGACAGGCCACTTTCACTGCCCACAATGTACATGGCAGATCACCACGCCTGACTTCCTACTGTGTATGTCTTCAGTCTGATTGAGGATCCCTGGTGGCGCAGTGGGTAAGGCACATGGGTGGTTTGGACGCACGAGCCTCTGCTAGAGAGACAGATGTAACAGCAAACTTCTATCAAGGTTTACAGCCTTGGGAATTCTATGGGGCAGTTTTACTGTGTCCTACGTGGTCTCTGTGAGTCAGGATGAATTCAACTGTAGATGGCTTGGTTTGGTTTGCAGCAACTCTAATCCACGATCACCTTGGAGTCTCCTCATTCTCATACTTCAGCTCCAGATCTATTTATTTTCTGCAAATAGGCCTGACACTGGAAATTGTTAAGCTTCCCTCAGTTCACCTACCTGTTCATTCATCATCATAAAGAAAAAGATGGCAATGCAATTGTTATAGTTCTTCACGGGCCGTGTACCCGACAAGAGCTCCGACAATGAATGACGATTAACTAATATTTGGAGAAAGTCACTGAGAGTCTGAGATATTTGATGAAACCTACACCATTTCCCTATGGAAATACAAAACGTTGTGACTCGTCATTTGCAATTCACATGCATCCAGGAGACAAAGAGGCGCTGTGCTGCCTCATCTGGACCAATCGCCGATGGAATCAAGCCAGCACTTCTTGCGATGTCAAAACATGTAGGGACCAATACTGAGTTTCCCAGAGTACTCACACATTTTGGGCCTAACCTCAGCTTATAAATGCTCCAAATTACATGGCAGTTGTATTTAAAAGTCGCGCCTTGTTTGAAGCAACAATTGGGTCATTGGCTCGGTCATTAGCATAATCCCTTCACTATAACAGGCAAGGACTGAAGTGTGGACAGCATTCTCTGAACTAAGGGTAAAGAACATAGGGGTAGAAATGGTTATATTGGAACCACCTAAAAAAACAAACCAGGATGATCTCCCCATCTCAAGGTCTTGAGCCTTAGTCAGATATGCAAAGTTCCTTTTGCAAGTTGGCAATTCATAACAAATACCAACAGTGCTGTCATGTTGACTGACTCACGGTGCCCCTATGGGTGCAAAGTAGAACTGCTCTGTAGGTTTTCACGGCTGTGACCTGTCAGAAACAGATTGGCAGGCCTTTCTCTGTTTTTTTTAATTTGAGAATTAAAAAATATTTTTAAATCATTTTTTGGGAGATTTTACAGACATCATAACAATCCATAGTTCAATCGCATCAAGCAATATTGTACAATTGCTACCATAATCAGCTTCAATACATATTCTTTCTTCTTGAACTCTTTGATGTCAGTTCCCCTATATCCCCTCCCTCTTCCACTCTACCCCTCAGGAACCCTTATTATTATTTTTCCCTATGATGGTTTTGTGTGTGTGCCACATCTTACAAGGTCCAATATATCGGTTCACATACAATGCTGCTGTTGGATCCCATTGGGTGGGGTTGTACAGTCATCAAGGCTATGAGAACCCTATTCCTCCCCCCCCCCTCTCTCTCCCTGTACCATCAGGGAACCATTACTCCTCTTACTGTTTCTGAAGGGTTATCTATCTTGGCTTTCATATGCCAAGCGATCTTAAATATACAAGTGAACATACACATAGCTAACATAATTAATGAGGCAAAATAAATAAAAACCATAATAGTGAGGGGAGAAAATATTAAAGAACAAGAGGATAGTTATGTGGCTCATCAGTGCTATACCACACCCTGGATTTTTCATCCCTTCTGTGTGGGCCTTCAGAGAGGGTCTGTCCAATTACCTTACAGGTGGGTTTTCGCTCTCCACTACAAACACTCCTCTTCCCTTTGATTTGGTTGTGTTTTTGAACTTCTCATACAGCTTCCTGTCGACACCTCATGATCACACAGGCTAGTGTGATCCATGTGGGCTTTGTTGCTTCCCTACTAGATGGCTCCTTGTTTAACTACAAGCCTTTAAGACCCCAGATATATATCTTTTAATAGCTGGGCACCATCCGCTTTCTTTACCACATTTGCTTATGCACCCGCTTTGTCTTCACTGATCGTGTCAGGAAGGTGAGCATCATACAGTGAAACATTAATTAGAAAAAAAAAAAGTTCTTGGACTGAGGTAAGATTTAAGTGGAAGCTTAAAGTCCATCTGCTTCTTTATTTCATTTCCATATATATACTTACATATATATCAATCTATTATATATATCTTTTGAGGAAACTCTGGAGGGGTTCAGATGCTGACCTTTCTGTTAGTAGTCAAACAATCATGTGTGCTACCCCAGGACTCCGTCATGGATACCTTTGAGAAACCATTATTCTCACTGTGACGATGCTCCACTATGTGAAGATTCCCAATCCCATTAATGGTCTATCCACTTTAACCTTTTCATGACTAAATTATTTCTGCTTGAAACTGTTTTATTTTCTTTCTTTCTGTTTTGTTGTTGTTGTTGTTGTTGTTACCAGGTGTTGTCAATAATGGTAGGCATGCTGAAATGGGGGGGTGTTGGAGTTTGTTTGTTGTTTATGTGGGGTTTATTTGAGGCCATGTGAATTTTGACACTATTTTGTGGGACACCTATGTCCCAAGTAGACCCTGGTGATAGAATCGATGGGGTGGGGGTTCATTTGTATTCACTGAATTATACAGTACTACAACTGGGATAGCGGCTTCCCAAGAAACCCAAGAGGCTGAAGGGTTAATGAAAATTCCTCACACCCACCACAGTGAGCCATTTACAGACAGTTGGATCATAATGGCAGAAGCAATTTGGCCCACTGTATATTAAACCTGAGAACTCATTACTGTTATTAATCATTGATATAGCAAATTCTCAAAGGTTTTCTGGAAGGATGCCAATGTGACAACTATAAGACTATAGCTATGTCTGATTTTACCACATTATTCTTTATTCTTAAGAATAACATTTTCCTATAAGATTAGGCTTGAGATAACTTTGCATTAAATAATCTTCTTACTTAACCATCAACATCTGCAAACATTTTGCAGAAACAAAGGCATTAAGGCATTTTTTGATGTTCTCTTGATATATATATCAAATTTAGATGCAAATATATATATATTTGCAAATATAGATGCAAATATATAAATCAAAATTAGATGCAAATATATATGTACATATATATACCGTGATATATATATGTACATATATATTTGCATCTAATTTTCCTATGGCTGGGTGGGGTCAGGGTAGCCTGCCAAGCTCTGGGCATTCTGCAAAGTGGCTAATATCATGGTGTTTCTAAAGTCCCATCAATGGAATGCTTAGCATTTGGCTACTTAATATTTAATTATAAATGTATAGTTAAATTTAACTGAGATGATTAAATGTCATTAATAGTTAAATTGATGTTTGTTTGTTAACTTTACATGAACCCTTTTGGAAGGAAACCCACTGTATGGATCCAGGTAGGATAAGATCTGTTGCAACAAACAAGCCCTCAGAGCCCCCACAAAATCTGGAGGGGGAACTGAAAGGCTGGGTGACATTTCTGACTTCTGCAAGCTCAATGCCATTTAGTTAACCTTCCTCTATCTTGGAGTTACTCTGCCAAGAAAGTACGGTTGCCAATGTGGCTGTCACTAGGTGGAAGGGGTTGGAGAAGGTACACCAGCTCCTAAATGCCTCAGCTAGGGCATGACACCTGTCACTTTGCTTCAGAGATCATTGGCCAGAAATAGTCACAGGACCCCAACTTGACCTCAAAGAAGCCTGGGACATGTCGAGGAACAAAGGGGTCCTTGGGTGAGGACTAACTATCTTTACACTCTATTCCCCTTCTGCGCCCTCCTATTTTGAAAACCGGGCAAATGAAGGTAGAAATAAAAAGCCGTCCATGGCAGAACCAACCGAGTCACTCCAGGTCAATACCACAAATAACAGTTTACTATTTTTGTGGCTCTGGAATTTTCTGAAGGTGGGATCGTTTCCTCACTCTAAGATAGACTCTCCCAAGGAGACCGCTAGTTTCCATTCAAGTCACTGTAATTTCACGGACACTTTGAACACACCATTTGTCTTTCTGAGTGATTTCCTTGTAGAGTGGCCAATAATATTGATTCAATCAAAGCTCATCTATTACAATGGGATTTGAATCCCAGGTTATCAGATACATTGAAAGCTAATAGTTGAATCCATTTAGTTTGCAATTTTACTCAACTATACTATACTCAACTACACTCAACTATCTCAGCCCCTGAAACGCTTCCCTTTCGCTTTCTTTCAAAATATACCTTTCCCGGGGATGACGGACTAACCCATTCTGCCATAGTAGAGGGCAGAGTGGTTTGAATCTATTCAGTTGATTTGAGGAGTGCCAGTTCTTTGGGGTTCAGCCTGTTTTGCTATTCTGCTGACATGTGTTCAAGTATTCCCCTTTCACTCCAAGTCATAATTTTTCTGACCAAATTCAACAAAATAACTTTTGCCAGGGCACTATTAAACTAGGTGATATAAAACAGATCTGCCTCCATAGCTTGTGCTTTTTTTAAAGTAGAGGGAATGAACAGCTTGTCCTACTCATCCTTTCAAATTACAAGGGGTCCTTGAGGTAGGCATGCCCCTAGAGGACAAGGGAGAACTACCCCTGTGGATTTCCAAGACGAACCCTTTATGAGAGTAGAAAGCCCTTTCTCCCGAGGAGTGACGGAGGGTTTCATTGCAGCCCGGCACACAGCCGCTCCACCACCCGGGCTCCGTGTTGGGCACAAGGACACCATAAAAGAAGCTTCTGGGGGCTCATGGATCTCCTAGGGCCCACAATAGAAAAACAATCTCAGCCAAGAATGAAGTTCTAGAATCTCCGCTTTTCCCAGCAGGATTGAGATGATAAAACCTACTTAAAGTTTATAAGTGTCTAAAATACACAGCGTTTTGTGGTGTAGATGTGTAGAACCCATGAAGGGGTGCAAGCCACACTACGGCGTTTCTTTTTAACCAAGATGTTCAAGTCCAAAGTGTATTTCCACAAGCAACCACATGTGGGTAGTCATCTGCATAGTGTGAGTCTGTGCAAAGGCACTAGAGGATACAAAGAAGGGAATGCAGAGAGAAGGAAAAAGGAAGCGTGTTCCAGAGTAGAGATAAAGCCAACCTGCACTTTGCAGATATTGCTAAAACCATTTGAGTTGATTCTGAAGTTGTTGCCTTTGCTGTATACACAGCCCGGTTGCCTTTAAATGAGAAAGATGGTTCGAGACAGGCAACTCTTACCATTAGGTACACATTGACACTCGAGCACATCTTCGGGCTTGAAAGACACAGTGCTAGGGTGGGTCAGGAGACCTACTCGTACTATCTCTGCCAGAATTCAGCACTGGTCCAATCACTTGACCTCTATGGGCAACCTCCCCCCGCCTCCCCACTCCCATACATACTATAAAAGAAAGCACTTTCTTTTAGTTAATCTGTAAGAATGAGGCATTCGTGGTTTAGTTGTGACATTCTCGCTTCCGATGAGGAAAGCCCAAGATCAATTTCCAGCCAATGCATCTCATGCACATCTACCACGCAAGCAGATTTCAGAGAACTTCCACACTAAGAAGGACAAAGAAGAAAGACCTGGCGATCCACTTCCAAAACAGGGTCCGTTAAGACACTATAGATCACAATAGTCTGATTCCATCGTGCAAGGAGCCTTCATGAGCCAGGACCAACTCAACGGCAGTTGACAATGATACAAAAATCCATAAGAACCCTTTCAATTCTAAAATCCATGCACCAATGTCAACGGCTCTGAAGTGTGGTTTGATAATAACACTACATTTTCCAGGCTACGTTTCGTTGCCAGAAGCACTGGGACTCTAGAAGGCACTGGGTGCTTTTGAGAGCGGCTGAGAAGAAGTTCAGTGTGGCCAATACCAGCTTCACAATCTGGTATCGTTTTGGGTTAACTTGGGGATCTCCCCTAAGGAAACACCCCCAAAGGCCCTATAGTGCAAAGCTCACCACTCGGCTTCTGCTTTTCTGCTCACCAATCAGAAAAGCAGACCAGAGTTTCTCAGCAAGAAGATCTGCTGTCTTCTGGCCCTTTAGTGTAGGAACGCCATGTCCTCATTCTCAAGGTACAGTTTGCCACTTTGGCCCTGTGCCTCTGGCTTCCACTCCTGCCCAGGAAAGCCGCGAGTTTCCTCAAATAGCGTCAGAAGAGCTGGCCTGTGCCACTGGCTCCCACAGGCACAAGGAAAAGGTCAGAATGGTCACATCACCAGAGCTAGAGGGGGGTCTGCCTGTCCTTTCTTTTGTTGTGTGCCTGCTGCTCTTCGGCCTACACAGTGTGGTCCTCCAATCTTCAGGGCCCACCGTTTTCCCCTCTGCGTGGAGCACTGTGGGCACACAGCACGGCTTCTCCCTAGCTGATGACAACCTGGGGACAAGACATGAGCCTGTCGGGAAGGAAGTCTGGATGGGAGTCTGAGAAACCATGCACCCCCAGGAAGAAAGAGATACACATCAGGCTGTGAAACGGAGAGGAAGCACCTCAAACCAGCAGGTAACACTTCCCAAACGTTCTCACTGCACCTATACCTCGTCTGGTCTCCCTTTCCAGCCTCTCCTTCCCTCCCACCATATTGCCTACTGAGGAACACTCTGTCAGAGTAGGGCCCACAGCCCAGCAGAGCCCATGCTACCTGCCCAGGGATATTGCAACTCAGGCATTTACTGGTTGCTCAGGTTCGAGTCCTCCCAGTGGTCAGTGCTCCTTGTGACTAACGTGGAGGTTCCATTGCAAACATACCAGTTTAAAATCAACACCCAGGGACAAAGTCAGGACTTGCCATTTTTTCTATTGATCTGCCTTAGTTATAGATATATATAACACACCCAGTTCTATAATAGAAACACCACAAGTGGGTGACTTCAATAAACAGAATTTATTTTCTCACAAGTAAGGAGGCTATAACAAAGCCCTGCCCTGCCCCCTCCCCGAAAAAAATTGGGAAAAAAGCTCTGAGCAGAGCTTTTGTAGTTTGCATTTTTCCCACTAGGCAAGCATCAAGCAACTCGCTGAGTTAGTGCACCCAGTGGCATGGCCTGGGAAGGTTCTCTCTGGTCACAATACATTTTTTTCATAAAAGCAGTTTCGCTCGAACTTTGAATTTTGTGATGGCCTATTTAAGAGAGCCGTGAGATTTTATTTCCTGATCAGGAAAATTGCCACAGAAATTGTTGTGATTTGAACACAACTTACAAGGACAGTGGTAAGGGGAAAAAAAACTAAAGTGTATGAGTGGTTTTCTCATTTCAAAAAAGTGAAATGTCGATTGATGACAAACCTCATTCTGGACTTCCGTCAACTTTCCAAATAGATGAACATGTCAACAAAATACATGTGCTTTTGTGCTCAAAGACAGATGGTGGACCAGCGAAGAGATGGGGAAGCTATCTGAGCTATCGTGGGGCTCAATTCAGCAAATTTGAATGGAAGATTTGGCAATGAGAAGGTGTGCCTTGAGTTATGACTGAGCAGCAAATAAGAGAGCTGAGTGGAAACCTGCCAGGCTTTGAAAGAACCACCCCAAAGTGACCCAGGCTTGCCCATGCGTGCCTTGAGTTATGACTGAGCAGCAAATAAGAGAGCTGAGTGGAAACCTGCCAGGCTTTGAAAGAACCACCCCAAAGTGACCCAGGCTTTTATCCAAGGTCATTACTGTTAAGGAGAGATGGTGCTATTCTTAGGACCCTGGATGCAAATATCAATCAAGCCATCATCACCTCATTCGCCGCCCCCCTCCCCCAAATAAACTCATCACGTGAAATCAAAGATCAACACAATGTTCCTTTCTCTTTTTGATGTGAGGGGGATAGTGCATTTGGAGTCTGTTCCACCAGATCAGACTGTTAATCGGCTTTCTATTTAGAGGTTCTGAAAAGATTCCGTAACAGTGTGCAACAAAAAAGGCCTGATTTGTGACAGATGGACTGGCTTTGCCACCATAACAATGCACCTACTCACGCAGCCATCTAAGTGTGCCAGTTTTTTTGGGGGGAACGCAGCATGCCCCTCTTTCCCCATGCACCTTACTTACCTGACCTGACTCCATGCTACTTCTTTTTGTTTCTGCAAATGAAGAGGGACATGAAAGTACGGTGATTTGACAACACTGAAGAGGTGAAGAAATAAATGAGGCAGGTGCAGTCAACCATCCAAACGGATGAGCTTGAAAAATGTTTCCAAGAATGGAATTGCAGATTTGATCAATGTGTTACATGTCATGGAGAGTACTTTGAAGGTAATAAGGTTATATTGTAAAAAAAAAAAATTAAATACATAGCTTTGACCAAAAAAAATCCTTTTTGTTGCGGGGGGGACCCCTCGTATGTCAGAATTTGAGGGACTGGCTCAGGAGAAGGTTTTGCCTCTTTGTCAGCTCTGGCTGAAGGTCCTCTTGTCTTTTCTGGACAGTCTTCAAGTGGCTTAGCCTTTATCACTCTGTAGTTCTGCTTCATGCTTGCTTGTTTCATTGCTTTTATTAAGACACATGGTACATCAATGCTGTCCATTAACATACAAGAAAATCAGCTCCCATGGGTGATACTAACCACAGGTATAGGTGTCAGGACTTATTCTGAAAACACAATTGAAACCCTTCCAGCATGGAATTACCTAGTGATTGTTCCTCATCTGGCACATGACTTGTCCTGCCAACCTACCTTCCAACAACAGGAATCTGCAGAATGCCAGCCACCTTTTCTCGTAGTCCAGCTGCATGTGCCTCTGTGACAAATTGGGTCCTTATGTTTTAAAGAAGCCCATGGAGAGAGAGGCTGGAAATTGGCAACTCCCTGGACAGAGGCCCAACCTGCTGTGTCCTCACTCTCAGGTGACGGAGTAACTGAGTCCAAGACATCACGATGAAGACAATAGGGTAGAATCGTCCCCATGGGTTTCTGAAACTGTGTCTCTTTACAGGAGGAGACCGCTCCATCTTGCTCCCACTGAGCAGCTAGCTGGTGGGGTTGAACTGATAACCTTGCTGTTGGCAGCCCTACATGTAACCCACTACTTGTAACCACAGCCCTACAAGTAACCCACTCCATCACCAGGCTAACATAAGCACCTAATAGATCAAGGGAAAATCAATATTTTTTCCTACTCTACTCCTCTCGTTCCTTGTGGGCAATTTCCAAAGCAAGATAGAATTTTACCACCATAATGTGAGATCTCCAGTATCTAGCTAGGTCTCCAGGATCCCTAGATGGGTCACAGGATTCAACTTTGACGATGGCTTTGAATGTAATTAGAAAAAATTGGTGGGTGGTGCCTAGTGTAAATATATTTAGTTAACGTCACCATACTTCAACATGCGCTTTCAACAATCTCCTCATATTCCTAGAAGGCGACATGTTAGCCATGCCTCTGAATGGGGTTGAAAACATTTGTTTTTCTTGCACCCTTTTGTTGAAATATCTAAATAGGACCAGACTCCATATTCTGAGAAACAGCAAGACGGTCCAAAGAGGGAGCATGTGTCTGGATGCTCTCCGGACGGGAGGAGGCGGAAGTGACGCCCCTCGGACGCAGGCCCGTGTGTTCCTGCTCACCGCTCAGCACAGGCTTGCATCCTTCACGTCTCCCGGAGCTCCGAGCCGGCTCTAATCAAACTATTGATTGTGCCCCGTTTGACAAATGCTGCAAGGAGAATGGCAGGAAGCAAGGCAGGAGGACAATCTTTGGGGGTGTTTTTGCTTTTAATTTTGAATTCTCTGGAGGAAACATTTGGATTTTCTTCTCCTGCATCATAGGGAGGCGCTCCAGTGGCACAGCGGTTAAGGACTTGGTTCTGAGTGGAGAGGTGGTTGGTTTGAAGCCCCAGCCACTCCGTGGGGGACAGATGTGGCAGGACGAGGCGCTCTGTGAAGGGTTCAGCCTTGGAAACTCTAGGGAGCAACTCCAGTCTGTCCTATCAGGTGGCTATGAGCTGGGACAGACGTAATGGCAACAAGTGAATCTCTGTTGCATTGTTGTAACTCGCCCCATTCCCTTCGGTGCTTCGGTTTCCTGGGGTCATCCCCTGGGGAGGACACCGACATGGCCACTCTCTGGGGCATTTAAAAGGGCTGAAGTCCGTAATGGGTTGAACAGAGTATTCCCCAAATGTCCACACAGAACCTCAGAAGGTGACCTGATTTGGAACTAGAGTGTTTGCAGAAGTAACGAGTTATGTTAAAGATGAAGACATATTTGACTAGGCTGGGCCTTCCATCCAATTGCTGATGCCTTCGTGTTAGACAGGGTTCTCTAGAGACAAAACCAGATTGCTAATAATTATATATATATATATAAATACAGATAGATAGATAGATAACACAAGAAATGAACAGTTAAATTATAAAGCAATACAAATGGCTCAGTGCAACTCACTACCGTGAGGGAGCTGTGAGACACTGGCAGTCCTTGAGGGCCGCCAGGTAGTCCTCTGTAAAGAAATTCAGGCTATCCAGGCACAGGCAGCAAACAGCAAGGCAGGTCACCAACAGTCAGCCAGATCACCAACAGTCAGTCCCCAGCTCAAGAGATGTAAATTCCAATGGTGTAGCGAAGCAGGTCTCAAGGGAACCTCAAATTACAGCGACATAGTCTGTGGGTTAGGTGTCCCACAGGTAGTGTAGCTTGCAAACTGAGGCACAGAACAAGCAAGGCAGCCACACACTGGTCCCATGATCAATGAGCGAGAGACAAGAAAGGCGAGGCTCAATGAGCCATTTATCTCTCCGCCCTTTAACTATCGGCCAGGCTGGCACAATAAACTAACTACCTCAACCTTCATGAGAGAAACAATGGAGATATTCTGGTGCAGAGACCCAGGCCATGTGATGATGGAGGCAGAGATGCCAAGACGCACCAAGGACTGAGAGCAACCACCAGAATTGAGGAGAGACACCAGGAACAGGTTCAGGCTCAGAGTCTCCAGAAGGAAGCCACCATGGCCGCACCTCGATTTCAGATTTCTACCCTTCAGAACCTACGGCAGCCCTGGGACACCAGCGCAGAGCCCTCCCGGGGTACACTGACTCACCTGGTCAAGAGTTCAAGGCACTACACCTTCTGGCATTTATCTGTGGATGTTTAGAAACAGAGCTTTTTAAAAAACCAAAACCAATTTGATTTCCCTGAAGAAAGGGGATTCTGAAACTTAGGCAAGTCTCTGAGTTTACTATTCGTAGTGTTCTCCCTTCATACGGCCAACAACTTGTTCCAAGAGAGATGTTTCCGTGTCTGATCAATTCCTTTAGCTGTGATTTCGATACATTAAACTAGGGCACTCAGATAGTAATGTGGACATTTAGACGGCAATGGTGATGGTGATTAGTACCTGCTACATGTTAGAGTTCACATGCAATCTCTCAATCCTCACAACAACTCCATGAGAAAGTCTATTGGGACCAGTATTTTAGAGAAACTGAGGATCGAAAACTCAAGATGAGTCCACTGCAAACCCAGTGTCCATCAGACTTGCCCCAATTTAACAAATAAGGAAACAGGCCCAGAGAGGTGACATTGTTCAATATCCACTTGTTAATTAGTGGTAGAATGAGGAGACTAATTTAGGGATTATGATGTTTATTTCCATCCTTGTTCCACTATTGCAATATTGTAATAAATGATGGTTGATGGGAATATTGGACAGAAAGCAACTCTTTCTCCCAACAAAGGGCAGAATGAGGAATTTATGTTGTGAGGGAAACAGTGGCTGGGCTTGGGGATTGTATGTGGTGATTGGAGCTGAGAAGATGCTGGCAGGACTGGAGTTACTCATTTCCCTTTTAACCACTTCTTGGTAGAAAAGCATCATGGTGATTCTCCCTCCTGCCATGTTGGCATTAGAGGAAGACTTTATCTTATCTCCCAGGCCTAAAAACATCAAACTGAACATGTGAATTCCTTGTCTATGTAGACGCAACATAACCTAAAGTTATACAAACACGTTTTTTAAAAGTTAAACATAGTAATCATTTTCAGACAGAGTCCTGTGACTAATAGCTCTGCTTATCACTATGAAAATAAGTGACTGGATCCATTCTGTCCTTCTGTCCTGCCAGAACTCAACCCCAGGGAGATATTTCGAAAAACATGGGTCTCTGTCTCAAGATTCTGAAAGTCTCCAGGTATGAAACTCTTGTAAAAGTTTATAGATAATTCTCATGCCTCGTTTGAGAACCACTGAGTTTGACATTTTTGGCTCCTTCTGATAATTCAGACCAATCCACTTTTAATGGAACTCCTCCTATTCTGAAACAATACAATATCTTCTCATTTAATACCAAACCAAACACGATAAAGTCATGTATCACACAGACATATATTGGCACCAGATAACCAATATATAAAAGGGGATACATGTGAAAACATTTATTAGGGATTGACAAGTGTCCTTCCTAAATGTTTTGGACTTTTAGGTAAGTGGGCAGTGTATAAATTGGATACCCGAAATTGGGGGAATAAAGGCATGAAGTGGTTGGCTTACAAACTTTCATAGGTGGGGAAACATATTCACAGGATTATAGGATTAAGGTGTAGGTGTTACTTAATTGCAATTGTGAGGCTAAAGAATGATATACAGGTGCCAAGTTGGCAAGGGGTGGATTGAGTTAGTTAGTTTATTGTGCCAACCTGGCCGATAAACACATGTGGGGTTAATTGAAGGGCGGAAAGATAAATGGCTCAGTGAGCCTCGCCTTTTGAGTTCTCGGGTCTCTTGCTTTGTGATGGTTGGACCAGGGTGCAGCTGCCTTAGCCAGTTCCCTGCTTTAGCTGATAAGGCTCACTTCCTGCAAGACTTCCCTGAGGAGAAGCCACATGGTCCTACCTAGATGCAGCCCTGGGTGCTGGAGCAGCCACGTGGAGACCCTTCCCAGTGCTGAGATGCTTACACAGTCACTGACTCAGCTTTCCTCCTGCAGTCGGCATTATTGGATTTTTTTGTGAGATGGAGGAGGACTTTGTGGATTGGTACGGGACATATGAGTTAATGTTGGACTTGTGGGCTTGGGCAGCACTGTGTTGGGATGTTTTCTTGATGTGTACTTACCCTTTATATAAAACTCTCTCTTATATGTGAGTTTCTGTGGATTTTTTTTTCCTCTAAAGTACCAAGACTAATCATCATAGCATCACAGTATATCCCTCCGGAAAGGATTGTGACAATAAAGTACAAATAACATTGCTACTCTACAGCTGTCTTCAAAGGACATCAGTGTCTTATATGATTTCCAAGCATGAGCCTGAAGCTCAAACTCACAAATTTGAAGGGATTATCAAACAGCAGTGTCAACAGAGAACAGCACTTGTTAAACATTGTTCACCAGCATCTTCCTTCAGCCATAATTCTCAGCTAAGCCCTGAACCTCAGAGTTGGATTCCTATTAAGAGTTAACTCTAACTTGGCAAGATTTCAGGGCTCAAATGACTTGAAGCTGGAATGACCTCCTGCCAGATCTTGCAATTGCTAAAGGAACCGAGTTCAAATTGGTAATAGCCAAAAATGAATCACTGCGCAGGAATAAGACTAGACATAAAAACAATCCTGCAACAGGCCTAAGGAGAGCTGTTTCCTTCTACAGAACCCTATTAAAATAGAACAAAACACCAGTTGCCATGAAGCAGTCTCTGACTCATGACCATCTCCCATGTGTCAGAGCCGAACTATGCCCCATAGGCTTCTCAGTGGCTGATTTTTGGAGAAATAGATCATTAGGGCTTTTTCCAAGATGCCTCTGGGCAAACTTGTACCACCACCCTCTCAGTTGGCAGCCAAATGCTTTCATTGTTTGCAACACTCAACTCATGGACTCGTTTAACTCCAAATCCATAGCAAAGAGGAAAAGTTCTGGGAATAGCAAGGAAAAAATCAAACAAATTACCTAGGGGTGAAAAACCCAAGGTGGGAAGATTTGTGGGCTCCCTGTCTGTTTATTCAGACTCTTGGGTACTTATTTTCTCTTGTGTTCAGACCCATGTACTCACCACCTCATAATTATTTGAATACCTATGTTTGTGTGTAATGTGGACCTTTTCTTATTTCTTTGTAATACATGTTGGTTCAACTACTTTGCAAATTTTGCAAATTGCCAGCATGTCATTGAATCTGAGTCCTGGATTTCAGACATCCAAGTACATGCCTCATAGGCAGACAGGGCAGTGACCAATTCTAGGCAAGTTTCCTAACCACTACATTAATAATGATAATAACAAAGACTAGCTATTACTTCATTGAGCACTTCTAATCAGCTGGGCACTGGATCATGGGTTGAAAATAGTTGGTCTCAACTGATCCTTCAGCAACCTCAGAGATATGTTTATTGAAAAGTCAACTACGCTGTTTTACCTCTCTGAATCTCAGGTCCCCCAACTGTAAAATGTGAAAATGCCCAACTCATAGGGTGATTGTATAATGTAGATGAGATGACACGGGCTGGCACAGAAGGTACTCAATAAGTATTGATCCACTTATATTTTGGGTTGCTTATATACACCTTTCTAACGTCATTAAAATTGTTGTAATGACTCTTTTGGTCAAATTCACTCTCAAAAAAACCAAAGAACTCACCACCATTGAGCTGATGCTGCCTCATAAAGACTGTGGGTTTCTGACACTGTCACTCTTGACAGGGGTAGAAAGCCCCGTCTCTCTTCCTCAGAGAGGCTGCTAGTTTCCAGCTGCTGACCTTGAGGATCGCAGCTCAGTGTGTACCTTCTGCTCACCTGATGGCAGGTCGATGGATGCTGACTCATAGCGATCTTATAAGACAGGGTAGGACTGCCGCTTTGAGTTTCTGAGGCTGTCACTGTTCATGGGAGTCGAAAACCCCATCTTTCTCCCGACTCCACCACCAGGGCTCCTAAATTCACTCTACTTTCTTGAATGTCATGAAGTCGTACCAACTAACACGTTGAGAGTGTGAAGATGGCAACCAAACTATCCAACCACAACAATGACAACCACAAAATTATAAAACAGTATGGCAGAGCTGAGCCCGTTAGGAACTTTCAACAGTAACATGTAAGTGTGGTGACTGTAAAATGCATGTGATGCTGTATGTACTCATGTAGTACACCTGCTCTGTAATGCTTATACTGACCCTATATCTTCATTCAGGTCTTTCCTTCCTGCAAAATTCCTGCACACCTTTTAAGGGCCAGCTCCAACGTATCCTTCTCTGGGTCGTTTTTCCTTACATGCACAGGAAAAGAGTGTGGCCCACTTTGTACTATCAAACTAGTACTCTACAACAGGAAATGGCCAACAGGCCTACTATTTAAAAGGCGCTCTTAATTATTTATTTAATGAAAAGCCCCTTGGAGTGTGGATTTTTAATAATTTAATTAAGAGGGTTTCACACCGAAGGATTACAAGGTCCTTCAACATCCACTAGACTTTCTGCATTGGAGCGAAGGATGCGATTCACAGGGTGGCTATAGTGACAGGTCGAACTTGGAGTGGCAACGAACAGAGTAGTGGTGGTGACTCATTCTTGAACCTCAATGGAGTTTTGAGGGTTATCAGATTTTTTTAGGGTCTTATCCCCATCTATGAGGACATACGGGAAGCAAAATAAACAGCAGAACTCGCTGTTCCCATCTCTGTGTCGGGCCGTAAAAGAGTAACAATGCTCTGTCGCCCTGCTACACGGCATGCTGTCTTTGACCCCATAAGCAAGTTCCCCAACCTGTCCAATGATCTGTAAAAGGGAGGTCACGATACAGATGCAGGTCGCCGTGGGGACTTCCAGGAGTATATGGTAGGCAGGGCATTGCTGCTTCTGTGGTAGAATTCTCACCTCCCATGCAGGTGACCTGGGTTTGATTCCTGGCCACTGCGCTTCACGGTCAGCCACCAGCCGTCTGCCCGTGGAGTCCTGCCTGTGGTGGTGATGCCGAACAGCCATCCTCGGCTCTGCCAGACTAAGAAGGACTAGGAAGAAATAGCCGGCGATTGATGTGCAAACCGCAGTCGGTGAAAACCCTATGAATCACAAGAGTCTGATCCACAACTGATCCTGCAGCTGGCACAGGGCCCAGGACGGGGCAGCGTTGCCTTGGAAAAGCATACGACGGCGGGTCTGTGCGAGAACTTCAAAGTTGCTAAAGCACCAGCCATGCTAGGTCTTTAGAATTCTCCTCACACCGTATGGTGCTAATTTAAGATCAGAACTCGCCCTGACATATTTTGATTCTCAAAGCTTTGGCACTCTCCTTTCAGCTCCAGCTCCCCTTGGACGCAGGAAACGAATTCAGACTTGGCGAGCTGAGAAAAGGAATCGCAAACGTGAGGTCGAGGTTTCCTCCCTCGGCCTGTCAACACTGAGAAAGGCGTCGAAAAGAGAAGGAAGGGCTGTTGATAGCTTTGGATTTTATTCTCACTCCAGCATCCTCTAGATGGCCTCTTCAGCAAAGCCCGTGGATACAAGCCATCTTGGATTCCTCAGCCACCTTGTCACTCCTCAGAATTGAGTGAGCCTCAGCAGGTTGGCCTTGTGCCACTACACGCTTCCTGTTCACATTGCATTATTTGAACACGCTTCCTGTTCAAATTGCATTGTTCATACTTCTGCTGTCTAAGCAAGGGCTCCAGGAAAGGGGTGCCAGAAACCCCCAGACTTTTACAGTGGGGGTAAAGAACTGCATGAAGAGAACCCAGCCCCTTCCCCCTCTCAGTGAGTGTGTGCATCTAACAATATCCCGGAGTCAAAGTGCTGCCTTTTCTCAGACGCCATTGCTGTCAGTAGATCTTTCCCTATCCTAGGGTGTATTGAGACCGAAAATTGGCTCTGTATCAATTAAGCCTACATCATCAACTCTATAAAATCAGCTTATTTGGAAGCAGAGACGAATCAAAGAGAGGTGGTCGGAGGGAAGCCAGGTCCACACTGAGGACTAGAGACAGAGGGGGATCGGGTGGTCCATTCTGCGGGGGGCGGGGGGTCACTAAGAGACTTGAAATCAGAATAGCACATTTGCTTTCTAACTGAGATCATGCTTTCGATTTCTCTGGAGATTCTGAACTGCTCGGGGTAATGACATTGAAGAGTGAACTCCACTCTCACTGCCATCTGGTCTATTCCAAGCCAGAAAGCCCCCAGAGTTCAGGGTAGAACTGTCGCTGTGGGTTTCTGAGACTGTACCGACAGCTCTATGGGAGTAGAAAGTCTCACCTTGCTCCGTCAGAGAGGCTGGTGAATTCTAACTGCTGTCCTTGTGGGTAGCAGCCCACGGCGCCATCAGGGATCCTTATAGTAAAGAGTAAGCAAAGCTTCTCTTTCCACTTCACCTACTGGTATCCCCCTCCTCCCAGCTGTTGACGTCCTGTTTGAAATGCCTCCTATGTAATCCAGTCATGTGCTCAGATGTCAGCAAGCCAGTCCTGCCAACATGTAGATTGACCACTAAATGTCTCTACTGTGCTTCTCTATAGAAATGGTATGTGTGTGTGCACACACGCACACTAAAAGCATTGCTTAGCTGGTAGCAAAAGGGTTGATGGTTCAAATCCGTTCAGAGTTGGCTCAGAAGAAAGGCCTGTAGATCTATTTCAAACGAAAGGTCAGCCATTGAAAATCCCTTGGAGCTGAGTTCAACTCTGACACACACAGGGCTGCTGGGAGGCAGAAAGGGTCCCAGCAGCCACTGCTAACCAGTCTTATGTGTGCTTCACCAACTGGCAAGGCCCTTAGGGGAGAAGACGTTTTTCCCATAGTCTTTTCTCATTTTTAATACCTAGGTTTAGCAATGAACAATTATGCAGCACATTTTTCAAGTGAATTGAATAAATTAAGGTATGATTTCATAATAGCCTACATATATGTTTCTCCCAGAAATATAAACATTTTAAAAGAAGGCTACAGGGGAACACAAACCCTTGATAATCCAAGGTCGTATCAAACAGAGGGCCAGGAGACCACACTCAACATCCTCGCAAGAGCAATCATATTAGTAGCCAATGACACTTCTTCTAACAAAGCCAACAGTTCCTGTCATATGGATATTAGTCCTTCCACTGATAGCAGGCTAAGGCTTCTCTTCACTCCTGCCCTAAGTCCTTCTAGCACACCACCCACCCAACCGTGGCAATATTCTCAGCTCTCCTCAGGGTACCCTCTCAGCCAGTTCTTGAAGTCCCTTTTGCAAAGACCTGGCACACAGAAAGAATGGCAAATGACAGCTTTGAGAGAAATAAGATGTTAAGACAATAATTCTTTAATGTCACAGATGGCAAAGTTCAAAGTCTTTTACAACTAACCACATGAATCATCCAAGACTCCCAGGGAGAAGCCAAGGGTTTATCCTCCATTTTCAGAAGAAATTGATTCTCGAGATGAAATTCCTTTAAGGAGTAGAGAAATGGGGATGAAGAGTGGCTAGTCCTGAGATCGAAGACTTAGCTTGGCCCATCCTGCCTCATTAGCCTGTTCGTTTTCACCAGTACTTTTGTCCACAGGATTGAGAGTAACCTGGAGTGTTTACACAGGTAAGTGAGAACACTCAGAGCCAAGTTCACAGCCAAACATCCTGGTAGTGAAGCAGCAGGATGCACTGTTGCTCCAACATCGAAATTGCAAACTCTCCCTTTAAATTGAGCCTCTGAGCCCTGTGGACTGTACTGATATGCTGTGTCTGAAGTAGGGGGGAGGGGAGGATGCTGGATTTGCTCCAATCAAATTTCAAGTTGGCATCTAAGAGGGAGTATACACAACATTACATTTGAGATTTAGATTTTCTATCTAAGGAGCCTTAGTGATACAGGGGTCATGTGTTAGACTGCTAACTGCAAGTACAAACCCATTAGCTGTTCTGCAAGAGAAAAATGGTGTAGGGAGTTAATGTGTGTTACACTGCTAACTGCAAGTTCAACCCCATTAGTCGTTCTGTGAGAGAAAAATGAGGCTGCTTGCTTTTGTAAAGTTTACAACCTCAGAAACTTCATGGAACAGTTCTACTCTGTCATGTAGGGTCACTGTAAATCAGAATCAACTCAATGTCAGTGTTATAGTCCAAGTGATGTAACACCCCAATAACTGATACCCCAGTAATACTGAGGGAAATTGCAGTGTGGTATGGAAAGGGAACGATCTTGCATGACTTCATCTGGTACAATCTTGGACAAGTTACTCAAATGTCTTTAAACCCAGCTTCCTAATTTGTAAAATGGGAATTAAAAATACCTACTTCACAGTTCTAAACTATGTAAAATGTATGATAAATGCCTAAAGTAATGATTGGCACACAGTAGAGGGGGCAATAAGAATGAGTTACTACTAATAAAGTTGGATTATTATAAATCCAATTTATTATCATACACATTGATTAATTATAAAGTAATTGATTCTGTTTATATTGATCAATAATAGAAATGCTGAGAGTGTGGAATTTACCCAAAACAAGTTCGGAAGAAAATACACCTTAATTGTTATCTCGTATGCTTCCAGACGGGGCGCTGATGGTGTGGTGCTGAATTGCTAGGCTGTGAACCGAGAGATGAGCAGTTGGGAACCACCTTCTCCAAGGAAGAAAGACAGTCTTTCCACCCCGATCAACAGTGACAGTATCAGACATCCACCCCCGGGGGTCGCTCTGAGTCCACATCGATTCAGTAGCACTGATTTTGGTATTTTTTGGTTACTTGAAGGGAAGAATCAAATTATAGTCATGATTCTCATGGCATTTGCACCTGGGATCAAGATAGGAATCATTAACCAGGACTTTCTTTTGGATAGAATGATGATAATAAAAGAAAGCAAAATAATGATAATACCAATGAAACACAGTCATACAATTATGATACCTTATAAAATTTTCATGCGTTTTCAAAATGAGAAAACGGAGGATCACAATTTGCTAAACGAAAAGGAAACGAGCGCTTATTCAGTTAAAATCTGGTGATCTGGCAACAATACAAAGAGACTGATTTCAGTATGAAAGGAGTAAGTGGATTTAAATACAGATTTTCTGACTCAGAATACAGATTTTCTGCAATTGTACAATGCATAAAAAAGTGATTTATCGTGGTTTTGTGCTTTTAGGGCACAAATTTAGGTTTGGATTAATAGTTTAATATAATTCACCTCATTAACATATCAAAGCATAAATACTGTGTGATCATCTCTGTAGACACAAAATTGTATTATTTTAACCAAATGTAGTTTCAAGATTAATTCAAGATTAAAATAATCTTGGCAAACTCAAACTTGAAAGAACCTTAATTACCCCCCAAATCTGTATCTAATCAAAACCTAATCAGGAAAGGTATGTGTCAGGGTTGTATCCTTTTATCTTATTTATAAACTTCAATTTGCACACTGAGCAAATAGTCTGAGAAGCTGGGATATATGAAGAAGACTTAGCATCAGGAGAAGAGGCATGCTAATAACAACTTGTGGCATGCACACGGCTTGCTTGCTGAACCTGCACAGGACTTGACGCACCTGTTGAAGAAGAGGAAAGATGATAGCCTTCCAAATGGATTGAAACTTCAACATAAAGAAAAGACAACTCCAGTCAACAACATTATGATAAAGCGAGAGAAGAATGTAAAGTTGTCAAAGACTTTATTTCACTTATATCCACAATCAACACTCACGGAAGAAGCAGTCAAAAATCCATTGCCAGGCTTCACTGGGCATGTTTGCCACATTCCAAACAAAACAACACCTACCGCCCCAACGTTAATTCCAACTCATAGCCACACTAGGCCTCCTTCTTTCAACTGCTTCTAAAATGCAAGCATGTCACTTTGAGAACTAAAGTGTACCTGACCCAATCCAGAGTATTCTCAATTGCCTCAGATGTGTGCCAACGCTGGACAACGAATAAAGAAGACCAGAGAAGAACGCGTGCCTTTGGATTATGGTGTTAGTGAAGACTACTGAAAACACTGTGAATTTCCAGAAGCATGAGCAAATCTCTCTTGGAAGAAATCCCACCAGAATGCTGCTTAGAAGAGAGGCTGGAAAGACATCATCTATCATACTATGGACATGTCATCAGAAGGGACCCATCTCTAGAAAAGGACATTAGGCTCGGTAAAGTAGAAGATCAATGGAAAATGACCTGGATCGACACAACGGTTACCATGATGAGTTCAAGTGTAGGAATGATTCTCAGCATGGCACCGCGCCAGGCAATGTTTTGTTCTGTTGTGTGGCCACTATGGGTCAGAACCATGTTTGTGGCACCTAACAATAACATTAAAATCTATTTTAAAATAGTGTATTTAATAGCAAAGAATTGAAATTATTCAATTTAAGAGCAGGAACAAATTAATAATGTCCACTCTCACTTCACTATTCTTACTCAGAATTACATTGGGTGTTCTAATTGACACAGTAAGAGTAAGAAATACATACACTTTTTCAAAAAGCATATACGAATGGTAACAAATGGATTATAACAAAATTCACATTTACAATTTATATCACTATCTATATAGAAACTCAGAAATCAACATATAATACAAAAATCAATAAAAGAGTTTATGAAGGTTAGTTAAAGATAATTATTGTATTGAATAATTTTTAAATGTTATATTTTAAACTTTAAACTTCCGCCATTTGTCTGTCAGTTTCTCATACTGTGGTAGCTTGTGTGCTGCTGCGATGTTGAAAGCTGTGTCACTTGTATTTCAAATGCCACCGGGGTCACCCAAAGTCAACAGGTTTCAGAAGAGCCTCCGGACTCAAAAGAAACAACGAGGAAGGACTTGGCGCCCGCGATGGAGGAAGGAGCACCTGAAAACCTTATGCAGAGCTTCAACGCAAGAGCCGACCCTGAAGGCCTAATGCCTGGGAACAGCACACTGACTGTCAGAAAGTGCCGCAGGACGGACCCGCGGGTTGGAGAACACTCAGAATGTGCCCGAGGAGGAGCTGCATTCTCAGAGTGGAGTCCACATGGTGACAGGAGTTAGTTGAGCCTGTGGGAGTGGAGCCTTCAGGACCTGTATTTGATGATGGGACCTGACTCAACGTAAGGAGAAACAGCTGCAAGAATATGCTCCAGGTCAGAACTTGGAATGTACCGAAGTGTGAATCTCGGAAAACTGGAAGTCAACAACAATGAAACACAATGCATAAAGATCGAAATCCTAGGTGTTCGTGATGAAATGGACTGGTATTGACCATTTTGAATTAAAAAGCATGACTTACTATGCCAGATATAACATAATCAAGAGGAATGGTATGTCCTTCATTGCCAAAAAGAACTCTGCAAAATCAATCATGAAGTACAAAGGATTATATCTATCTGCCTGTAAGGAACTCCAATCAACACAGCTATTATTCAAACATATATACTAACCACAATAGCTAATGATGAAAAAAATTGGAGAATTCTACAAGGACTTGAGTTGGAAATTGATCAAACATGAAATCAAGATGCACTGATAATTATTGAAGATTGGACTGCAAAAGTTGGAAACAAATAGGAAGGAACAGTAGTTGGAAAATATGGACCATGTGTTAAAAATAAAGCTGGAGATTACATGATAGAGTTTTGCAACACAATGTGTTCATAGAAAATATATTTTTTCAATAACACAAATGGCGACTATACACATAGACTTCCCCAGATGGCATGCACAGAAATGTAATCGACTAAATCTGTGTGAAGAGATAATGGAGAAGCTCAATATCAGCAGCAAAATCCAGGCCAGGATCTGACTGTGAAACAGACCATCAATTGCTCATATTGTTCAGGAAAAAATGCAAAAACTAAAGAAAAAAAATCAAGCTTCAAGTTGGAATTTGAAAGAGTCGACGGGTAAAATATTGAACGATTCACGAAACATCAAGGGAAGATGGAAAGAATACACAGAGTCACTGTACCATAAATAACTAGTTGATATTCCATCGTTTCGAGAGACAGCATACGAGGAAGTGCCAATCATGCTAAAGTAAAGAAGTTCAAGTTGCACTGAAAGTATTAGTCAAAAAACAAATAAACAGAAAAAAACTCTCCAGGAATTGATGGAATACCAATGAAATGCTTCAACAAGCTGAAGAAGCTCTAGAAGTACCCTCATGTCTAAGCCAGCAAATTTGGAAAACAACTACTTGGCCAACTAACTGGAAGAGATCCAGATTGGCACCCATTCCTAAGAAAGGTGATCCAACAGATTGCCCAAACTATAGAACACTATCACTGATACCACATGCTTTGCACATGTTGTCAGGAGAGACCAATCCCTGGAGAAAGTGGAGGGTAGCAAAGAAGACCTCCAATGAGATGGATTGACACAGTGGCTGCAACACTAGTTGGGGGAATGGCACAGGACCTGGCAGAGTTCCATTCTATGGTGCATAAGGTATGGGTCAGAACCAAGTCAGTGGGACCTCACAACGACAACAATATCTTAAACTTACTATCACAGCAAGCCTATGCATGCAGGTATGCGTCTCAGGAAGAGATCTAACAACATGTATGTAGTTACTTTATGTAAAAAGAAATTTTAAATTTTATTGAAAGCATTCAGCGACCTAAATCAATACATGATATAATTAATCCACGTATTCAGTGCTCTCCTTACCAAAATCTCCAGAGGAATTAAAACCAAAAAGAAGTGAGTGAGCTGCTTTGATCTTCTAGGAAAGCATGAAAGACTGGGATAACCAAGAACTACTAAGGAAACACTGAGGAAGGAGGCTTGTCTTGCAGCTATCACACTTATTATAAAGTGATAGGAATGAAGACAGGGAGGTATCAGCACAGGGCACCAGAAACAGGACAATGGAACAGCATATCATGCTCAGAAATAGACCTATCCATATATGGACAGCTGAGTTACACAGATGGGCATTGCAGATCAGTGGAGAGAGGCGAAACAATCCGATCAAATGATACAGGGACATCATTTCATATACGATGTTCACTTCAAAATGAAACCGCACATCTTCCCCACACACCGCACCAGAATAAGTCCCTGGTGGATGTTCTTAAATCAATTTGTTAGAAGAAATAGAATTTTATCATTTTGACTTCCAGGTAAAAACACACAAACGTATACTCTATAAATAAAAAAGGTTTATAAGATAGGCTACATTGAAATCAAGAATTCTGATCGCAAAAATATATAATCTAAAGAAATATCAACCAACCAAATGGATATTATGATCTTATTATTAACTAAGCATACATATCATGAACATGTAACAAACACATAAATATTGATAAGTAAAAGACAAAAAACTAATTAAAAATAACCAAAGTGGGGGTGGGAGGACATAAATCTTATGAATGAGGCAAAACCAAATTTTGCTAGAAAGAAAGAGTGCCCTACTTAAGTAACAACTGGGGAAATAACCAAGTCCAAAAAAGAGATTGGGATTAGACACCAAGTTGCTTTTCCAAGTGTTAGGAAGACATAGATACACCCGGTCATGCGTGCCAACTGCTGATCGAGATTACAGCCACACCACTTCTTTGGAAACATTTTGGCCTGACTTGTACTTATTGAAAGATCCAACAGTTCCACTCCTGGTTGTTTACCCTGGATAAACCATTGTACGTGAACATGTCATTGCTGTTTATTAGCAGAAATCTGCAGAAAACCTAGATGCTCATCAACAAGAGGATAAATGCATGTGGCATCTTTATAATTGGGCATGCTATCCGTGTGAAAGAGCCCCACAGATGATGCTAAGTTAAAGAAGAAAATCAGAAGACTAGAGTCCAAACAAGGGCAAATCTGAAAACACCGTGTCGGGAATGTAGGAATATCTGCAGCATGTGTGGCAGCCCGCTGGTAGAATGCCTGCCTTCCATAAGCAACAAACTTCGGCTGGATCTTCAGCCAATGCATCTCGTGCGCAGTGACCACCCATCTGCTCCTGGAGGTGTGTGTCGCTCTGATGCTGTATACGTTTCAGCACAGCTTCCAGAGTAAAATGGGCGAAGCGGGGCCCCTCTGGTAATCTCCTTCTCAAATCCAGCCACTGAAAACCCTAGGGCACAAGGGTTGGGTCTGCAACCCATCCTGGGGGTGGTACAGCACCAGCAGACCATGGTTCTGCTGTGCTCACCATGAGCCAGAGACGGACTCAACAGCAGTTAGGACCACCACCACCACCACCACCATCACTACAACTACCAAGAAAACCAAGGGCATGATGAACATGAGCACTGGACTGGTTGATGTTTCAGGCGGGGCAGGAGAGGGTTCCATCGGGGCAGGGCCTCCAGAGGACTTGGTATTACTCTGGATACTTTGATATCTACTGTGTTCTTCTTCTTGAAATTAGACACGTGTTTTGCACACTCTTTTGTATGTAGGACCGAGTTCCCATTTTTATATACTTGTCATCTTTGTTGGCATTGCTGAGACTACGCACAGCAAAACATACACGTATTCAACAGTTCATGCATGTCCAATCTGGGGACACGGGCGGCATTCCTCACCCTCTGTTCCCAATTGCTCCTCCGCTCCTTCATCTAAGTCTCTAAGTTGCCCCAGCCCCTAAATTGCCTATCTCGTCTACTGCATTGCTCTTGTCAATTTGAACCCAGGTGGCTAGATCTTAAAGGAACACAGTACCCTAAGGCAGAGGCTTTACTAGCGAAGGTAAGCTATGGTTTGGTTCTAAGAGACTCCAGGGGGGGATTTTTGAATTAAACACCTAAAGAAGCATTATCTCAGGAAAGAAGCATGTCTTCTCTGAAACCCTGGATGCTGTGAAAAGTCAGGGCCTCTTAGGCCTACCGTGGAGGAATGCAAACAGAACCGGAAACAAAGGAGATGGGTGTCCTCCACCTCCACGCGGCTGTGGGGAGATGAAGCAATCAGACCATGCCTGTACTTGGCAGGCAAGGCAATATCTGTCAAGCATTGCAATCCATAGTTCACTGACCCTCGCTGGAGGCATGATTACTGTGCTCCCTTCATGCAGAGAGCACACTAGCCCCGAATTCAGGCAGATTCAAATGCAAGACCAGTGAAATCGAGGCCTTGGGTCTTCATCAGAGAGGGAGAGGGAATTGAATAAACAAAACAAAACAAAATTCATAAAGACGTGAAGGGTTTCTTCTCTCTCTCTTTCTGCAATAGCTAGTGCATTCTGCATCGTGTTAACCCACTGACTCGATTTGTAATCGCGTGGAAAGGTCAGCGAGCCCTAAATCTGCTCCGTGAGATTCCCCACCGTAGTCGTCTCCAAGATCACAAGCTTTATTAAATATCAGCGCTCGCCTGATTTCCAAGAAGGCCATCCAAAGGTTATGGCGGGCTCAGGTGCGCACGGAGTGTCTATTATTGTGCGTGGCATTTGCATAGCATCTGCCAGGGAATCATTCTGGGCGGCTGTTCCCTGGCCCCGCACCCCTGTCTACACAGGCGCCTCCGGGCGAGCACACACTGGAATGTTCTGCCGCCTTTTGTAAATGAGAAAACGAAAGTCAGACACAAAGGGTGTTTTTGTTTTTATTTTTAGTAATGAGATTAATCCTTCCCACCTTCAAGAAGTGATGTCAAGAAGGGTCAGCCTCTAGAGACTCAGGCTTTGTGGCAAGCTACACAGAAGGCACATTTCCATATAATGTGGGCTTAGCCAACCTTCCAGACTACCCTAGGCTCGTGGATAAACCCCACAGGACTGCCTTAGGCACTATGGAAATTTGCCTTCATAATTCACATTCAGCTCCAAGGGATGCCCTAGTTGACTGCAAGGATTTGCCACAGCATCTTTCCAGAAGGATCTAATTCACTGGGGAATTCTGCTTTGCTAAAAAGCAAAGCGATTAAAAACCTGTAACTCTGTAGGCAACTGAACATCCCCTTACAGAAGGGTTGCGGAGAGGAGACGAACCAGACAGGGTGCAGTGTAGCAACGATGAAACATACAACTTTCCTCTAGTTCCTAAATGCTTCCTCCTCCCACTATCATGATCCCAATTCTACCTTACAAATCTGGCTAGACCAGAGGATGTTCACTGGTACAGATAGGAACTGGAAACACAGGGAATCCAGGACAGATGATCCCTTCAGGACCAGTGGTAAGAGTGGCGATACTGGGATGGAGGGAGGGTGGGGCGGAAAGGGGGAACCAATGATAGCAATCTACATATAACCTCCTCCTTGGGGGACGAACAATAGAAAAGTGGGTGAAGGGAGACCTCAGACAGTGTAAGATATGACAAAATAATAACTTATAAATTATCAAGGGTTCATGAGGAAGGTGGCAGCAGGGAGGGAGGGGAAAAATGAGGAGCTGATGCCAGGGGCTTAAGTGGCGAGCAAATGTTTTGAGACTGATGAGGGTAATGAATGTACAAATGTGCTTTATACAATTGATGCATGTATGGATTGTGATAAGAGTTGTACGAGCCCCCGATAAAATGATTTTTAAAAAAGAGAGAGAAAAACAAGACAAATGTGCTTTATACAATTGATGCATGTATGGATTGTGATAAGAGTTGTACGAGCCCCCGATAAAATGATTTTTTAAAAAGAGAGAGAAAAACAAGACAAACGGGGGGGAGGGGGAACCCTGTAATTCAATAGGAGACCGTGGCAGCTTTTGTCTTGATTTTGCTTCTTGGGGTGCAAAGGATGAGCCCACATGATCTCTCAGGACCAGGGAGTTTCTTGTACTTGCTATGCCAGCTTCTGCTGCCTCAGTTTCTCCATGCTGCCCATCCTCGTAATTCCAGATCCACACAGCGGATGCATTCTCCTCAGACTTTGTGTCTGAGACCTGCATCACAGGCTTGGTGCAAAGTCTGGGTTCCCTCTTTGCCGTGGGACTAGGAGGAGGAGAGGAGGAAGGGGCGCATCACACCAAACACAGGGCCAGCTGGGCTGTGGACGTGGATGTGCCCTTTTCCCATAGATGTGGGATGAGGGGCCCGGAGGGAGTCTGACATGTTAACCTCATCCTTTAAAAGAGTATAATTTATAGATTAATGCGAAGAGCTTCTGGCGATTAAAACATGCATGAATTCAATATAGCACGCTTTAGAAATGGCCATATTATCTGGGAAATGATTTCAGATAGTGAGATGCAGCAGTTTAAACCAGAGCAAACTAAACAAGTGAAACGGTCTCTTGGTAAGCATAGTGGCACAGTGCATCTCTCTTTTTCCCCCAGCACGTCATTAAAAATTATGTTCTCCTATTACTGCACCCACCTTTTTATAGCCTAACGAGGAGCAGATTCGTGCCTGCAGTGAGATTTGTTGAGGTTGATTTGTGGCATAAGATATTGCAGCGATGGTGGTACGGGGTCTTTTCTCTGTAGTCTTTGCCATTGCCATCCAAGCAAATAGGATGTAGAATTTCCTAACTTAGGGACGGGTCCGTTTTACGATTCTGCTAGGCATACGAATGAGCAATCGCCGAAGCAGGGAGAGACCATCTCTTGGCCATCAAGGAAACAAAAAAAGAGCGCATGTAAGATCTCTGCTTGAAGTGACACAGGGAGCACAGGCACCTGAGGCAGGAGCACCAAGATCATGAGGCAGGGGAGTGGGCCTCCTGGCCCGTGACACAAGTAAAGCTGAGCGCCTCAGGCCAGACACTGGCTCTGCAGAGTGGGATACTGTGGAGGCATTGCCCAGCACTACCTGAGCTTTGCAGAGCAAAGAAGGGCTCAAGGGACCAAGCGAGGGAGAGGCTGAGGACCAGAGAGACAAACCTAACAGCAGGGCTGAGAAGAAGCACGACAGACAAAAGGCCTGCATCCTTATAATGCTTTCGGAGCCTGGCTTGTGGGAACACACTCACTTCCCTAAATAAACACCCAGAGTCACGAATGTTGTCTGTGAGTTGTGTGTGACCATTGCAATGGATTGTTGAACCCAGGAGAGAAGCAGAGGGCTGTGAGAGGAGCGGTTAGTGTCAGAATAGAGTGAAGGGAATTGGAAGGTGGGGGCATGGCGACCTCTGCCTTATGGTACTTGGCCTTAGTCCGGTGTGGAGTTGGGTCCCTTCTCCCTCGTGGAGCCGGGAAAGGTCAGACATGGCCTCTACGCGATTTTCCCAGTGCATGTAAAAGAAAACGCCAAAATCTATTACCTACATGGCAGGTGAGCTACTGCGAACGGAACTCATTCCCACCTATTCCCACCAGAGCAAAACAGAGCCAAGAGGGACTGCATGCTGTAGGCAACGTCCTAATTACAGTTGAGTGTGGATATTCCCTGGGAAGATCTGTTATGGAATGAATGATGCCCCCATCCCCCCCCCAGCATGTGTGCTGTAAATCCTAATCGCTGGGAAGCCCTTTAGGAATGGGTTGTCTTGTGATGTTCATCCTCCTACAGCATCCATGGAGGAGGCATGTGCAGTCCAGAACCCATCTAGGGTGTCTGCAGTGTATCTCTCTGAGATGTAACAGAGATTAACATGGAAGTGGAGATGGGGAAAGAGAGACTCCATGATCCATGATCGCCCAGGAACAGAAGGTCCTTCCTCGAAGCCAACTGAGAGAGAACGGCTTTCCCTGTGCTAGTGCCCTGAATCCAGACTTCTCGCCTCCTACACAGAAAACCACACGTTTCTGTTTGTTAAAGGCATGGCAAGCACTGTGGTATTTCTGTTACAGCACCACTAGATAACCAAATCAAGGCCTCTGGCCAAAATCAACACCATTCTCACCTGAGCCAAGAGGCATCCACAGACAGGAACCTGCAGAGGAAGCATGGGCCCCCAAGCTCCATGGAGGGTGAGGGCCGGTTTCCTGCTCCCAGACGTGGGGCCTGCATGGTCTTCGCTGCGCAGGGGGAACCATGTTCCACCTGGGCCGTTTGCCCTTTCTTCAGAAAGGCCTGCCCTCCACCCCCACCCCGTCTCTATCAGACCCTTGCTCCCGGTCCCTCTGAAGATCTTCTCTCAGAACCCTGTGTCTTCCCTCGGGAGACTCGCTTATCAGCCTCCAAACTGCCCTCTCGATATCAGCTACGTCCATCTCTTCACCAGGGTCCATCAACAGTGCCAGGTTACCCAGTAAGCTATTCCATAGTAAAAGCTTCACATTTTGTTACCACATGAAAGATTCTGATTTTTAACCTGCATCAACATGACTCCTTAAAGCTTGATGACCTGAGTCTACATTTTGACCAACTAATTAGCTGTATGATTTTTGCCTACTGAACCTCACTGGCATTCCATTTTCTCATTAGTAAGATGGTGTGATAGGAAGGTGTGCCGTCAACTTGGGTGGGCTAGTTTTCTAACACAGATGGGTTGCTAGGAAAGGTAAAAGAACCCTGAAAGGTACTTAATATGCGACCTGACACAGAGGAAGTCTCATTAAATATAAGCGATTAGAAACAGCATGAATGTTTCCATCAAGATGCTGATAGGTTACCCCGACATATATAGAAAGGATTCTGCTTCTAGGTCTGGGTGACAATTGTCTTTCTCCAATTCTCATAGCACCTCCCTCTGGAATCAAAGCCTTGCTTCAAATACACTACCTGCCAGGACTGGGTACCTCGGCAGCTAGGGAAGCACTTGTTCTTGTTGGGCACTATTGAGTGGGTTCTGACTCATAGCAACCCCATGCACAACAGAACAAAACACTACCCGGTCCTGCTCCATCCCACCATTGTTCTTATGCGTGAGCCCATTGTTACAGCCACTGTCTCAATCCACTTACTTGTGCCTCCTTACACACCTGGAGTCGCTATCCCACTCTGTTCGGATGAAGTTCGTGCCACTGTTTCCAGGAGGAGGATCAGCTTCCACTTCTGCGCTTAGATGGAGCCAGGGCGGTGTCGTGGTCACACATTGGGCTGCTGGTCTCAAGGTCAGCAGATCAAAACCACCACAGCCTCCCAGGGAGAAGGACGAGCTTTCTACTCCCATGAAAAGTCTTGGAAACTCACGGGGGCAGTTCTACCCTGCCCTACGGGGTTGCTCTGGATCATAACTGACTTGATGGTAATGCATTATTTTTGCTTTTGTTTGTTCTTCCCTGCTTAGATTGAGATCTGACCACGTTGGTTTAGTGACAAAACCTTATCCCAAAGGACTCCACAGATTTAGCAAAAGCAATTCAGGTGGCCAGCTGGCCAGCAGAAGGGCTGTTATATAGGGAATGATAGGGTGGTGCCAGAAAAGGTAGTTACTGCTAACAATAAGAATAATGTAGGCTACCATTGAGGGAGTAACAGGATGGCCCGGCATTAGCACTTAATACGACAACCCATACCATGCCAGTGCTACTTCCACCCCCTTTGCATATGGGGTCTCTAAGGAGTTCAGTGATTGTTCAGTGTAGCAGTCCGAATTTGAATCAAGAAACATCCTAACTCTAGTGCTGCCGCACCCCAAATCTGCCTCGCACTCTATCCCTTTGCCTACCTTCCTGGGGGTCTTCGTTATAAGCGCCAATGCCTACTTCCCAGGGTCTAAATGAACTGCCTCAGATGAGACTCATCAACCGTTAGAAAGGAGCCAGGAGCCTGCAGGGAATTCAGAGGAGAGCCACATGAACAATTAAGGGCCAAGAAGGATTGATCTGTCAGGAAAGATTAGAAGAATCCAATACAGAGTTTGGCTAAGTGGAGGCCCAGGATAGGGCAGGCTGGGGGTGGGGAGAACAAGAGAGCAACATCACTGCAGAATGAGTGAGCTTGCTGTGCACTGCTGCACAAATAGGAGCCCTGGTGCCACAAACAGTTACATGCTCAACTACAGCTCTGCGGGAGAAAGGCCTGGTGATCGATTTCCATCAAAATCGCAGCCAAAAAAGCCTTAAGGAGCAGTTTTACTGTGCCTCATGAGGCCGCTGTGGATCAGAACCAACTCAGCAGTCCAGAACAGCAGCAATACAGTGGAAGGCAGGCAACTGAGAGGAAGAAATGCAAAAGAAGGAGCAAGACAGAAAGGGGACACACGTTCAGCTGGATCCAGAAAGGCATTTGATGCAGCTGCCCTCTAAGGTGCAATCCAGAGGACAGCTGCTTGACAAGGGTCTGAGAGTGTGTGTAAAAGACCAGCAGCGCTGTCTTCCCACTTTCCACGTAGAATGTATTTCCTTAGCAAAGCAGTCAACGCAAGGACTTTTCCCACGCATCTCTAATATCCACGAATCTCTCGGGTCTCTCATATCTACGACTGAACTGTTTTGTTCCACGAAAAATTCTGGAGGTTCGAGCCCACCCACAGGTGCCTTGGAAGAAAAGCCTGGCAATTCACTTATGAGAAATCAATGATTGAAAACTCCGTGGTGCGGTGTCACTCTGACATACATGGCTGTCGCGAGACAGGGTCAACTTGAGGACCACTAGCTAGTGGTATTCCATACAGACCCAACCGACTCACTCAAGAGACGGCAGGCTCGGAGGCCTGTGGGACTAACAATAAACACACTTTGTCCTGGACCAAGAATTATATGAACATCTCAACCTTTATTTATTTATCTGAGGTCACACTCCTGCTTTTCCCGTCTATGAATTGGTTTTTCTGTTTGTTTTTCAACTATTCCAAGCTCTGATCTATAGTTGCCTGTCTCTTTGAAACTTTACCAGTCATGCACACACTCTGCCATATTAAAAAAAAAAACAAACAAGCTTATAGGTAGCCAAGGGAGGCTCAGTCCCTGCCTGTAAGGAATGTCTGATCGAATGAGAAAGGCCGACATTAAAATGACAGGTCTATAGGTCACTGATGGAATATGGTGCAAAATACTGTGAATGAAAAAGGACAAAATGTTTTTTGAGACTAACTCAGCCTGAAAGCATAGAAAAGCTTCCCTGAAGAGATGAAGGTTGGGAGGAGGTGGGGTCCCTAACAAGGAGCCTAACAAGGCAGCGGGTAGGGCATGAGGCTGAAGCATCTGGTTTCTCTCTCAGCTCTGAGACAGTTTGATCTCATAGCAATTGTTCTCTGTATATAACTTCCAGTCTTGTTCTCTTATTTAATGTCTGAATAGTGATTCAAACCCCCATTGTGTCTGCTGGTTCCTGGTGATTGTTTTGTTTTGTTTTACATAATCTTCTTTCTATAATTTCAAGACTTCTGTCAATATAATTACATCCCACATAAAGTAGCCATTTTCCTGTTAAGAAATAGGTTTTCCAGTGTCAAGGTAGGCTTGAGAAATGCCAAATGTACAGTGGTTCAGAAGCAATATCGAAGAGTAAAATCTGATCGTCCGTTTCAAGAAGCGGGACTCGAGCCAGTGACAGATGGGGGGGCTTCACAAAGGAGCAGACAGTGCTAGCTTTTATAGCAGGACGCGTAGGTGTAGGGCTCAAAAACAGGAAGAAGTGTGTAACAGCAGTCCTTTCAGTGAGAATGGAAAAATCTCACTCTGGGCATTGCTAGGTGGCCCCTCATGAGCTATATTTAATTACATGCTCTCTTGGTGAAGTCCATCATGAGCACTAGTCTTTTTTTTAAAATCATTTTATTGGGAACTCGTACACTTATCACAATCCATACATCCATCCATTGTGCACATATGTACATTTGTTGCCATCATCATTCTCAAAACATTTGCCTTCTACTTCAGCCCTTAATATCAGCTCCTCATTTCCCCCCCTCCCTCCCTGC
>NW_022111378.1:6454090-6457275 GCF_000313985.2 Echinops telfairi | reverse complement strand
CACTATATCTTTTGATAGCTGGGCACCATCAGCTTTCTTCACCACATTTGCTTATGCACACATTTTTCTTCAGCAATCGTGTCGGGAAGGTGTGCATCATGGAATGCCAATTTAATAGAACAATGGAGCACTAGTCTTATAGTCTTAGCTTTCCAACTAGACTGGAGACTGCTTGAATCCAGGGGACCGGCTGATTCCCTCCTGTGCCTTGGGGCACATGCACAATGATTGCTTTGTTCATTGATCCTGTGTTCACACAGGCTGCCTCCAGCCTGATCCTTTGCAACAATCACCTGTACATGCCAACGCCACTGCCTGAGGGCCATCGTTGCCACAGGGAGAATCCTCCTGCCCCACAGAGCACATCTAAGGGGACAAAGTGGAAGTGTTAGGGAGCTGGTGGATAAATAACCCAGCTGCTTCTGACCCCATTTGGGTTGACTCTGAAGCACGAAATACACTTTCTCCCTGAGCTCTCGAAGTGGGACTGAGTGGGTGAAAATCACAGTGGAAACAGTCTTCATACGGTCTGCTTGTTTTTCTTCTTCTTTCTTTCCCTTCCCTAGCACCCATCCTTAGAAGTCTTCCACGGAGTCATTTCCTAGACAAACAGCCTGTGCTGGACGCCTCATATCAGGGTCTGCTTTTAGGGGAAACCCCAATCAAGACTGAAGACAACAATCTTCTTCTGGCTGTCAGAGACTTGCCAAATGTACTATCTGACTTGGTTAGAGTAAAGAAGTTAGTGAAAATTTTTTAGGTTTGTAAATTTTAAAATGACAAAAAAAAAAAAAAAAAGAGAGAGAGAGAGAGAAAGAAAACCAAAATCCTCACAACTGGACCAATAGCTAACATCATAAGTGGAGGAAGGATTTCATCTTCATACATTTGCTACAACACATTCCTGTTGACAAGCCACATGGAGCTATGCTGATGGCAGCCAGAGCCTTGGAGCTGGAGGAGCCACGGGGAGACCCACGTCAGCACTGCTATGCTCTACCACCACTGGATCCACAAGACTTTCCACCCATTATCCTGTGATTTTCCTGCACTCAGTGTCATTGCATGTGGTGTGTTAGTCTGAAGAGGAATTTACAGACTGGTATTGGATGTATGGGCTAATATCAGACTTATGGACTTGAATTGGACTGGGCTGGGATTTTTTTAAATATACAATTACTCTTATATATAAAGGTCTTTCTAATACACATATGAGTCTCCCTGGATTTGTTTCTCTTGTACCCAGACTAACACATCATGGTACCTTGGGAGTGGAACACTAGAGCAAAAATCATGAAGATGGAGAGTGGATGCTTGTCTAACCTCTCCCTTGGGGTAGTTTTCCTGTGGCTAGCCAGAGGTCAGAGATGGCCATGAAGTTTACCGGGTTGTTTTCTGGAAAAAAACATGGGAAGTTAAACTTTTGATTATTCTTTTCGGTTGTTGTTTTTGGTTATTCCTTTTAGAAATGGCTAATGTAAATTTTGAGCTCAGGGGGCAACATTGCTGTTTGAATTTCTCAGAGACCATGTTGCTTAGTGAAAATGGTTGACAGAGGTCAAAATGGCTGACAAAAGGGCTGACCCTGGCTTGAAGAAATACAGCCAAAGGCCGAAGGGCTTAGGGGATAAGTTTAGATAAGGGTAGAATCTGATTGCTTTAAGATTGAGTTTAGAATCTCACTCTACTAGATTTAACTGTTTTCTTCTGCCTATTGTTACTGATTTAATGATTGAGAGAAATGATTATTGGAAAGTAAAAATAGTTTGTAAGCCTACTTGCAATTTGAATTTAAATGGGTTAGGACATGCCTGCAAAGAAAGCTCTGAAAGGATAAGCCCCACCCAGTGTCTTGAGTGCTTGGGATGTACAAAGGTGAAGAGACTTGCCTAGGGGACTGTTGACAGATTGAAGGGGAAAAAAGAAACCTTTGGGTTTGGGGGGATTTTTTTCTGTTTTTTAAATTTTGATCTAGGAGTTTGTACCCAGAGCTGGAAAAATCTGGAGCCCTGAAGAAACTCATCTTTAGGACTGAACATTAAAGGGAGCCTGTGGGTAGGCTAAAATGCTTCATGGTGAAGACCTGGATCCATGAGTTGAGTGGAAGTGAGAGAAATGCAGCAATAAAAGTCAGGTTGAGTCTGGGCACTGACACCTGTGGACCGGCTTAAAGGGGCCTAGAGGAGAAAACAAGAGCAGGGTGACTGGTCTAAAGTTTATGACCTAGCACAAGGGGGCTAGGCTTGTTGAGAATCTGTGAGAATGTCCCTGGTCTAAAGGTGGGGTGACCAATGGGCACCCTGGTGAGGCTAAGTGAGGTGACCCACACTGAGTTGATCAGAACTCGACCAGATGAAGATATTCGGGCCTGTGGACTGGTGCATATTGCTGCTGACTTTACGGATGTCCTGTCTTGATTTGCTTTGCTTATGGATGCAGACTCACAAGGTTCCAACTGGAATGAAGATTCTTCACATCAAGGAACATGTTGTCTCCTCAGAGCACTGGGTTGATGCAAGTGGGCAGTACAGAAATTGGATATGCAAAATGGGAAGGATAAAGTCATGAGGTAGATGGCTCACAAACTTTCATAGGAAAGGGGAATATATTCATAGGATTATAAGATGAAGGTTGACTGCACTTGTTAAGCATAGAATGTTGTTTTGTTCACTTATAGAATACTTTGTTTGAATGAGGATGACACATATTGAATTGTGTGCTTTTTAGTTTTATCCTGTTAGGTGCAGATATGATTTTATTATTGTTTTGTTTTAAAATTATATACAGCTAAAGTGTGAAGTTGACAAGGGGTGGTCTGTGGCAGTTATATGATCTCCTGTCAACTTGCAAAAGGGTCAATCAGGCCATAGCCAATGAAGCCTCTGTGTGGGGATGGCCTTCTCCTGTGGATTCTGGGAACTATTGTCTTCCCCACCTAGAAGTGGGACACACACTTGCTGTGACACATTCCTATTGACAAGCCACATGGAGCCATGTTGATGGAGCCAGAGCCTTGGCGCTTGAGGAACTACCTGGAGACCCACGTCAGCACTGAGATGCTTCCACTGCCACTGGATCCACAAGACTTTCCACCCACTAGCCTGTGATCTTCCTGCACTGAGTATCATTGCATGTGTTCCATGAGTCTGAAGAGGAATTTACAGACTGGAATCGGACATATGGGC
>NW_022111378.1:6432346-6453150 GCF_000313985.2 Echinops telfairi | reverse complement strand
TCTATCCTGGAAGAAGTACAGCCAGAATGTTTCTTAGAGGCAAGGATGGTGAGACTTCATTTCACTTACTTTGGACATGTGGTCAGGAGAGACCAGACCCTGAACAAGGACATCATGCTTAGTAGAGAGGCAGTGGACAAGAATAAATATGGCCCCCCACAAGAATGGACACAGTGGCCGCAATGACAGGCTCCGAGGTGAGAATAATTGTGAGGCTGGCACCAGATTGTGCAGTGTTTACTTGATGGTTCTAAGAACAAGAATAAAAATGCTCGGAGAGTCTATGTTGTTGTGTTTTGCTTGTGTAACATATCTGCAGGTTTTGTGTTGTGTTTTTTTAGCATTCCCCCACAATATGCACATACCTAAGGACATTCATATCAATACTTGGGATAGGTTATTAGGAGAGAACATTCCCTGGAAAAGCAAATTTTGGGGGGTAGAGGTCATTGGGAAAGGGAAAGGCCTTTGGTGAGCTGGATCGACACAGTGGCTGCAACCATGGGCTCAAACATAACCACAATGGTGAGGGTGGGGCAGGACTGGGTGGTGTTTCATGCTCCTGTGCCTAAGATCGCTGGGGCAGGACTGGGTGGTGTTTCATGCTCCTGTGCCTAAGTCAGAACAAGCCCAGCAGCATCTAGCAATAACAGCCAGGAGGCCCATAGGTCTCTTCCTTTATCTACCAAGCATTCCAAGGGATGAACTCTACAGGAGGAGATTGCTGATATGTACCCACACCATGTTATTTACTTCAGGATATAACTTATGTCCTTTCTCCTTACAAATCCCTCCAGGTTCCAGTACGATAGTACAACTAACCTATACGAGAAGGTACATATCTCTCATGCCAAGGGAATATCTTGTCAAGTTTAATGTTCATAAGAAGGCTGTACATTCACTAATCGTGGCACCTGAATGCATGACGTTCTGCCCACCAGATTCCCCTTGGTGGTTAGCTGTCCCTTCAAAAAGCTCTGGTTTGTAACGATTCTGGAGAAAATGAGACTATAGGGAATACATGTTCTATGGGAAAGAGATACGTTCTTCCTGGAGGGAATTGTGTAATGGCATTTTAAAGTTAGAGTGAAAATTAAAGCAGGCCAAGTTTGAAATAAAAAAGAGGAAGGAGGAGGAGTGGGGCATGTCTCTGACAACCCTCCAAGGTCACCAGCACTATCCTTGTGGGAAAGGAAATGTCTGCCCAAGAAGAAGGAGTCAGAGATAGCAACCAGGTAGTGCTTATAAGGTAGGAAACACCTGAACAAAGTGACACTGCGCTGAGAGCATCCATCGTTCCATTTCAAGATTAAACAAACAAACTCACAGCCATAGTCGACGCTGATACACAGCAACCCTTTAGGACAGGGTAGAACTACCCCTCTGGGCTCCTGAGACGCTACTCTTTACAGGAGCAGAAAGCCACATCTTTCTCCCCAGGAGTGGCTGGTGGTTTTGAACTGCTGGCCTTGCAATTAGCAGCCCAATTCATAACCACTATGCCACCAGGGCTCTCTTTCAAGATTATGAATATTATACTGGCAAGCAGTGGCACTGACTGGCACTAAGTCTGCGCCTTACAGTGATCGTACAGTGGTTAGCACTCTGTGCTAGTCCTCTAGGGCTGCAGCAACCTTGGTGCAGGTCATGCAGGTTCTGGTGTTTAACTGAGTAAGTAATTATTAAGCAACTCTCAACAGCAAAGTGTGGGTACATGAGAGAGTGGCCCTACCCACCAGACATGTGTTCAACTTCTCCACGGAGACATGATCACAGGACTTAATTGGAAGACCATGATTTAAACCTCTGCCACAGTGAGGCGATTGCTGGTTATAAAATAAAGACGCCTAGAGGCAACCATTCAGTTGTTTGAGTCTAGCAGTTAAGATTTGTGCTTTAAATTACTCCTTCTCTTAAAGATTAGTCCATTATTCTAATGCCATGTTTTACTTTTTACATTGGCTAGATAAGACCCAGAACAAGTTCAATGTGTGGATAGGGCCAGGGGGCTCAGGTAAACCAGGCAGAATAACCAGGAACATTTATCAAATTTATCACTCTATAAAGAACCATCATTGTTTAGCCTCTAGTAAACCCGTGTCCCTTATGACTAATGTAATCCACTGCCACCGAGTCAATTTGGTCTCATAGCGACCCTATAAGACAGAGTAGAACTTCTTCCTATCGGTTTCTGAGATGAGCAGACGGCCTCCTCTCTCTCGTGCAGAGCAGCTGGTGGGTGTGAACTGCTGGCCACGAGGTTAGCAGCTCAGTGCATGATGTGTGTAGGCTTCAGGAAATAGCGACACATTTGAAATATGACCCTGCTGGGACTGGGCAGTTTGCCATGTGCAAGTTCATTTGTGTTTATTAGCTTTTGATACTGTCTATTAATGAGTGTTAATTCTTAGTTTCTGACTTCGAATGCTCCTCTTGGAGAAAACCCTTACACACATTCGGCACCGGAAACAAACGCATGGTAGGAAAACAGATGCTTCGGAGCCTGCAGATGAGTCAGCACCACTGACACAGAGAAAGGTCACTGCCAGCCTGAGCCAGTCAGGTGAGAACTCACTTTCCCCGGGGTGAGCACGCAGGCAGGAGGGGGTGAGGGGAACGGCCAGTCCGCACTCGCCACTGCTTCTGCACCCCGAGGCTGGAGGGCGTCCCCGATGACATTTTCATAACGCTTCTGAAATCTCTCTTGAAGGGTAAACACTCATCTCTGTTTCACTCAACTCCACAAAGCAAGGCAATGGGTGCCATGCATGATACACCTTCTAGAGCCACACCTACGAACCTGCCCTGGTCTCCTCTGGGTGGGTGCGCAAACTCCCCCTCCCTCCCCTGACCTACCTGCCAAGCTCACTGCGAAAGGGAAAAAACAAAAAGGGTGCCTTCCCAGCGTAACCACGTATGTGATCTGGTGTCCAACTCAACTGAAGCGCTTTCTGAAACAGGAGCAGATACTGGGAAGTCCCAAAGATGGGTTTTCAACTCGCCTTCACCCTGAACCCCAGAGAGGACATGGGAGATCATCTTAATGAGCCCTAACAGCAATGGACATATTTATTAACTGGAGCAGAAGGAGGAGAAGTTAGCCTTCATTTTAGAGTAAGACTTCATTTTATCGTCTTACTTGCTTGATTCGATCTTGACTCCAATTCCTCACTCCCAGCTCTCCCATCCTTTTCCCTCCCCCACAGGGCTCGTTAGGAGACACTGTGTTCAAGGTCAGGATCTGAGGTGCATCAAGGTGTGTACAAGAGTGGTCCAGGTCATGTGCCCTCATCTGAAAATCTAAACACTGGCAGCTCCAGTCCATCAGAGGCACAGCAGAAGAAAGGCCTGGTGATCTACTTCTGCAAAACCCACCATCGAAACCCCTATGGAGTACAGTTCTACCCTGACACACAGGTGGGGGTCCCACAAACAAGAAAAGGGAAGCTGATTTTCAGCACTCTGGGGTTCAGACTTGCTCCATGAAACTTCATTTTCTTGTCATTTCGCTACCGTTCCATGCAGCCATTCTGGAAGAACAATTCAAAAGTCTTAAGAACTTGCACTATTGATTAAGACCAACTGTCAACTCGAAGTTTCTCATCCAAATCCCTTTAACTGGTCTTGAATGACACATTTTTAAAATGGCTTTGGGAAGAGGGGGCAGAGAAATGTGGCTCAGAGAAGCCACACAAAGACATTTGCATCTCGGCTTTGTTTCCTTCTCTGGCATAAGGCTGACTACCAATTTACTTTTTTTTTTTTTTTCTTTCCCTGTCCCTTTTTTTCTCTTTGGGAAAAGTAGTAAGAATGCTAGCAGCCGTCTGGATTTTTCTTGCTCTGTGTCCATAATTAGGAAAAATTGTCTAAAATTATGCAGGAGCAGATTGAAGAGAAAGTGTAGCACCGCTTTCAGATGAAATAGCTCTATTTGAAATTCAAAGGGTTCTCTCCCCCTTCACGTATCTTTCATCTCTGAGTCGGTTCTGTACCCCTTTTTAAGTCTGGTCTCGGGTTTGATGACTTGCACGCGCTTTGAAAAGGCCCCAGCCCCGATGGGAAGTGTGTTTGTGGGCACCCCCACTGCCTCTCGGAAGCACTGTCCTAATTCACAGCTCTCCCCAGTGGCATCGGGTGAAAGACGGCCACCCATCATTGCAGGAGATTGACAAAGTCAGGCTGGAATTGAAGAAGCCAGGTGACGCATGGTCATGGACATTGAAAATGTGACCTGTGAAATAACCCTTGGATTAGTGACCCGACAGGGGAGGCAGAAGGGATCCTATCTTAGAACTGGCACCTTCCAGCTGATGTATCTCATGCACAGCCACCACCCATCTGTCAGTAGAGGTTTGGGTGTCCTTCTAACACTGACGAGGTTTCAGTGGCACATCCAGAAAAGGGGGCATGAGGTCGCCGCATGATGGAGGTCAACTCCGTGGCCGCTGACGACAACAAGGGTCTAATAAGCATCTTAGTCGGCCACAGCTACCATTTGGGAAGAACTATGAAAATCCCGACAGCACATGCACATCTTTCCACCTCTCTGAAGAACGATTCAAGGATTCAGCGATGCTTTCTCTCTAACACTTACTTCCCCCCTCCATTCCCTTCTTCTTGGGAAGAAAAGCAAGTGGCAGGTGCAAATCAGTCATGTCACAGACAGGGCATTTCTCGAAGTGTGATCCGTCCACTACCTGCAAAGGGATCCGATGGGGTGCTTTCCAGTGTTGACTTCCCTCGGAGCAGGCATTAGCCTCTCTCCTGACCCAAGCCCTCCTCCCTGACTCCATCTCTCCGCATGATCATACCTCTTCTGTCACTCACAGCCTCTGACAGCTGTGATCATGCCCCGGCGTGGTCACCATTTCCCCTCCCCATAAAAGTCTCCTGCTCAAACACCTTTAGTAGATCCTCAATGAGTTCATTGAAAACTCCCCAGTCTAGATTCAGATGGAAAGAAGATCCTGTCTGGCCTCTTTCTAAACACTCTCTTTCTCCATCTCTCAAGACCCTCCAACCCACTCCTAGCCTGTGAGGGCCTACCTCCAAGCAGGGGTTCTTGTTCAACATGGTGCCCACTCCCCAACCCTGCAAGGGGAGGGGGGGGGTGTTGCACCCTCCAGGCTCACCACCTCAGATGCCATCCCTGACTCACCCAGCCGGGTGTGACTTGGATCTTCGTTGAACCCCTGCTGCGTCTCTCTTTTCTTTCTCTCGGGCCCTCGCCTCATTCTGCCTGGTGGTTTCTTCTGCAGTGTTGGTTGCTACTCCTGCAGAGTGGAGCCCCTTCCATGAAGGAATTCTCTGGGTCAGCTTTGACTCCTTCCCAGCAAGGGATTCTCCCCCGGCTTCAGCATGTATCACTCAGGTCTACGGTTTCTGGTACTGGTCCCCCCTGTTCTCCCTCTCCACGGAGCATCACTGGTGCAGTAGCCACATGCTGGGGAGTGCTGAAGGAGCCTGCCATCTCCTTTCATTTCAACCAGCCCTCCCCTCTCCCCTCCCAATCTTTCGTTGAAGACATGATCCTGAAACATTGATCCTAGTCCTGGAAAACAGCTACCTTAATCTCTAAAGGCTCAACAAATCGCCATAAATTTACAAATCATTTGAGGATAAGAAGGATAATATGTTAGCTGTGGAACACTAAACAGTTCTTCAAATTGCTGAGCGTGAGAGTCGAGGGTGTAAGTTGATTTCATTCCACAGGGTCAGGCTACTTAAACTGGGCATCTTCTTTTCCTCCAATAGCCCCTCCGGTCTAGCATGCTCACGCCATAGTGTTCCTCACATTATTCTTGCCAAGCATGACCTTGAGTTGCTTGGTCCCACCCACTCCTCCAAACTTACTTCAGAAACGGCACCCACTCTCCGTGCTCGGACATTTTGCCAAATCAGCTGATTCCCTGCCTTTTCCATTCCATGTGCTCCTGGCAATGACATTTGCTCCCCATCTTTCCACTTCCTCTCTCCTGCTGCCCCAGTTCCAGTCCGTGCCTCTCACAGGAGCCCCTAGACAGCTCCAGCACAGAGCAATCACTTTGTTTTGTGTCTTTCCAACCATCAACAGCCAGGGTCCACGGTTTAACACTTAGATGCCCTTTGATTTGGCCTCTCATCCTTTGTATTTTCTGTGTTTCTCAATCTAGATTGTAAGGTCAAAAAGGGTAGAAACCATGTCTTACAATTTTCTCAGATGACATGCCCCATGATTCAAATCTCAACCCCAGATTTTTGCTGCATCTAACTGCCAAATAAAGGTGCAGGGTATTTTCTTTGTGCTTTACGTTAATATTAATTTGGTATTTGAAATGTGTCATACTCCATTTTATCAACAAAAGTGAAAAAGAGCAGGGGGAGGTGGCACTCTGAAAAGGGAAGAGAATTTGGGTATAATCCTTGGGATATAAAATTAAAAGCCATCTGCCATGGAGAGGCAGCAGATGTGCAATTGATATTCACTGCTCACTTGCCACTTGAAATTTTTGCCGATATTTAATGCTGTAATTGTTTATACTGTAAGATTCTAAATACCCCTTGGAAACGATCTCATTTTTCCTATAGCCTCTATACTTCCTACCAGCAGATAGCAATTGTTTTGTTGTTTTTTGTGTTTCCCTACAGCTTGAATAGTAGAAATTATAGCAGCTAATGGGAACAGTGCCTTCTTAAAGACAGTAATTTGACAGTATCCATAAAATTAGAAATGACAAGCCCTTATTCCAGCACCCTCCATCTAGAAATTCGTCCTGCAGGTGTGCTGCCCACAAATGTTTGCTGCCGTTTGCTTATGTTGCACAGTGCTGAAGACTGCCTCCGTGTCCACTAACACGGGACTCTGTCAGTCACTGACGCACCAGCCAGACGACACATGCTCTGACCCGAACTCACTGCCATCCAGTCAGTGCCGACTCACAGGGACCTCAGAAAACAGGGTAGAGCTGCCCCTGTGAGTTTCTGAGATTGCAACTCTTTAAGGGAGTAGAAAGCCCCCTCCTTCGCCAACAGAGTAGCTGGTGGTTTCCAACCATTGACCTTGTGGGTCACGGCCTAATGGGTAACTGCTATGCTACCAAGGCTCTGGTACAATGCTCTGCAGCCCTTAAAAAAGCACAAGGTCATTTTGAACTAGTGATTATTTTGTTTTGAACTAGGGATTGTACACTTTTACCACAGTGAAGCAAACAACAGAAAAAGCAAGAAGTAAATGCCCACAGGTTGACAAAGAAAGAGGTTGCAGATGGCTAAGAATTTCCAGAAGCAGGCACAAGAAACTAAAGGTTTCCACCTGGTAAGAGGCAAACTTATCTATCATATATCCCTTTGTATAGCTTAAGAATCCCAACTCCTTGCCATCTAGTCAATGCTGACTCAACGAGCCCCCGTGGGTTTTTGAGATTATAACCATTGATGGGAGTAGAAAGCCCAGTCTTTCTCCCATGAAACTGCTGGTGGTTTCGAACTGCCGACCATGAGGATTGAATAACCTCTACAACACCAGGACTCCATATAGAAGATTTTTTTAAAAACTAGCTAAACATTAATTTGCAAAATAATAATAATAATAAAATAGCACCTTTAGTAGTTGAAAGCATTTGGATTCAAGATTTAAATGGCTAAATACCTGCCAAGGTTTAAAACAACTTTCCAACAATACTGCCTGTTTATCTATATTATCAGAATTAACATGGTAAGAAAACACGTTTGCTGCTGTTTGTATTGTTCAACGGATTCCAGCTGTGGTGATGCTGCCATCGGCACTGGCGTTTGGATGAGTGGCCTGCATGGTGCTTCAGAGGCTGAGCCACCAGCGACAGCACGGATGAACTGGGTTTAGGTTTTGTACTGAGAGTTCTTGCCCGTAAACCCTTCCATAGGGACATGGTTCTATTCAGACATTTCACTGCGCTCCTAAGGAACTCACATACCGAACAGAAGCCAACACTCACTACCTGGTTTGTTCTTTGAACGCATCTGTCTACAAGCACAACGCCCCATAGCAGATCCTCGGGGTTCACAACTGCTTATTTGAATAAGGAAGTACATGTACATTGGATGGTTGTTGCAAGCACTTCTCTAGAAAGCGAGAGGGGAAGCTAGTCTGAAGAATTAGCTCACAATCTAGAGCAGAGCCGAAAGAGTGGGAGAGTAGGAACAGGAGGGGAAGTTGGATCAGAACCAAAGTCAAGAGCTCCACCTCTGGACTCAAAGTCCTTAATTTAAAGCCCGTCTGAGCAGGCATTGATTTTACAGATTGATTAGAAGATGTCTTCCACTTCAATAACTCATGAACCCACGTCACATTCTACATTCTCCCTGCCCTGACTAGAGTTTGATCCCACTGTTTCTGGGTCATTGTCAGCTTTTCAACGCTTCCTCTTCTCAGGTTCAACCCCTCCTTCAATCCAGGCGCCATCTTCCTCCCAGAACAAAGTTTCTATATTTTAACTCCAGTCCTCATGGTTCTTCTTAAACTCCTCAGTGGCTTATTCATACACTTTAAGGGAAAGTTCTAACTCTCTAATATTTATTCTGAAGATATTTTGTGCCTGCTCCCAGCCAAGAGTTTGACTTCATTTCCTTTTATTCCTTGTTGCCTTCATCATACCCAAACTTCATCTAGTTGCTAGAAATGCAACTTCCTCATTTGCATTTGCATAGCATACACCCGGAAGTACTTACCACCATCATCTACCTGACTCAGGGCTCACCTTTCATAAACTCACTGCACCGAATCAGTGCTGACTCAGAGTGACCCTAAGAATGGGTAGAACTGCCCTTGTGAGTTTCTGAGACTTTATAGGAATAGAAAGCCTCATTTTTCTCCCAGTGAGCAGCTAGTGGTTTCAAATTAACAGCTCAATGCTGAACCACTAGGCCACCAGGGCTCCTTCCTCCTTCATAACTCACCTGAAACATCAGCACCACTTATACTCCTGGTACTTGAGGACTTCAGGGCTGTACCATCTATCTCTGTGTGCTAGAATGACATTTGTTTATTGGCTTCTTCAACTAAACTCTAAACTTCTTGAGACTAGAGACAATGAGATATTCACACCACATACATATCCGTATATCGTCAGTACTTGCTGCGCAATATCTTACTGGTTGTGATCATCCATAAACATTTTTTAAAGAGAAGGGAAGAAAATGGAAGGAGAAAGATTGGAAGAGAGAAGATGGAAAAAAGAAGGAAGAGAGTTGGTGCTTGCTTTTTGAAAGAAAGGAAGAGGCCAAAATCATCCATTAAAATAATAATAATTGAGCTTTCATTTAATCATTAGTTGTTATAACATGCCCCTACTCAGTACTTGTCCTCATGAACAGACCACTGTAGATACAGGTGCTGGTAGTATAGCGATTATGTGTTGGGTTGTGATCCGCATGGTCAGCAGTTAGAAACAATGAGCAGTGGTTGGCAGTTTGCATCCACCGGCAACTACTCGGGAGAAAGAATGGGCTTTCTACTCTCATCAACAGTTTTGTGGCTTTGTTTTGTATGTTTTTCTTTATATGAAACCCAGGATAGGTAAATCTACAAAGACAGTAACTGAACTCACAGTTTCTTAGGGCTATGGCCAAACTCACTGCCATCAAGTTGATGTTGCCTCATAGTTTTAGTAACATAATGGTTATTTGGGGGGCCAGTAACTGAAAAGTCAGCAGTTCAAAACCACCAGCCACTCCAAGTGGGAAATACAGAGTTTTTTACTCTCATAAAGAGATACAGGCTCAGAAACTCACAGAGGCAGCTCTACCCTGTCCAACAGGATCACTATGAGTTGGCATTGATTCAGGTAGTGAGTTTGACTTGTTAGTAGGGTTATGGCAGGGGAGGGAAATGAGAACTAATGATAATAAATGTAAGAATGAAGAAAATGTTATAAAACTGATTGGAGCGATCACTGCACAACTATTTTTAAAATCACCAAACAACTGAATTATATAATATGTGAATTCCATTAAAACCATTAAAAATTTTTAAGTCGTTAAATTATTGTCTAAAAGTCCAAGTAAACAATTGTTCTGTCCACATTCAGAGGCTGAGTTTTAAAATATCCTTTGCCAGAAAAACAAAACAGCAAAGTAGAAGAGGTTGCCCATTTCCAAAATCCTCGGCTTTTACTCCGGCCTGCCTGGGCCCCCTCATACCTTTGGAGGAAGATGAAGCAGCCTGCCTCACTTGGTAATCATAGGTCCTGGAGAGGAAACAAATGCTTGTTGCTTCTGGTAATGTTCATGGTTTCCAATTGTGGCAGCATATGGCAGTAGGCGTAATGGCTTTACATAAAGCTTTCCTGGACAATATTAATGACCAACTAGGTTAACGACCTAAGACGAAGCCTCGGGCCATCAACACGCTTTCCCTGTCATTAATCCCTGGTAAATGACCTCAGCCTTGTTCATTATGGATCAATTATGTTCATGCTCCTCACAAGGAAAAACAGGGCAGTTCAGTCCTTAACACCACGCTATGCCCCCTCTTTCACTTTGATGCATGGGCAATAAAGACACAAAACAAGTTATGAGTCCAAATACCAAGCATGTAAAATGGAAGCAGCACCATTACTTTATCAGCTCCCAACCATCTATGTGAACTACACCGGAGACCCCAGGAGGTCACAGAGCAGGCTAATCGGGCCATTCTTCATGAGTCCCATAGTCTCTGACTGTTATGAGGTAGCCGGCCATAAAAGAATTAAATACATACTAGTTTCCAAGTGATTAAATTTAGGGTGAAAATCTGAAAACGCAAAAGGAAATTCTTTACTAGTAGCTAGGATATATATATATGTAGTATATGTGTGTGTGTATAAAAGGGCTTCAAACCTTCTATGAAAAAAGTCTATTATATGTAACAACCCCGTAAGTATCAGAGTGGAACTGTGCTTCATTGGGTTTTCAATGGCTGTTTCTTCAGAAGTAGATCACCAGGCCTTTCTTCTGGGGCACCTCTAGGCAGATTTGAATCTCTACCCTTTTTATTAGGAGCACACACAGACACACACACACACACACACACACACAGCCTTCTTCATATACCAAACCATCCGTCAATGAAACATGATTTAGTGAATGCTTCCTTGCACATCTATAGACTCCATCGGTAGAAAGCTTGTAACCCCCCAAAATAAAGGAGTCTCAGGAGATGCAATCAAGTTACAGAGAATGAACCCACACTGTCGTTCAACACCTCCAAAGATATTTCAGCATTCCTTTCATTGAGAGATGTGATTTATTCACTCTCCCTTTGAATCTAAACTCAGTGATTTATTTGTATCCAGCCCTCAACATGCAGCAGCAGTCGGTCTTAATGACAACTGAGACGCTGTCATTACAGGTCCTACCACTTCTGCATTGCTAGCACTTGCTTTGGAGCCCAGAGCTACCATGTACATAGCCCAACTACCTTGTAGCTGCCATGATGTCAGGAAGCCCAAGTCCTGTGAAGTTCTAAGATCAACAGAACCAGCTGTGGCCCAGCTCACAGCAGCATGAATGAGCAGACATTCATGTAAACACAGCTGTAAATTCACCTCCAGCTACCAAATCTTCCCAGATATGACCCTGAGCACTAAAATAAATAAGTAAATAAACAGAAGCAAGCGATTATTACTGTACTGTTGTTAGCTTCTATCTAATTGTTCCAACATGCTTGTCTGTAGCAAAAGTGAATGCTTCCTGGTCCTTCACCATCTTCATGAATATCCGTAAGTTTGGGATCATCTTCGGCGTTCTAGCAAGTCATCCTCTGTTGGGAGCCAGGGGACTTTCACTGGCCGGGTTTTGAAAGCGGATTGCCAAGCCTATCGCCCTGGTCTGTCTTGATCTGAAAGTCTGATCCTCTGTCTCCCACAGGTGACAGTGCTGACACCTGAAATGCCAGCGGCATAGCCTCCAGCATCGTAGTTACCTGGAAGCCACCACTATGACACTTTGACAGCTGGGGGGTAGATTCCTTCTATACCCTACTGGAATGGATGACCCATCAGTGAGCATAGTAAAATGGTTGTTATGAATCACAACATTTGGTGTAATTTCTCATCGCGCAACACACACACGCAGTAGATAGACACAGCTACTTTGTGAAATTAATAGTAGTTTTTACGTAGATGCTACTAGCTTAGCATGCCCTCTTGAAAGCTGGGAGTGCAGTTATCCACTGGAACTATATTTAATTTACACATAGCAAAAATCTTGTAAGATTATACATTATGAGGAGCATTCCTTCCACAGTCATGCTAACATTGATCTGGAACAAATCATTGCTTTGTCACAAGAGAATCTTTTTCTTTTTCCCTCTCTCTCAGGCTTAGCTTCCTCTTCTTTCTGCTGCCTCTCATTCAGGTCCGCCCCACAAAACCTTCCCAGTGAGCTATGGATATTGGACTGTGTCTCCTCCTGCCCCCCACTCACCTCTGCTGGGAAATATCTTCAACTCGGTGGTCCAGAAAAAAAGACACTTCCTCCTCTAAACTGCCGATTTCATGTCCCTCCTTTCTCCCAGCAATCACTGACTCTTTGCTTCCAACGTGAATTCATGTGGATTCCAAACTGCCCTTCGCGCTCCAGTCTCCCAGCACACTCTGCATATCACCTCTGCAGTGAACTTCCCGGTTCCCGTCCAAGACTATAGATGCGCTGAAGTGCCTGGGAGCCCCTGGAAGCCTTCCTCAGGTCATCTGGTCCTAATGCGCTTGGTCAGCTTTCCTCTTCCTCCTCCACAGCTCAAACGCCTTCCTTCATTTAGCCCAATGACCTTCCTACCAGCCCCGCCCTTCGCACCTCCGCCTTGGAGCTTCTTCCATCCTCACACATCCATGACTATCCATAATCATTTCCTTCTGAATTCCTCTGATCATGCTGTTCCTTCTGCTTGGGATACACTTAGTTTTCCTCCCCTCTCTAATTATACACACTCTTTAAATTGGCTTCATGCCATTTACCTGTCTTAACTCTGGATTTTAATCCCTCCATCCTACTCCTATGTCTTGAATCCCATTGACAGTACCATCACCTTTAAGCTAGGGCCATTTTCTGTCACGTCATTTTCTAAGCTTTCTGTATTCCTATTTCTCTAATGAGATGCAAGCTCTGAATCAGGAACTTTATAATACACTTACTCAAAATCCCTTCCAGGGACTGCTCCAGTGCTAAACTGAAGTAAGTACTCAACAAATATCTTAAGTTCCTAAATAGATATTGAGCATAATAATGAGGTACTGTGGTTGCTAGGTGCCGTGGAGTTGACTCTGACCCACAGCGACCCTGTGCACAACAGAATGAAGCACTTTTAGCAGTCCATGGTACTTTCACTATTCTTCTCCAGCACCACAGTTTAGCAGATGCTTGGGCCTGCTAAACTCCTGCCTGCCCTTCAGCCCTTGGAATGGTTGGGATGCTCCACCCATGATTTTCAGTCCATTGATTTCTTCTCTCCTCATTCACTCTTTAGCTTAAATTCCAACTCCTCGGAGAATTTTTGGATCACCTTTTGTGTTAGCCCTGGTAGACTAGAGGAACAAATCCATAGAAACTCATATGTGTATAAGAGAGAGTTTTATATAAAGGATAATTGTACATTAAGAAAGCATCCCAACCCAGTCCAGTCCAAGCCCATAAGTCCAGTAATTAGCCCATATGTCCAATATCAATCTACATAGTCCTCTTCAGACTCACGAAACACATGCAATGAAACTGAATGCAGAGCAATCACAGGCCGGTGGGTAGAAAGTCTTTGGATTCAGTGGCACTGTAAGCACCTGAGTGCTAGTAGGGATTTCCATGTTGCTTCTCCAGTTCCCAGGGCATGGGGTCTATCAGCGTGGGTCATGTGTCTTGTCAGCAGAGTGTCTCTCAGGGAGTGAGCACTGTCAGTAGAGAGTCTCCAAGGCAGTGAACTGAAAGAGAGTCTGTCTCCCGCCTCCACAGAGGAAATCCAGGAATTCCCAGAAGGCCAGGCCCACACAGAGGTCTCGTGGGCTATGACCCGATTGACAGACTAGACTCCACCCCTTCACTCTTAATCCTCTCAAGTCCCAAATGGACACCAGATCATGTAACTACCACACCTTTCAAAAGCTGTTATCAATCATTCCCTCCACATCATTATTTTTTTATTTCCAGTAGAGCATTTCAGCATCCCTGATATGTCTTTTTCCCTCTCTCAAGGAGACATTGACAACAGAAGCCTTGTCTATCTAGTTCAGCATGTATCCTTCATGCTGAAGCAGTGTCTGGAAGACAGTAGGTGCTCAATAAACACACATCTGTTGAATGAATGGATGAGAGATGCTCTAAGCTTATGAGGCGCTCACAATCTATTAAGGAAACAGATCTAAAGTCAATTGCTTTATAGCAGTTACTGGAAGTGAAATGAGAGGTGGATACACACATATGTGTTATTAGTTTCTGTCAAATCAGCTGACTCATGGTGATGGAGAACAGAATGTAATGTGACCCGGCCCTGTGTGGTCATCATGACCATTTGTATCGCACGTCATTTGTGAGAGTCATGGTGTGTTTAGAGTACCTTCCAATGAAGGGGCTCATCTTCCATCACTGGTGAATAGTATACTGTGGTGATCCAGTGGGCTTTCTTTTTTTTTTAATTAAATACTTTTATTGGGGGCCCTTACATCTCTTATTACAATCCATACATTCCTCCAATGTGTCAAGCACATTTGCACCTATACCGCCATCATCATTTTCAAAGCATTCTCTTCCCAGATATCAGCTCTCCATTTCTTCCCCCTCCCTTACCCATCTGCCCTCCTTCACAAATCCTAGATAAGTTAAAGATTATTTTGTCCATATCTTATATAGTCCTCTGTCACCCATCACCCACTTTTCTCTTATTCAGCCCCCTGGGAGGGGGCTCTAGATTGATCCTTGTGATCAATTCCCCCTTCTCCCCCTACCCTCCTCTAATCCTCCTGGTATCTCTACTCTCCTTGTTGGCCCTTGGGGGGGAGAAGGGGGTTGTATCTATCCTGGATCCCCTGTGTTGCGGGCTCTTATCTTTAGCAGTGTGCATGTTCTGGTCTAATCTGATTTGTAAGATAAAATTGAAGGCATGATAGTGGGGGGAAGGAAGCACCAAAGAACTAGAGGAAAGTTGTATGTTTCATTGGTGCTATACTGCACCCACACTGATTCATCTCTTCCCTGTGACCCCTCTGTGAGGAGATGTCCAATTGTCTACAGATGGGCATTGGGTCTCCACTCCATGGCCCCCCACCTCTCCATTCACCTTGGGTATGGTTTTATTCTGGGTCTTAGATGCCTGATACCTGATCCCATCGACACCTCATGATCACACAGGCTGGTGTGCTTCTTCCATGTGGGCTTTGTTGCTTCTGAGCTAGATGGCCCCTTGTTTATCTTCAAGCCTTTAAGACCCCAGATGCTATATCTTTTTATAGCCAGGCACCATCAGCTTTCTTCAGCACATTTGCTTATATACCCCATTTTGTCTTCAGTGATCATGTCAGGAAGGTGAGCACCACAGAATGCCGGATTGTTAGAAGAAAGTGTTCTTGTGTTGAGGGAGTACTTGAGTTGAGGCCAATGTCCATCCGCAACCTTAATTTTTAACATATAGATATGAGTACAAAGTTCTATTCCCCTCCCAGAGGGCTTTCATTGGCTTATTTTCAGGAGTGGATCTCAGAGCTCATTTCCTTGTCTTATTTTGGAAGATCCCTGAAACCTGTGCATCATGACTGACCTGATAGTATCTGACACAGTAGTGGCAAAGGTTATATATATATACAGTGGATATAGTGTATACACTATACATTATGTATACATAGTATATAAATGCACAATATATACATACGTACAAATGAAGGGATGACATAAAAAGAAGACAATGTTTCTCTATATAAACTACACCACTATACTATAAATACACTATATACACACACACATATACATTGATATACATGAATGAAGGGATGAAATAAAAAGAAGATAATGAAGGTGGAATAAGTAGCAATTCAGACAACGAAAGGACACATTCAAATGCGCATAGACTTGAGCCAGAAAGTCATTTGTAGGGGTGATAAATAAGCACTTGCTATGATGCAGACTTTGAGGAGTGGGAGAAGAGGCTGGGTAGAGATCGGATCTTAAAGCAATGTGGCATAGTGAAATGTGTACGCTTTAGCTTATATACGATCAGGTGTGATCTGATCGTATATAAGCTAATCTTCTCAAGGTAGAGAAAGCAGACCTTCATTTTATAAACATGACTCTGAACAGTTACAGGGTAAGACAACAGTGAAGAGACCAGGAGAAGAAGGAGCAGGCCAGAGATGGTGCACAGAGTCAAGGCGTGAGAAGAGATCGCCCTGACCTAAGGACATGGTAGGGGGAATTGGGAAGGAGGGATGGGACAAGAAGGCAGTTTGAGAAGAAGAAGTAATCCCGCCTGACACTTTACTAGACCAGTGATAGGAAAGAAGGAGGTGGTAGAGGTGGGCCAGGGTGAGAAGGAACATGGGCACACTATCAACCAAACCAGGTAGGGCATGCACACTGGGGACAAGTCACATCTTAGTTGTCTAGTACTGCTATCACAGAAATACCACACGTGAATGGTTTTAGTGAACAGAAACTTATTTTCCCAGTCAAAATGGCTAGAAGTCTAAATCCAGGGTGCCGGAAGATGTTCTCTGTTGATGCTGGAGAACAGCCTCTGCCTTCTACCCATAAGGTTGGAAATCAGCATGCATCTCGCTATCAGTCTTCCCCTGGGTCTCGGCAATCCTCAGAGAAGGGACCGGGGTCCAAGTGCCCCACACCTGGCTTTTCTTTCTCTGTGATAGTGAGGTCTCTCCTGAGCTGGCCCCTTTCTTTTTTTCAAGCTAAAAGGTGATGTAGGCTACACCCACAGCACTTGTCTGTCAGGTTGCCCTACTGTGGTGACTTGTGCATTGCTGTGATGCTGGAAGCTATGTCACCGGTATTTCAAAGGCCAGCAGGGTCACCCAAAGGGAACAGGATTCAGCAGAGCGTCGAGACCAAGAACAGTCTACAAAGAGGGTGTCCTATTACAGATGGAATTGAAACATTATCAGATACTGAAAATCCTCATGAAAAGAAGCAGCACATGGTGGAGACCGTGCAGCGACGAGCCTCTCAGGGCAGACAGCACTTAACATATGACCGAGGGAAAAAGAGGTGGATGGACACTGTGGCTGCATCAATGGGCCCAAGCATGAGGACAACTTGAGGACGGGGCAGGACCAGCTAGGGTTTCGTTCTGTTGTCCATCCTGGCACACTGAGTCAGATCCAACTTGACGGCACCTAGTGACAGCCACAGCCCACACCTCCGGGAGATTCCTCTCACAGCAGGGTGTGTGTCCGCGGTTCAATGGCAGGGAGTCTGGTTTTTCAGATGAAGGGCACGGCTTCCCACGCGAACCTCCTTTCAAGGGATTGACTGATCATCCTGAAGATGGTTACATCACCGGGATGATGACATCACTTCACAGCTTCCCAATGGCATCACTGCACCACTGAGCATCATAGCCAGCCAACTTTATGATATTTCACCCTTAAAACTCACGGCCATCAAGTCTATTCGGACTCCAAGGGACCCTCTATGGGGTTTCCAATGCTGTAAATCCTTATAGCAATAGAGAGCCTCACCTTTCTCCAAAGTGACTTTGACTTTGACCCACTGACCTTAGCCATCCAACTTCTACCTAACCAAAACATCAAAACCATCGGGGCCGCCAAAATTCAAGTTTCTGACGCTTGCAAAACACCCTCATTCCATCATATTAAATTCTTCTTTGTCTGTGGAGTTACAACACAAGTTATCTGCTTAAATTGGGAGGAAAGAAGGTATAAAAGGCTTATCAAGCAAGTCAAACACCTCGCAGAACAATTTCCATTCGCTCTGAAATCTTGAAAAGAATCCTCTGGTCTCTGAGACCACCTAGGCAGTGGGTCTGCTTCTGCTTTCTGGGTTCGGGTGGAGGCTCCTAAGGCCTGGGCTTCCATTCAACCTTCTAGTCCCAAGGGGATGACAGTGCTCTCCCTTGGCTTTGGATGGTCCTATTCCCATACTCCAATTGAGCAGTGACCCCATCCCATCGGCCCAGCCAGTGCCCTTCTTCTGCTCTTGGCGCATGGCAGCCCACCCCCTCACCTTTGGACAGAGGCTCTGGCCCCCTCCCCTTGGCACTTGGTAGCGGCAGGCCCACAGTCCAGAATGAGTTGTGAAGCGCTGACTCCTTTGAAACCTAAGAGGCTGTTGCTCCGCCCTTGGAAACCTCATCGCCCTGCTTTCTGTCTACCTTCACAGAACTCTGTGAGTCTGTAACTTTCTATTCTTAAAGCACAGCGGATACCGCTCCTTTGGCCAGTCTCCTCCCTGTAGGACTCCAAGAGGCAGGCAGAGCTCTTTCCCTCCAGGCTCTCTCCGTCCTCGTCCGTCCTGCAGGCTGCACAAAAGATGGTGCAGTCACCCAAACCCCAAACCTCACAGCGAAACAGTCGATGGGTATGATTCAAAATGACCCTTTAGGAAAAAGTAGAACTGCCCTGTTGAGTTTCCAATACTGCAATTCTTTACAGGAGTGGAAAGCCTTTTGTTTCTCAAAGTGGCTGGTGGGTTCAAACTCTGGACCTTGCTGTTAGTAGCCCAACATATAGTCACTAGGCCACCAGGGCTTGGTAAAAATCCTAGGGCACCTGTCCTTAGCTTGTGCAACAGGATTTTGCAAGTATTTAAGTGTGGGGGTTCATTTTTCACAGTTCATTTTTAAGTCCACCTCTTTGCTCTTGTATTTTACCGTAAGATCTTGCTTAGAAAGCTCATCAACCAGATATCTACCTACATCACTTTCAAGTACAACCTTCCGCCAGACATTTGAATATAATTCAGACAAATGCTTTGCTACGGTATCTAAAAACACTGTCCAGTCACATGTTCAACATTCACTTTTAAAGCCTCACCAGAGCACCCGTAATGGGCCCAGTTCTGGAAGCATTCTACCGCTGTGCCAAATGTGTTCTCTAAGACGGGAGAGGCTTCCTCCTCTACGGTCCTCCTCAGTTCCTCCCACACCCGCATCAGAATCTCCTTTGGCATCCATAATTCTCCCATCGATCTCTTCAAGGCAATCTATGCTTTTATCTATTGGGCACCTTAAAACCTTAACAGCTTCTACCCATTACCCCATTCCAAAAGCATGCCCCATTGTAGATATCTGTTAGAGAAGCACTCTCCACTCCCGGTGCCAATTTTTGTCTTAGCTCTCTTTAGTGCTGCTGTCACAGAAATACCACCAGTGGGTGGTTGTCACAGACAGAAATGTATTCTCTCACTGTTTAGGAGACTACAAGTCCAAGTTCTAGGCGCCAGCTCTAAGGGGAAGGCTCCCCATCTGTTAGTTCTGGGGAGAGATCCTGGGCTCCTGCCAACATCTATGGGCCTCGTGTACCTTGGAGGTCTCCTTGCACCTTGACATCCCTCATCCCCTGGGCCTAGGGGGTCATCAGAGCAGGGACCCTGCGTTCAATGGGTGTGTTCTGCCCCTGGCTCTTCTTTCTTGCTGGTCCTGAGGTCCTTCTCTCCCTGCTTGCGTCTCTCTCTTTTTAGCTCTTGTCAGATGCAAGGTGATGGAGCCACATCCCAGGGAAACTCCTCTTAGATCAGATCAAGCCTGCGACCTGCATAAGGGTGCTGCATCCCACCCTGTCCACTTACAGCTGATTGGCTGATCATCATTGGGGACTATTAAATTCTCCCATAACTATCCAGCAACAGCATTACATTACTGCCAGGCCGCTGAGAAGCCTAGCCTAGCCAGGTTGACACATATCTGGGGGCGGGGAGGACACAATTCAGTTCATGAGAAGATACCTTTGAGACCAGAGAGAGGATAAATCTCAGTGATTTGTGGTTGACGGGGCCTTAGAGGCAAGGTCTGAGGCAAAGACATGATTTGAGAGTCATTAGCATATGGGTGATCGTTAAAACCAAAGGCATGCTTGATATTGCTTGGGGAGATGGAATTGGATCTGCTGCTCAGGAAATTGCTTCTCCAAGTCTAGACTGTGAGACGAAGATTTCAATATCCAAGGTTATAGAGAGCATTCATCCTGATGCAATAAGAGTTTCAGGCCAATGTCCCCTTGACACTGGAATTCAGTCACTTACTCCTTCTGTACCAAATGGTCTTCATCAAGCATGTCTCCAGGACCTTTGATTGCAGCTAGGCTAACTACCATATGTTTGATTAAACTTCATAGGCTGGCATGCAATTCAATGGGAAACTGCTACCTGCACCAGGGCCATATGCTCGGCAAACCACTATTAAGCTTTGCAAAACAGCCATCAGTTAATTTTGAGCAGAGATGTACTAATAGCCACCCAGTCATGTGCGGCAGGCCTGGATGGCAGGCATTTTACATTTGCCGGGGAGAGCATATTGCAGCCCATATTTTAGTCATTTCCCTTCAGAGGGTAAGGAAATTTTGTTAGTAATTCATGTCAGGAATGCAAATGTAAATGTTCTCATGACTGGAATTGTTCAAATGACCCTGGGAACAGCTGTGTTTTGTTTCATTTCTGTTCCCTAAAATCCTGCACTGGGTGTCTAGAGGTACCAACGATTCTCCTGAGACTGGGATGCAGAGAGAGAGACTTGACAACATTCTTTTCTTTTCAGATTGATTCTGACTTATGCCTTAGACCAAGGAGGAGAGTTTTGAATGGTTGGTCATTTCATATCATATTTAAATAAAACAAGTACCTTTTAATACTTCCTGGGCATTTAC
>NW_022111378.1:6420597-6431758 GCF_000313985.2 Echinops telfairi | reverse complement strand
AGTTGACCTATGCCTTTCCTCCCCACAGATCTAGACAGAGAATGTCGTTCTCAGACACCATCTTTAGGGCAAATCTATCATCCAACAGAGTCAAACAGCTTTCAGGTTGGAAAGGAAGTCCTAATCATCTCTCGGGGTCCTCTAACTCCAAGGACAGCTAGAGCTGCTGAGGGGAAGCTTGGCCAGAGAATAAAGACCACTCCGACGAAGGCATGAGGAGACACAGAGACACAGGGTTCAGGCGCCATCCCTCAAACTCTCCGATCCATCTTCTCCCAGAGCTATTTTATTCCCTGCACTTCCCAGTTTATCAACCAACAGTTTATCAGTTTATCAACCAACAGATGTCTCCTTTTGCTAATGCTTATTTGAGTTGCATCTTTTCCACTTGAAATCAGAGAGATGGAGTAGACATAAAATGAAATAAACTATGTATTTCCTGATAAAAAGGACCTAACAGAGGTAATTCCACAGCTCTTGGTTTTAAATTCGCCTTTGAAACGCCCACCGCCCCCTACCATCAAGTCAATTCCAACTCAGAGCGACCCAATGGAGCAGAGCCGAACTGCCCTGCAAGGGTTTCAAAGGGTGTGATTTTTATAAAGCAGACTTCTACCGCTTTTCCCAGCAGAGTGACTACAGGGTTTGAAATGTCAGCCTCTCAGTTATCAGTGGAGCACTTAACTACCTCTCGGCTCACTGCCATTAAGTTGATTCCAACTCATAGAGACCCTACAGGACACGGTAAAACTCTGACTTTCCAAGATTCTTTAAAGGAGTGCACAGCCTTGTTTTCCTCCCACTGTACCAGCGGGGCTACTTATATTAAACACTAAGCATCAAAATATTAACATCAAAATTCCAAATATGTGTGCTTGGGAAAGCGCACATTCAAAGATGGATACTTGTGTTTCTTTTACAAGAATTGTAGCTACAAATTTAGGTGTAAAAAATAACATGACTATTTCCAAGAGACGTTAGACCTGAGCACCTAAAGTCCCTGCCCTAGGCTCCTCTTGGAACCTCTTCCAGCCATGACCCTAAACATGGGCAAGGAAGCGATGGGCCAGATCCCACTTAGAGCCAGCTCTACCTCCTAGATCACAGGTTAGGCTCCTAGAAATTGAGGCTGTCCTGTCCACGGCCCTGAGCTGGCTCTAAAACTCCCCCAGGCTTTTCCAACTGTATCACTCCTTTATCATTAAGTTTTCTCTAGATACAAGGAGTGGCCAAAGGGCAGCCGTAGGTGGGTGGGAGGTGTAGATGCAGACTAGGCTGTCTGTGAGCTAGGCAAGAGGCCCCTCCTGGTCAAGGCATGGGAAAAGGAGGGAGGTAGGGGTCCCCAGGCTTCCATTTATATACTTACCTTAGAGCCCTCTGAATACTAGCAGCATAAACCAAACACAGCCACTGATCGAATCAATGCCAACTCACAGCGACCCTACAGACCAGGGTAGGACTGCCCATGTGGATTTCTGAGACTGTAACACTACAGGAGTAGAAAGCCTGGTCTTCCTCCTGTGGAGTGACCGGTGGTTTCAAATCGATGATCTTTGGGCTCACAGCCCAATGCATAACTACTACACCACCAGGGCTTCATTAAAAGTACTCTGCCAGGGACACCTACCACAGATAGGATATTTAGTATCGTTCATCCCCCTCTCAGTAAAACACAAGAGTGCGGATACTGCTCTTTAAGAATAATGATGGTTTACAAGTGTCATTAGATGCTCATCACGTCCCTCAACTTAATTCTGTTATGCCCGTTGGCTCTAAAGGAAATTGGTACTTAGATTGGTACTACCCAAATAAACAAAAACAAACACCTTAACCCAACTCACTTAGTTATTATTATTTAAATGTCTGTACATGTTACTGATACCACCCTCATACTTTCAAACTTCAGAGAGATGATCACAAATCAGCAGACTCATCATGGAAAAAAGCCATCGAACTTCTGGGGACCTCAGTCTCAGATATAGATAGATTACTGCAGCTATCTGGCTTGTTAATAACACCTAGTGAGACAACAGAAGCATTGGTCACTCACTCACTCCCATGGAGTCAATTCTGACTCCTATAGGACAGTTTTGAACTGCCTAAGACTGTAACTCTTTACAGGAGTAGAAAGCCCTGTCTTTCTCTGGAGGAGTGGCTGGTGGTTTTTGAACTGGGAACCTTGCATTCACAGCCCAATGTGTAACTATTATTCCACCAGGGCTCCTGAGAGAAGCCTAAGCTCTTCAAAAATCGTGAAGTTGATTTTCGTGAATTCAAGGGCAAGAATCCTCAGGACAGATCACAAATTTTATTCTGTGACAGTTTTCTATGGGGATCTGGGAAAAACCACAGTTGTATTAGAAATTCTGAACCGAGATAATCAGATGTACAATCTAGAGAATTAGCGTATGATCATCAAAGTAGGACCTTGGACACAACTGCACTCCCCTTTCTGAACATGGAATGCTCTCTCGCCTACAGAAAATGTTTGTCCCAGCCAGTCGACTTAACATCCCCAAACACAACTAGATTTTATGCTAACTCTCCCACCTTTCCTCACTTGAAGTACTTTCCACTCAACCAGCTCTCAGCACCCTCAGTATCTCATCAACATTTCAAGAACCAGTCCCTCTGACATCACGTAGCGTTTGAACTCAGAGTACCCACACGGTTAGTTTTACACGCTTTTATTACAGCTTGTATGTGGTTCACTGAAGTTGGCCTAGAAACCGCTCCTTCTGATAGATTCCATGTATCTTGATCCTGTCTCTTCAATTAGATTATAAATTCATTAAAGCCAGCCATGGGTTGGTATTCTCCTTGTACAGAGAGATACTCAGTAAATATTTGTTAGTTAATTAAAAATGCCCAGATGAGGAAAATGGCTGCAGAAAGAAGAATCCATAACGAAATTAAATGAGAGATATAAATAATTAAACAGCAGGATATCAACTGGAATCTATTCTAAATAGACAAGGGGGACCAGTCTATTCAAAAGAATCCCCAACGTCTGAAACCCAAATTTGTGATAGAAAGAATGTTCAGGGACTCTAATTCAAAACGTGCATTCATTGAGAATAATCACCCACTAATTCCTCTGAGTTCTGAATTGGCGTTTCTAACATAGTTAGCTTTCCTGTGGCAAAACACACATGACAACTTCCTAGAAACCTAGTCCAAGCATATGATATGAAGATGTAGACACCTGGCAAGTCTGTCCTGGATATAAAGATTTCTTCTTGCTCTGGTTAAACCAGAATGGCTTGTGTTAACCTTTTTTTCCCTTTTCTTTTCACCTGTGGACATAGTGAGCAAGCAATGATGGGTCTGCTCTCCTACATGTGTGTAAAATGTAGAGTGGCTCACAGGCAAAAAGGCCCCATCATGAGATTGAGCCAAAGTGTTAGATGGCCCTGGCTCTTGACCCTTTGGGGTGGTCTATGAGAAAGCACTGGCCTGAGAGTCCGAGGGCAAGGAATTTGAGCTTTGTCCCACCAATTTCAGTCATGTGACCACTGACAAGTTACCAACGTCTGCACGACATGTATCCTTGTCTTCAAAATGGAGTTGGTGAATGGATTCAAAGAGATGAAAGTATGTGAATCAAAAAAGCACACAAATATGATGGCAGCTAACATACATACGCCTTACAGAGGGTAAATCTGTCCCACAGGACATCCGGGGAGTATTGAGAAGCAGGGAGGGGCACCTTGAGGAGTGAAGAGTGCCCGATTCAATCAAGTCTTGGTATTTTCAACTGCTCACGTGCATGTGAAAATTGGACATTGGGTAAGGAACACTGAAGAACAGTCAAGACACTCGATTGTGGTGCTAGAGAAGAGTACTGAAAGTACCATGAACTGCCTAAAGAACAAAGACATCTGTCCTGGCAGAAGAACGCTCCTTAGAAACAAGAGTGGCAAGACTTTGTCTCACGTGCTTTGAACACGTCGTCATGAGTTACCCGTCCCTGGAGAAGGGTATCAAGCTGGATAACGTAGACAGGCAGCCAAAAAGAGGAAGGCACGCAGTGAGACGGACTGACACACTGACTGCATCGAGGCGCTCAAACAAAGGAACGATGTGAGCATGGCGCAGGACCGACCGAGCAGTGCTTCACTGCATTGTGTATAGAGTTACTATGGGTCTGAACGGATGATCATGGCCCTGAGTCACAACAACATACTCAACACACCGAACACTAGCTGACATCTACAGGCATGCAAATGCTAACCAGCTAGCAGACATGCAAAGCCATTTTCGTCTAGCTTCCCCCCAAAGTCCGACCTTTCAGAATCTCGCCGCCCCAAACAGCATCCGATCACCTCTGGGGACCCCAGGATCTACATCCTTATCTTGTCATTTGAGAACGAATCAATGAATTCCTGGCTCTAGCATGTCTCACTCCTTACAGCTTTCCACAAACTCACGTGACTTCAATACATTCCAGAGCCCACAGCGCCCTGTGCTCCAATTAGTCACATCAGCTGAAGGCTCCCAATGCTTTGTTGAGTGCAGTTGCCTCTTTCCTGGCTTCCTGGGGTTTCTGAAAAGTTGGGGAGGCCGGCTTTTCGAAGACATAGGAGGTCATCTTCACCACTACGGCTTGGTGTCCTTTCTAGTCCACTTCCCTCGTTATTGAAGAAGCTCCTTTTTGCACAAAGGATTCCCTGGGTGGCGTGAATGGCTAAGCACTCTCCCGTAAGCCAAGAGGCTGTCCCTTGGGACCCACCCAAAAGCGCCTCAGAGGAGAGGCCCAGTGATTGGCCTCTGAGCAGTCCCAGCCCTAGAAATGTCAGGAAGCAGGTCTACTGGGCAGGCATGTGTGGGCAATGGGTTGGAATTGACTATTAAGAACTACATATTTTATGAGCATGTGCCAGGGCCCTCTGCTTATTTTCCATTCATTCATTAAATGCTCAGTCCTCTTACCTCATGACAGCCAGCTCACAATCCCAGATCAAAACTAGACTGACAACAACTACCACCAACTTGGAAAGGGCTCTGACAGAATAAACTAGTCTCCTTTATAGTTCATTTTAATTATAAATTAAACCTAACGATCGCACATTCTGGCTACTAGTGTGAAACACACTTACATCTGTAATTAAAGCTAGATGGATAGGAACACACGCGATCAGGCTGAGAAAATTATAACAACAGCAACAAGATTTATGAGCTGAGGTGGAAACAAAGACAAAAGACTGAATTCAGCGTTAGAGTTGAGTTACAAGGAAATTCTTCTAAATACCACTTCAAGAAGCTTAATTTGTTAATTAATTATCTTTCCTTAATTTCAGGAAAGATAAACCCTTCAGGAACAGTAATGAGAGTAGCAATATCAGGAGGGTAGGGGAATGGTCAGGAAGGGAGAAGGGTGAGAGAGGGGGATCCCATCACAAGAATGGATATATGGTCACCACCACCCCCTGAAGGGGATGAATAACTGAAATGTGGGTGAAGGAAGACAATGGACAGTGTCAGATAAGCAATAACAATAAAAATATATAATTGATCAAAGATACATGAGGATGGGAGAACAGGGGAGGGAAGGGGGAAAAAGAGGAGCTTATACCAAGGGCTCAAGGAGAAAATGTTTTGGAAATGATGATGACAACATATGTACAAATATGCTTGCTACAACTGATGTATGGAATGGTATAAGAGCTGAGAAGAGGCCCCAGTAAAATAAATTTTTTTTAAAGAATCTTAATTTGTGTTTAATCGATCTAAAGGGGACTTTGGAGATTAGTGTAAAACCCCCAGTTAGCAAATGACACAATTAAGGCACAGGAAGAAAGGCCTGGAGATCCTCTTCCAAAAACATTAGGCAGGGACAATGCTGTGGAGCACTGTTCCGCTCTGACACACACGGGGTTGCCGTGAGTCTGAACCAGTTCCAGGGCCACTCGGTGCTACATCTATCCAAAGGTCAAATCAATCATTGTAAACTTCTATTTCTTTTTCTATTAAGAATTTTTAAGTCAATTTACCCTTAACTTGTTCATATTTAGAGTAAATGGGGCAAAGACGGTATTTCTAGTCCCATAAAGAGTTAGAGGCTAGAAGTACCTGGATCAATGGCTCCTTAGGGGCACGGCAGGAGAAGTTGGAGGCAAATGGGGAGCTAATAACGATGGGTACAAGAATGAAGAAAATGTTCTGAAAGCGACTGTGATGGTGATTGTATGCTTCTTCTTGATGTGATTGAACTATTAAACTGTACGACGTATGAATTATAAGCCAATAAAACTGTTGGTGAAAAAAAGAAGAAAATGATGTGCAGAAAACACAGTAGGGATGACGTTTAATAAAGGAAGCTGTTTATTGCCCCACCCCACCCCATCCCACCCCCCCAAAAAACAAGAGCTACAGTCTTGGGAACCCACAGGGGCAGTTCTGTCCTGTCCTGTAGGGTCACTCTGAGTCAGCATCAATTCAATAGCAGCGAGTTTGGGGTTTTTTTGGTTGGAGAGTAAAGAAATGTTGAGAAACTAAGACGAGAGAGTGGAGACCAACAAAGATGGGGACAGAGACAGGTGGCCCGTATCACAAAATAGACACGCCCTGCAGTAAATCATTCTGAGTCTAAACTGATTTCAACCATCGCCCGCCTCCTTACCCCAAAGCAAGGGTAGGGCTAGCTGAGCTTCCCGCTCGCCTGCAGTCCAAGGACTGGGTAGCAGGGAACCAGCCTGCCACCCTCCACGGCAGTACTCCGCTTGCGTCTGCGAGCTGTACTCTTTCCCTGGGGGAGCCCTGTGGAGCAGGGTGAAATCCTGAGAACACAGTGACGGATTGATTCGTTCATAAATAATAATGTTTACCGTTTCCTTCCTGTGCTCTCCGCCATGGCCTCTCTTTTAAATGGCCTCTTCCCTCCTCGGCTCACCCCACTGGCTTATAAATGTTCAGGTTCATCATGCAATATGTCAATGAAGCAATTACTTTAGGGTTAATGCTGATTTTCAAAAAGCCACCACGTCTACAGGCCGAGAATTCCCTTCCCCTGAACCACATGCGAACCAGAAGGCGTCCATTGACTCCGACTACCACAGGGGAGCACCCGGGGTGTTCTATGCTGCTGTGAAGAGCTGCTTCCCGGGCTCCCAAGAGAGCCACCTCTGGCACCCTTCATCCCGAAGGAGGTCGGTGTTGGGAGACAGCTGAGGCAAGAGCCTGGGGGCAAGGCTAGCAGGAGGCCTGAGCTGCCGAGGGCCAGACTCAACCATGAAGTTTGGGAGAACCCCAGCTTGTGGGCTTTGCAGAAGTAGGCTAGAGCCCCAGTCCCTCAGCACCGTCCCGTGTGGGACCTCAGCTTCCATGCAGGGCCCCCGGAAGGAAAGGCGCCCGGCTCAGGGTGCTCTCTCCCCTCGACACCAAATCACGCGAAGCACAGGGGGGTGCAGAACAGACGCCTCAAGCCCCACACCTCTCCCTGATGCTTTTTATCTGTCTATTAACACATAATGAAGGGTTCCTTTCCAGTATCCAATGTTAGAGGATGGCATGAGGGCCTTTAAAAGGCTCATAGGAAAATTCCATGGTCGTTTTCTTCCATTTTTTGCATGACCTTTTCGCAGCCCCCTTGTATGGCCGCGTGTGCATGTCTGTGCCTATATATATATTTGCATCTAACCCACTCTCTTCTTTTCCCAGGAGTCTCCGGGTCCCCTCTAGCTCTTTGTCGGCGCTGGGACTCTAGAGCCTGCCCAGGGGCCAACACTCAGCCTTTGCCACCACCGACTGAAGCGACCAGTGGAGCGGACGGTGCCATCAGACGGTGGGATTACCGAGGGACGGGAGGTGAAGAAGCCCCTCTCATTCCTTCCCATCCTGATAGCAGAAGTCATCCGAGGTTCAAACGATCGAAAGCATCTCTAATGGCCTTTGGCACCACCAAGCCAAGCTACCCCATCCTTCCTCCCTTGACCTCCACGTGCCACCTGAGGCAGACACCCCACTGACTTCTTTGCCAGGTCGCCTTAAGAACCTCCTAGGTCTTGCAAGAGCTGCATTTCCCCTTCTCAGTCAGAACACACCGATCAATATCCGCAGCAGAAGCACTTACACCTTGTTCATAAAACCTCTTAATGCGAGGAGCGCGCCATGCCAAGTCTGACGCACACCACTTCTAGCCATCGCCACCTCCCTGCCCATGGGCGTGTTGGTTGAGGACAAGGAAGGCGGGAAGCCATGCGAACCCAAACTCTTAGCCAATGAGCTCCAAACAACATGGCACTACTTCCCTTGTGTGCCCCCTAAGTTCAGATCAATGACCTTCATAACCTGACTCCACTCCCACAGCAGCAGAAAGTTGGTCAGTAGTTCACACGCTCATAAACATCCCCACAAGCCCTGCCAGTGTTTCCCAATCAATTGCGGTCGAGAAAGAAGCTTCCCCCAGCTCAGCCCCCAAACATCACCGAGGCCACTGTGAACGGCTGCTACAGGGGACTCTCAGCAGACACAGGGACACCTGGGCTGAAGATCTAGCCACTCACTCCATGGTTTTTGTATTTTGGGGGGGTTGTAATTCCACAGTTGCCATGAGGAGAAACAGACCTGATTACCTCAATTTAGATTCAAAAGATGAGGGGGTGGGGGGATGCTGCAAGCTAATAGGGTGGGTGCTTTGGTGGCAATTTATTTCAAGGGGCTCTTAGCACTTGTTTGCAAGCACATCTCTCAAAATAGCACTAAGCAACAAGTTTCTAAGATGGCAACTCTGTGCTTCTCTTCCCTGGGGGTGCTTTGTCATGGCTGAGAGTCTCAATCAAGCAATCATTTCAGGAGCACGTGAAGGGTAAAGCAGCCGTTTGTAACCTTTTTGCAGTCATCATAGCAGCAATATATAGCGGCAGCGGCAGCACCGGCGCAGGGGACAGGGGTCCAGGCGGGGCACTGGGAGCGCCCGCCTCCTCCCTGAGCAGAGCACTCACCATCAGTAGGCTGAGAGCAGAGTCTGGCACCAGCTGCACCGCCATGGTCTCCGATGCCCATGCACAAGCCCTCCTGCAGAGTGAAATCGCCTGGGGCCCCGGCAACTGCAAAGCACCCACAAACACCTAGAGCAAAGCAGCCAGAAACTCGGACTTAAGGTGGGAAAGACTCAAGGTGAAGCTCAGCCACGGCTCCCACATGGGGTGGGGAGGAGGAGGAGGTCAGGGGGATGTTGGGAAGAAGAGGGTGGGAACAGTGCTTAGGGAAAAGGAAAATAAAAAATAGGAAGCTGCAGGTTATTTAAAGGTGAGCCCTGCCTAGCTTCCCCGTGTGTTCCAAACACAGAAACCACATCACACACACACACACACACACACACACACACACACACACACGTGTGAGGCTCGGGGAACACCACGTTTGGAACTGATATCTTAGCCTAGGCAGCAACTCTTTTAGGAGCTGACAATTACAAATACAAACAGTCCCCATTGCAGATAAAGCAAGCCGCCCGAGCCACCCCCTCTCTCTGCAGCTCTCAGCAATGCTGCTGCATAAACATGCGGAACAGCATAACCTACCGGCTTTGCAATCTGGTCAGTGTCTTCCTTCCTGCAGCAAGGTGTGTCCCGTTGGCAGAATCAAATACCTGGAAGGCAGAGAGTTGAGGCTGACCAGGAGGCACCAGGCAGTCTCTGGAGATCAGCAAACACCCTTATCATAAGCCAGAAAAAGTCAGTGAGGAGCCGACCCTCTCCACCTTCTCCAAATCTACTTTTCCTCTTCAAGTGGACTGCGGAGCGTCGTTCCCTGGAGACCTAACATACTTGCAAGGAACATATAATGACACTGCCTGTCCTCTTCGCGTCTGATCTCCCTGCCTGTACCACATGTGTGGAGCACACAGACACTCTCTACCTCTCCTCTCTCTCCCTTCCTGCCCGCCCTCCCCCGCTCCCATCCCTTCCCTCCCATCTCACCACAGGGCTGCCTGTTAGGAATTTTGAGGAAGCCTCTGGAGTTCAGGGAGATGTAGCAGCCTAATCTGTAGCCAGGGACATTGCTTTAGACAAAAAAAGACAAATTCGCCCTGAGAATCATGCCATACAGCATTTCCTCCAGAAGATGCCAATGGAAAGGGGAAAATAAAGGGCAAGTGCCCAGTCACGTTATATAAGGAGGAGGTTAAAAGACTTCCTAGGGTAGAAAATTTAAGAAAATTGAGGTTTTGCAAGCCCTGTCAGGCATATAGATATATATTTAGAATATCTGTGTAATCAGTACTTCTGGTAATGATTGTTTCATGTCCTTTCCTAATGTCTTCCCTACTCACCTCCTGTAGTGACTCCCAAGTTCACCTGACCTGGGCAACAGCATGCTAGCTGGGAACCTGGAAATCAACTTTCTAAATGGCAATTTCGGGGCGGGGAAAATGAGGAGGTGAAAAGAGAAAGCCAGAGTGATGTTCATCCCCTTTTAAAATATTCCTTCGATCATCGCTGGGCTTGACCCAGAGTGATGCTCAGGACACAGTCATGGAATGAATGAAAAGGTTCCTCCTACACTGTTTCTGATCATGGTGGCCCAGCAAGGTTGCACCTTTCTTGCACGTTATCCGATTGGATTCTCTCCAGGAGTAATACGCGGTTGAACCAGGGAGCCCCTGAGAAAATCACTGTCTCTGATGGATGCTAGGAGACGCAAAACATGAGGCGAGTCACGCGAGGGAGGCTCTCGCTGGAGCTCTCAGAGCATTCTGGACATGCCGGTGCGTTTCCTAAAAGAATTCAAGGCTAATAATTTTAGGAACAGAGATAATGGTATCATCTCATCTTACCCTAGTTCTGCAGGGTTTTTAGGGTGCGCCCTGTCCTCTAAGCACCCAGTATGCTTCAGCACCCTTCAGCAGGTTTTGGAGAGGGTACAAAGATAGTACTGGTCCTTGCCCCCCATGAGTTTCTGATTGGCTGACAAAGGGAGAATTCACTTCCAGTTCAAGGCATTATAGTGAACCCTCGCCACTTCGCGCTTCGACTTCCGTGGCTTCACTCTATCGCGGTTTTTGCGTGACAGCACCCACTGCCTACACCCGCTCCTTCAGGGGAAAAAGACGGCGACCCACCTGTAGAGTACATCCCTTAAGTCATTTCATAGGCTATTGATTACAGTATTTGTAAGAACTATGTATAATAATACTGGATGTGAAATATGTAATACT
>NW_022111378.1:6414629-6419755 GCF_000313985.2 Echinops telfairi | reverse complement strand
GGGTGGGCTTATACTCATGTATATACAGTATATAAAAGGTGGTGTTTCCTAAGCTGGACACCATGCAGTTGCTCAGTCATGAGGAATGATTGCCAGACAGACATGGACCATCCACATCTTGAAGTAGCCCATCAGAGAGATGAGGAGAGAGGGTGTTGTTAACCTGCTCCATCCCATCTCCTGATTCTAATTGTTCCAATGTGCTCTGTGGGGTAGTAATGCCCTTGCACTCAGTGTTAGGCTGCTGAACTCCTCCAGGCAGCACTGGAAGGTGATGAGATTGAATCCTGAAGTCATGAAAGAAGCCATGACCTTGTGAGCCAGTCAGCTTGGGCCTGGGCACTGGAGTTGTGGAGGTTCCTGTCTCAGTAGGTAAAAGTAACTACCCCAAAACCTGGCCTGCACCCCGGGACATATCACAGTACCTTTTGTTGAGTTGCACATATTAGGATTCAGTAACCCAGTAGTTCCTCTTTATTTCCATTTGTCAGTCGAATAATGAGAATCATGTTACCATAGTTGGCAGCTCTGATTGCCAGAATGCTCAAAGTCCAATTTTATTCAAAACTAGAGCAGATATGTATTATTAAAATTGGCATTATTGCTTCCTTCCTCTTTCATTCCCCCAGAGGCACACAACCTTGTTTTTCCTTTTAATCTATTCTGTATTATACTTATTTGTAGGATTTTTTGTTACTGTTGTCTTTTTGTAAACAAGCCATCTGAAATTCTCTTTTTGGAAAAACATGGAACAGACATCATTCTTCAATATATAAACTGCCCCTAAAAATTTGGTATGCTTTGCAATATTTTGCAGCTACTGAAATAGCAATTATGAAAACTATTTAGAACTAAAAGTATCTGAGATGTGATATTTACTTGACCAATTGACTAATTGCAATCATGTCAATATTTATATTTTAACAGGATATGAAAGAACTGATTCTAGCCAAGATGGAGTAATAGGAAGCAAATTTGTCCTCCTGCCTGGAATAAACAAAGAAAAATGGATGAAACATATGGAGCGATGCATTGTGGGCCGCTAGACCCAAAAGAACAGAGGTCAATGCTCCATGGGAGATGCAAAAGAAGCAATTCTCATGCGAGTTGATTTGGGATTAATATACAATATTGTTGCCCTAATATTTCCAGGCCATCGAACAATGAGAGAACTCAGGCAGAATCCATCAAACTGGTTAAGTTGTGAAGACAGAGATGGGAGTCTTGGGGAAGGCGCCAAGAATACGAGAGTTGATAGGACAGAGGACCAGAGAGGAGAAAGCAACACACAGAAAATATCAGTGACCTACAAAATGTCTCTTTGCAACTAAGTACTAAACCCCATGCATGTACATGCAGAAACCACCTGTGCCTGTAGAACGAACTAGCTGAAAAACTAGATGAATGGTACTAAAAGCATTGGCTGGTGCTCATACAGGATCAGCAACAATGCTTGGTATCACCAGTCAGAATGGAAAACCTCATAAATTGTGGTGTATTAACTAAAAGACCTAGAAGGTTCCTAACTCAGCAGTGAGGAAGAATTAGTCATGAATTGATCACTGCTTTGAATATGAACAAAAACTCATAAAAGCAAGACCTGAAAGAATCAAATTATTTCAATTAATTTAACTGTGTTTCAAAATGAAATTAAAGAACATTTCTAAAAATATAAAGCTGCCTAGCACCTGATAAGGTAAAATTTAATGTCAAGCATTTAATAAAAAATTACCAGGCATGAAAAGAAGTAGGACAATATGACCAATAAGTGGAAGAAAAAGCAATCAAAATCAACTCAGAAATATTAAAGTTAGGAGACAAGGACATGAAGACAGTTACTAAGTGTAAGTGTTTCTGTTCCTATACAATTATTGCATATGTTGTTGTTGTTATGTACAATTGAGTCAACTCTAATGACTAGTGACCCCATGTATAATGAAACTAAGTTTTGCCCAATCCTGCATACTACCCTCAAAAATTCTGTTTGAACTAAGGATGGGTCCTCTAGAGTAGCAAATGTGTGTGTGTGAATGTGTGTGTGTGTGTGTGTGTGTGTGTGTGTGTGCAGAGACAGAGAAATGTATCCATAAAAAATGCTATCTCACATGGCTGTAGAAGTGAGCAAGTCCAAATTCACATACGTTCCAAGTCTGTGGATCAGATGTTAGACTGGAGGCTTCTGACTCATGTATCTGTGAGGACTGATAATCAAGAAGAAGACCACAGGCTGGTGGCTACAAAAGAAGAATGGATCCAAGATTAGCAGGTAAGCCTTGTGGCTGCAAAGGTGATGAATCCAAGTTAGACAGCTCAGATGACAGGTCACTGATAATTCCCAGGAATGCCAGGCAATATAGCAGCCTGTTGACTCAAGACTGAAACATCAAAGGTAGATGAGCAGCCAGACACAGAATTCAGACTGAGCAAAGAGCAAACACATTTCCCCACAATGTTCGATGATATTGGAGGCAGGCCACTCACCACAGGCAATTAATTGTATCCGGACTGTGACCTGAATAAGAGTGTGGCCTCCCACCCTAATCTTATTCCATGATGGAGACTTACAACTAATTGACTGTAATTAAGTTGTTTTAGGTCAGGTCATGGGGGATTAGTGGGTGTGATCTGCCAAACCACTGAGAATCCTAAAGAGACACAACCCCTAACAGCCACAGAAAGCAAGATTAAGTGTTTCTATCCTCACTGCTAAGGAGCATTTTGGCAGCACGTCGTTCTAGATAAAATCTGTTCATTCTTCAGGACGTTTATAGCATATTCAATATTCTTTGTCAATACCATAATTCAACCATATCAATTCTTCAGTCTTTCTTACCCATTGTCCTGATCTTGTACCTTAGCCTTCAAATGAACATCCTTGCTTTTCAATTGAGAATACCAGGACTCGTGCCCATTTCAAAGAAAGATGAGACAGTGGACTGTGGGAATTGTTGATCAATATCACATGCAAGCATGTTTTCTAAAGATAATCCCAAAGTGGCTACAGTCATAGATCTGTGGGGAACAGCCAGGAGTTAGATTCAGAAGAGAACATGGAATGAGAGGCATCACCGTTGAAAGCAGAAAATACTCGAAGATATTCACCTACGTTTTATTGACCACACAAAGGCATGTGAATATTTAAACAATACAATTTACAGATTACATGACAAAGAACAGGAATTCGAGAACACTTAATAGAATCAGATGCTTTTACTCAAACAGAACTGCAGAACAGCTGTGCTACAGGCTTCACAATGTTGTGGCACAAGAACATTGAGCAAAAGTCCAGTATTCAAATAACAGGGATAATGTGTGTTTTGAAATCAGAAAATGCATGTGGCAGGGTTGTATCTTTCAGTACACTTATTCAATCTACTTGCTGGACAAAGCATCCAAGAAACTGTATTACATTAAAGAGAAAATGATGTCAGGATTGGAGGACATTTCCCTAATAGCCTGAGATATGCAGCTGACACCACCTGCATGGCTGACAGCGAAAAACACCCCCAATACTGACGGATGCAGCTCAAAGACCACAACCTTCCATACAGATCACACCCTAGCAAAGGAAAAGAAAATCCCCACTACTGGGCCAAAAAGCAGCAGCAGGATAAACAGAGAATGTATTCAATTTGTCAAGGATTACACTTTATTTGGACCCATAAACAACCAAGAAAATATATTGCATTGGACAAATCTGTTTCAAAAATATAAATAGATTCTTAAAAATCTGAAAAAGTCATTTTGAGAACTAAAGGGCACACAATTCAAGCCTCTCTATATATTATATTTTTATATATTATATAAGCTTGAACTGTATGTCCCATAGTTATATTTTTGTCATATATCTGTACATACATATATGGAATATACACACACACATATCACTACCTGGCTGTCAATCTGTCATACAATGGTGGCTTGTTTTGTTTGTGTTGTGATGCTGTATGTCACTATTATTTCAAATAACAGCAGTATCACCCAAAGTGAACAGATGTAAACAGAGCTTCCAGACCAAGAGAAGATGATGAACAAGGAATCGGCTCTCTGTTTCTGAAGAACTGACCTTATGGATAGCATCATACAACTCATGAACATTATAAGGCATACTGACAGAATATGAGCCCCTCAGGTGAGAAGGCATTCAAAATATGAACCGCCTTCTCAAAGTAGAGTTGACCATGGTGACATGAATGGAGTAAATCCTCCGGGAATGGAGACTTTGGGATCTTCCTGGCTGATGGGGCAGGCCTCAAAATGAGAAGAAACAGCTGCAAACATCAATTAATAATCAGCACTTCGACTATCAGAAGTATGAATCTAAGAAAAGTGGAACTCATCACAAATGAAAGGGAAGCATAAAGATCAAAATACCAGGCATTAGTGAGCTGAAATAGACTGGTCCTGGCCATTTTTTATTAGAATATCACAGAGCTTACTATGTCAGGAATGACACATCAAGAGGAATGGCTGTGTGTTCATTGTCCAAATGGACATTTCAAGACCTATCTTGTAGTCCAATATGCTCTGTGCTAAAATAATGTCTATTTGCATACAAGGAAATCCTGTCAATACAACTATTCTTCAAAGTTATGCAGCAACACTGAAGCTAGTGATACAGAAACTGAAGAATTCTGTCAGGGCCTTTAATATGAAACTGACCAAACACGAAATCAAGTAACATTGATAATTGCTGGCATTTGAAATGCCAAAATTGGAAACAAAGAAGAAGGAACACTAGTTGGAAAATGTGGTCTTGGAGATAGAAATGAAGCTGAAGATACATGATAGTTTTTCAAGACTAACCACTTCTTCATCACAAATACATTTTTACAACCATACAATGTGTAGACTTCTCCAAATGGAATGCACAGAAATCAAATGGACTACATCTGTGAGAAGAGACAAGGGAGAGGCTCAATATCAGCAGCTGAAACCAAACCAGAGGTTGAGATGGAACAGACCATCAATTGCTCATATACAAGTTCAGGATAAAGCTGAAGAAAATTAAAACAATCCACAAGGGCCAAAATAGGACCTGGAGTCTCTCCCACCTGAATTTTGAGAACATCCCAAGAACAGATTTGACGGAGTGAACACTATGACAGAGACCTGATGAGCTGTGG
>NW_022111378.1:6409189-6413703 GCF_000313985.2 Echinops telfairi | reverse complement strand
GCACTGAAAACATTCAAAGCTTTAGGAATTGTGAAATACCAACTGACATGTTTCAACAAGCTAATGAAACACCAGAATCACTCATTCATCTATACGCCCCAAAATTGAAAGACAGTTATTTGGCCTGTCTTTCAGTTACTGACTGAAAGAGATCCATTTCTGTACCTATTCCAAAGAGAAGGTACCCAACAGCATACACAAATTATAGGACAATATCCTTGATATTACATGGAAGTAAAACTATGCTGGAATTCATCCAACAACATTTTCAGTAATACACTGATAGAAAACAGACAGAAATTAAGGCTGGATTCAAAAGAGGACATGGAATAAAATCTTTCGTTGCTAATGTCAAGATAGATCTTAACTGAAAGCAAAGTATACCAAAACGATGTTTACTTGTGTTTAAATGACTACAAAAGGCATTCATTCGACTGTGTGTTTAAAAAAAACTATGGGTAGACTTGTGAAGAATGGGAATTCCAGAACACTTCGTTGTGCTCAGGTGGAAACTCCACATGGATCAAGAGGCAGTTGTGTGAACAGAACAAGGGCTGCTGCATGGTTTGAAAGCAAGAACTGTGTGCCTCAGCATTGTATCCTCTCACCAAACATATTCAATCTGTATGCTGAGAGAAATTGAGAAGTCAGATTATATGACGAATGTGGTAGCAGGGTTGAAGGGAGGTTGACTACCTGCAACACGTAGAGGACCCCACCTTGCTTGCTGACAATGAGGAGGACTTGAACACCTGCTGATCAAGATCAAGGATTACAACTTTCAGTGTGGATTCCAAGTCAATGTAAAGATCAAAATGCACACAACTGGACCAATCGGTAACGTCACACAGAGAAAATGGAGAAAAGATTGACGTTGTCAAGGATTTTGTCTTGCGTGTGGGAGCAGCAGTCAAGAGATCGAAAGATGGGTTGCATTGGATAAATCTGCTGCACACGACGTCTTTAAAGTGTTAAAAATCAAGGGTGTTACTTTGAGGACTAAGGTGTGCCTGACCCGAGCCATGGTATCTTCAATTGCCTCATATGCACATGAAAGTTGGACATTGGATAAGGGGAACTGAAGAAAGAGTGATACATTTAAATTATGATCTTGGTGAAGAGTAGTGGACTGCGAAAAGAAAAAAAAACAACAGATCCGTCTTCAACGAAATACAATCGGAATGCTCCTGAGAGGAAAAAAATGGAGAGCCTTCTCACATATTTTGGGCATTGTTATCAGGAGACACGTGCCCAAAGTACATGCCCAAATGGAGAAGTAAGTGCATTATACTTGGTAGAGAGGCAGGGATCTTAAGTAAGGCCTTGGATGCGATGGATCCACACAGTGGCTGAACCAAAGGCTCAAGCATAGGAAAGGTGGTGCGGATGGCTCAGGACGTGGGAGTGGCGGGGGTGGGGGTGATGGGGGTTTCAAGGCTGCACCTATTTGATGGCACCTAACAACAACAATAAGTGACAGAAGCCAATAAATAAAATACAAGGCATTCACTATCTCTGTAAAATTCTAGATGGCTCAAACGAATGTAAAAGGGCAGATCAGCATTACCCTGACCCCTGACGAATGGGGTGATGTGGGAGGGGAGAAGACAGCCCAAGGTCAGCCGAAGCAAGGATAGAAACGATTGCACACACAGTGCTGAGTATGTAAGCGTTATCTCCATGATAGTGTGGTCTCGTGGGTAGCATATGAATCGTGATGTTGGTAAAGAATATTGAGTACGTCCTAGACTGGCAGGAGAAAGAAGGAATCGATCTTGGAAACGTTGCCTCAAGAATGCGCCTTAGAAGTGAAGATACCCGGACTTCTTCTCACATAGTTTGCACGTGTTATCAGGAGGGAGCTGGTAATGCAGAGGCTCCGTGACAAAGAGGAAGGCTCTCACGAGGTTAACTGACACACGGCTGTCACCATGGGCTTAAATAGAGCAACGATTGTAAGGAGGGCGTAGAACAGGGCAGCGCTTCGTCCACTGAGTCGCTATGCGTCAGAAAGGACTCATCAGGCCTAACAACAGCAACAACATTCATGAATATATGCATGTGTTAAAACGTCAAATTGCCCACTTTACACTATGTGTAATTTATTGCATGTCAATTCAATTTGACCTCAATAAAGTTTTCCCCCCAAAGGACATAAATAAAAGCATTATTTTAAAACTGAAATTCGTTTGATTAAAATAGGAAGATGAAGTGTGACTTTTCTTCCCATTATAAAGTTTCTCCGTTGTGATTGCAATCGATTTCCCATAATGGAAGCACCAAAGTTTTAGAAAGACTTTATTGCATAAATACAATGGAAGGTATGGCTGAGGAGCTAGTAGGATGAATCAAGAGATGTCGCAGCTGTTGGGGTAATAGTTGCTGAAGGCAAAAGAGCCCTGGGCATGTTCTATTGCAGGTTATAAGGAGCCTGTAAAGAAGAAAAGAGGCTTGAAGGTAATCAAGCGGCCATCAAGCTCAGAAGCAACAAAGCCCACATGGAAGAAGCACACCAGCCTATGCAACCACGAGGTGTCGAAGGAATCAGGTGTAAGGCATCATCAGAACAAAAAATCTTACCATAGTGAATGATGGGGGGAGTGCGGAGTGGGAAATCCAAAGCCCATTAGTAGGCCACTGGAGACCCCCTTGCAGAGGGGTCTGGGGAGGAGATGAGCCAGTCAGGGGGGTTATAGCAACGATGAAAAATACAACTTTTCTCTGGTTCCTAAATGTTTCCTCCCCGCTCCCACTATCATGATATGAATTCTACCTTGCAAGTCTGGCTAGACCAGAGGATGTACACTGGTACAGATGGGAACTGGAAACACAGGGAAGCCAGGGCGGATGAGCCCTACAGGACCAGTGGTGTGAGTGGTGATACTGGGAGGGTAGAGGGAGAGTGGTAGGAAAGAGGGAACCGATTACAAGGATCTATATGTGCCCTCCTCCCTGGGGGACAGACAACAGAAAAGTGGGTGAAGGGAGACGTCGGACAGAGCAAGATATGACAAAATAATAATTTATAAATTATCAAGGCCTCAGGAGGGAGCGGGGAGCAGGGAGGGAGGGGAAAAATGAGGACCTAATGCCGGGGGCTTAAGTGGAGAGGAAATGTTTTGAGAATGATGAGGGCAATGAATGTACGAATGCGCTTTACACAATTGATGTATGTATGGATTGTGATAAGAGTTGTATGAGCCCCTAATAAAATGATTTTTTTAAAAAGAAGAAAGGGGGCATTGGGGTTTCCATGGTAAACTGTTCACCTCTGTGATGGAGACCCAAGGAGGCCTGGTGGCATAGTAGGCTACTAACTGCAAAGTAAGCCATTCAAAACGACCAGCCGCTTATCGGGAGAAAGACGGGACTTTCCACTCCCTGCTGGGGGGGGGGGGTGGAATGTAGTGTGCAATCGAATGCTTCAGTTCCAAAGACTCCACACTGCCCATAAACTACGTCTGTATTCCAGAAAGGTAACTCTCACCTTTTCCAGCCAACTCATCCTCTTCCATCCCCTTCCTCTCCACCCTGACCACGGCCTTGCTGGCCAACCACCTGCCCTTAGGTAGCATTGGTAAGTTCAGCTGGACTGCCCCATCAAGACCTGGAGACTTGTCACCCTAGGGCCACCAATGAAATGTATCAGCTTTGGTCAATTTCCCCGCTGCCACCCTATCCCTGCACACCCTTCCCATAAGATTAAGGTGACCAGATGTCCTGCTTTTGGCAGGACAGTCCCGATTTTTAACAATTTTCCCCGCGTTCCGCAGCATTTTTTAAAAGTCCTGATTTTTGGAAAGAATGCACGACAAGCTAGGGTCTACGGTTTTCGACTGCCATGTGGCTATTTTGCCAGGATATGAGTTTTATCAATGGTGTCCCGCTTTTGTCCCGCTTTACCAATATTAAAATCTGGTCACCTTACATAAGATCCACAGAAAAAGTTGCTAACACAGGCTTACAACCTCAGTTCCTAAATGAAATAAGCAATATTGTTTTAAGGGCGCAAAGTACAAAAGTGCAAATCAAATCAATATATTTCCTATGATGTCCAAACATCTGCAATTAAACTTCAATATTTGTAACTGTTTGCATTATTTGTTCATTTTTAATCTTACAGATTACTGTCCAAACCCCTTCAGCTAGACCCAGCTATTTATCTTTCTCGATGGATCGCCACCTTAAGCCACAAATTTCTATATTTGAATCGTGACCAACATTTGACAGTTTTATCTTTTGTTATTTTTACCCCAGAGCCCTGATCTGACAGATACTTTCCTAGCTTGCTACCTCACCTATATAACAAACAGGCTCACATCAAATGATTCAACTAGAGTCACTTCATCCTTTTCCAACTATTAAAACTTTATTTGATTTCTAACTATTACTGACTACGACATGTAGTAGTACTATATAATTAAGGTGACCAGATTTTAATATTGGTAAAGTGGGACACCAGCGGGACACCGTTGATAAAACTCATATCCTGGCGAAATAGCCACATGGCAGCC
>NW_022111378.1:6398746-6407489 GCF_000313985.2 Echinops telfairi | reverse complement strand
CACCAAGCCATTTATCCCTCTGCCCTTCAATTAACCCCACATGTGTTTATCGGCCAGGTTGGCACAATAAACTTTAACTATATCAATCAAAAACAAAGCAGAAAATATTAAAACCTGGAGAAGTTATACCTTGGGTCAAGATGGAGATCAAGGACAAGGTGTCACATTTTGACCTTGCTCCAATGGCAGTCATCCACAAAGTAATGAACTCTGACTTGCTACCAGGCTTTTCCATCTCTGGTCCATAGTCAGAGGAGACTCACCAGAGGCTTAGTCTGCTTGAGGAACCTTGCAAATTGGTTTGGGGTTTTACTAAAATAATAATGATGTCCTTAAAGTGAACAAGGATATATATAATCCATATATATATATGGATTTTGATCTCTCATTTAATCATAGCCCCAGTCTAGTTCTTATGACATGGCCCTGCTCAATATCTACCCCCACGAAGTGATCACTGAAGATATGGGTGCTAGATGGCAAAGTGCTATGAAGGAAGTTTACAGTGTCAAACATTTTCCTTTTCATCCAACTGGGTCCTGGTAAACTCTATTCTAATCATTGCAATCTAGGACATTGGGTTGTTGTTGATGTTCGGTGCCCTGGGGTTGGTTCTGACTCACAACAACCCTAAGGACAACAGAAGGAAACACTGTGCTATCATCACAATTGCTCTTATGCTTGAGCCCATCGATGCAGCCACCATGTCAATCCACCTGGTTGAGGGACTTCCTCTTTTTTTGCTGCTCCTCCACTTTACCACCATGATGTGCTTCTCTGGGGCCTAGTCTCTCCTGACAACATGTCCAAATTATATTAGACAACGATTTATCTCGGCATAAGTCGTGCCAGAGGCTCAGGTTCCACACAAATCTTTAAACTTCGGCTCAGCCAGACCTGCTTCTTCTCTCTAATTGCTAGTGTCTGTGGACCACGTAAGTCCACAGGCATTAACAGAATATGTCCAAACTCAGGCCATCTCTTCATTGCTGCCTTCCACCAGGTCCTGTGGTTCCTCTGGTCGCAGCCTCTGCCACTCCAGAGAGACATCTCTAATGGGCCCCACTACCAATGGTCCTGGGAGTTCGCTTGCTTTTTCTTTGGGGGTTCATTTTATTTCAATTGTACCGATGCTTTTGTTCGTCCTGTCTTCACAGTGTCTTCAGTAATCTTACCTGGTTTCTCTTTTCTTAAAATAATCTTCCTTATATATGATGTACTTTATAAATATAGTTTTACTGGCATATAATTCACATGGCATAAAATGTAATAGTTCAATCACATTTAGAAGAGTTGTACAATCTTTACCACAATCCATTTCAGAACGTTTTCTTCTTTCTCAGACTCATTCTTGTTAGCTCTTCGCACACCCCCAAACCTCCCCAACCATGCCCCTAGGTAATTAATCCAGCTACAGTCTCTATCGGTTTACCTATCCTGGATTTCACATATAGGAAAACAAAAACAACAACAACAACAACAACTTGAAGCACAAAAAAACCTCAATAGAAAAGAAAGCAGAAAATATTGAACACTTATAACAACTTTTAAATGAGTCAAAAAGGAGATCAGATGATAAGATATTATATTTAACTTAATTGCCTCTGCCATGATAGATTTTACACTGCTCCCTCTCTGAGAGCAAGGCTATTCCAGGGAATTTACAGGAGGCAATCCATGTGGAGACACTGGAAGTGGATTTGGGGCTTCCACTGTCCTCCACAGCCTTTTGAACAAAAGGTGTTCACAAGTTGAGCTTTGATATCATTCCCTCTTGTGAATTTGGATTTTCTTATTTACAATCTTTGTATGACACAGGCTAGTGTGCTTATTCCATGTAGACTTAGTTGATGCCTCATTTAAATGGATGCTTGTCTGAAACAACCAGACTCTATTCTTTATGATAACTTCACCACACTTTGCTATAGTTCCCATATCTCCAGTGATCTCTTCATAAGGGAGAGTATGAAGTATGGTAGGGTCATGTTATAAGAATGTGTTGTTCTTCAGTTAGGGCTATGATTAAGAACAAGCCAAAGTTCACTCACATATCTATGGTTTATATATGTCGCTGGGTCACTGTACTGTAAAATATTGTAGGGGGGTACATGAGGAGCTGATATCAAGGGCTCAAGTAGAAAGAAAATGTTTAGAAAATGATGATGGCAACATATGTGCAAATGTGCCTGACACAATGGATGGATGTATGGATTGATAACAACTGTAAGAGCCCCCAATAAAATGATTTTAAAAAATAATAATAAACAGTCATTTAAGATCAAAAGGGCAGCATTTTCCCAAGGACAAAGTACAGAAGGCAGGAAGAGTTTTAAAGGAAGATGGATTGAAAACAGGAAATAGACAGAAAGTATGATAAGCGATGCTATATTATGGAGATGACAATTAATGACAAGAAACAAATTATGTATGAACTATTGGGTGGAAAACTGATTGGCTCTGTAAACCTTCACCCAATTCGCAACAAAAACCTACATATAAAAACATTTGTTAAAATATTATAAATCATCCCCATGGAGCAGTATCATTAATTTAGCCAATATTATAGAATTTAAAACACTGTTGAGAAAGGGAAATTGGATATGCATAGTCCAGTATTGAATTGTGGACTTGAACAGATTAAAAGCTCAAGTGACTGCACACTATTTGCAAAAACAATGAAAGCTGGGTACAGGGCAAAACTTTCAATAACACTCATTCACTAAAGCCTGCCGTGCCTGCCAGACTACCATTTGTCATAAGTAAAGCCAAGAGAGCATAAAAATATAGTAAATAGGTGGTAGTCCCAGGGCACTCTTCACTGGGGCACCCTCAAAGCAAGAGGTCCAAACCAAAGCCCAACAACCACCAATTCCATAAGCGTGGGATAGCAGCCATCTGCTTCTTCATGGGCAGAGTCTAGCACCCCACTTGTCTATAGCATGTGGCTTTGGTTTCCAAGGACTGTGTATACTCGCACATGGAGGAAGCACGCCAGCCTGTCTGACCACGAGGTGTAGAAGGGATCAGTTATCAGACATCAAAGAACTGAAAATCATATCAGTGGGTGCCCGCTTTACTGACACAATCAATGAAGACAAAGTGTGCATAAGCAAATGTGGTGAAGAGAGCTAATGGTGACTGGCTATCAAATGATATAGCGTCTGGGGTCTTAAAGGCTTGAAGATAAACAAGCAGCCATCTAGCTCAGAAGCATCAAAGCCCACATGGAAGTAGCACACCAGCCTGTCTGACCACAAGGTGCAGAAGGGACCAGTTATCAGATATCAAAGAACTAAAAATCAGATCAGTGTGTACCCACCTTCCTGATATGATCACTGAAGACAAACGTGTGCATAAGTAAGGTGGTGAAGAAAGTTGATGGTGCCAGGCTATCAAAAGATATAGCATCTGGGGTCTTAAAGGCTTCACGATAAACAAGCGGACAACTAGTTCAGAAGCAACAAAGCCCACATGGAAGAAGCACAACAGCATGTGTGACCACGAGCTGTCGAAGAGATCAGCTATCAAGCATCAAAGAACAAAAAATATAATTGTAAAGGTGAGTGAGTGCAGAGTGGAAACTCAAAGCCTATCAGTAGGCAACTGGATACCCCCTCGCTGAAGAGTTGTGGGGAGGAGATGAACCAATCAGGGTTCAGGGTAGCAACAATTAAACATATAACTTTCCTCTAGTTCTTAAATGCTCCCCGCCCCACCCCCACTATCATGATTCCAATTCTACCTTACAAATCTGGCTAGACCAGAGGATGTACATTGATACAGATAGGAACTGGAAACACAGGGAATCCAGGACAGATGACTCCTTCAGGACCAGTGGTGAGAGGGGCGAGACCTGGAGGGTGAAGGGAATGTGGGGTGGAAAGGGGGAATGGATTACAAGAATCTACGTATTGCCTCCTCCCTGGGGGAGGGACAGCAGAGAAGAGGGCGGGGAGAGACGTCAGACAGTGTAACTTATGACAAAACTATAATAATTTGTGAATTATGCAGGGTTCATGAGGGGGGGGTGTGGGGAGGGAGGGGGAAAATGAGCAACTGATATTAAGGACTGAGGTGGAGGGCAAATGTTTTGAGAATGATGAGGGCAGCGAATGTACATATGTGCTTGACACAATGGATGGATGGATGGATGGTGATGAGAATTGTACGAGCCCTCAATAAAGTAATTAAACAAGAACTAGATCAAAAGTGTCCAATTACAAACGTAATACCAGGTGTGTCCTCCCCTTAGGCTGTGTGTAAGGATTGTTGAGCCTTTGTTCTCGATGGCCTGTTGCTTAACCTGGCTTACCCACCACCAGAAGTGTAATTACCTTCTCCAGGATAGAGGTGTACCCCGCGCACCTCTTGACTTGAGTTTCCAGTAAGGTTCACTAATATGATTTAATTTTTTTTCTGAAGTAAATATGCTTGTAACCATATTGAAATAATGTTATTCTTGCAACCTGTATAAAATGACAATTATGTTCCTTATGGTTTTACTTTAACACCTTTGCCATATATCATATTTTAATATACAATGATGATTATTTACCCATTCTCTATGCTATTTCCATCACTGATATATCGCCTTGTAAGCCAGTGTTATGCTGCCTCAATTATTGTTATGTGTGTGTTTTCTTTTTAAAAGAGCTTATTTTGGGAGATAATTTCTATTCCTTCATTAGCCTTTTCTTATATCTTTTCAAGTGTACTGTAGAATCACTTATTCTGAATTCTGTAAAATACCATTGAGACTATTGGTATTTTAAATGAAATTACATCAAGACTACAAATTAACTGAGGAATAAATGCTATGTTTTTAACCTTCCCATCAAAGATATTTCTCTCTGCATTAAACTCTTTTCACCCATTTAAAATTTATAGATTTTTTTAGATACATATAATAGACTTAAATAACATATATTTTGTTGTTGTGGTTTTCATAAATTAAAAATCTTTTAGTCCATTTTTGCTTGAGAAAGGCATCCAAGTATAGAGCTGACTTGCGAATAGTTTACCATTTGACCAGCAGTTTTCTTTACTGTTCTATTATACCTAGTAGCTTTTTGGTTGATCACGTTAGCTTTTCCAGATGTATAATAATATAGTCTTCTAATGGTTTTCCCTTTAATTCTCATGTCTTTTTGGTAACTTGTTATATTGACAAAAATGAGGTAAATCTCTGCGAAAGAGTCCTTGGGGAAAGCTCTCCATCCTTCCTGTTGTGCATTCCACAAAGATATTCACCTTCTCCACTGGATCTTACAAAACTAGAAGGTTCTACTTCACGATCGCTCCAGAATCAGTGCATCTCCAGCTTCTCCCCACGTCTCACTCCCTTGACCCCACCACTCGGCTGTCAGCTGCCACACTGTAACCCTGCAGGTGGATTTTTGTATGGCCCTCTAGCCATAATCTACTCTCAAGAGAACAGAGTGATCTCTTAAAACGTGAGTCACATTTCTGCTCAAAACCCTCTGAAGCCCTTACACCTCTGCATGATAGCCCTCTCCACCCATCTGATTTCATCTACTGTACTGTCCCTCATTCTTTCTAGTCACAGGGGACAACTTACTACTCCATAAACATGCCAGATATGCGTCTGCCTCAGGGCCTTTGCACTTGCTGGCTGCTCTGCCTGGAAACTGTTGTCCAGGTATTTGCATGGCCCATCCCCTTATCTCCCTCTAGTGTTTACTCCAATATCAGATTCAAAGAGGAGATTATGTCTCCTTTGTTCATATTGCACCCTCAGCATTAGAAGATAGGTGTTAAACAAACAATTGTGTTAAAATAAAGCAAATGTATGTTACTCCTCACCCACTCCTCTGTCAGTTACTCATACTGTGTGTGATAGCTTGCATATTGCTGTGATGCTGGAAGCCATACCACCAGTATTTCAAATATCAGCAGGATGAACAGGTTTCAACAGAGTTTCCAGACTAAGAACAGGTTGGGAAGAAGCAGTCATTTCACTTCTGAAAGATTAGCCATTGAAAACCTTATAAATAATAGCAGCACATTATCTTGAAATAGTGGCAGATGATATGCCCCTGAGGTTGGAAAACTTTCAAAATACCACTGAGCAAGAGCTGCCTTCTTAAAGTCGAGTCAACCTTGATAACATAGATGAAGCCAAGCTTTCAGGACCTTCATTTGCTGATAAGCACAACTCCAAATGAGAAGAAATAGTTACAAACATCTACAAACCCTCAGAATGTTTACTATATGAAGTCTGGATCTAGGAAAATTTGAAGTTATTGAAATGAACTTGAAAATATGAAAATTGGTATCCTAGCCATTATTGTTGTTAGCAACCATTGAGTCCGTTCCACCTCATAGCAACTTTATGTGCAAAAGAATTAAAAACCCCTCCTGATCCTGTGCCTTCCTCACAATTGCTCTTAAGTTGCAGCCATTGTGTCAATCCATCTCATCAAAGGCCTCCCCTTTTCACTTCCCTCTGCTCTCCCAAGCATAATGTCCTCCTCGTAGGTATGAGTGAGCTGAAATTGACTGGCATTGACCATTTTGAATTGGACGATCATATGGTTTTTACTACACCGGAAGGTGAAAATTCAAAAAGAAAGGCATCCCGCTCATCATCAAAAGGAAATTTCAAGGTCTCTCTTGAAGTCTAATACTCACACTATCTGTGATTGGCTCATATCTATTAGCCTACAAAGCAGACCAGCTAATATAACTACTATTCAAATCGACACACCAATCACTAAAGCCAATGACTAAGAGATTAAAGAATTCCACCAACTTCTGCAATCTGAAATTAATGAAAGATGCAATCAAGATGCACTGTTAATTACAGTGATTGAGATGTGAAATTTGGAACCAAAGAATAAGGGTTACTAGATAGAAATTATGGCCTTGGTGACAGAAATGAAGCTGGAAGGCCAATGACTTCTTCATTTGCAAAGGCATATTTTTTCCAATGATACAAGCAGCAACTATATACAAGGACCTCTTCTGATAGAATATATTTATATATGTTAGATTGAGGTTAATCCAAATTAAAACAAGTCCATTGGAGCCAAAATAGCACCTTGATTATGTCCCCCCCGAGTTTGGAAATCACTTCAGGAGCATATTTGATGCTTTGAACACTAATGATCAGAGACCAAAAACGTTGTTGGATGACATCAAGAATATCGTACATGAAGAAATCAAAAGGTTATTAAACAGATAGGACAGAAAGAAAAGGCCAAAGTGGATGTCAGAAGAGACTGACACTTGCCCTTGAATATCAAGTAGCTGAAGCATATAGAAGAAATGAAGTAAAAGAGATAAACAGAAATGTTCAAAGGGCACGTGAGAAGACAAAATACAGCATTGTAATGAAATGTGCGAAGACCTAGAGTTAGAAAGCCAAAGAAGAAGAACATGCTCAGCATAACTCAAGCAGAAAGAACTGATGAAAAAGTCAAGCTCTGGAATACAATATTGATGGATACTATGAGTAACATCTTGAAATATGCAGGGATCAAAGAAGAGGAAAAGAATACACACACTCACTGAGCCAAAATAGAATGGGTAAATATTCGACCATATCTAGAGGTAGCATATGCTTAAGACCTGATGGTGTTTAAAGAAGTCCCTGGCTACACTGAAGGCATTATAGAAAAACAAGACTCCAGTGATTGATGAAATACTATTTGAAATGTTTCAAATAGCTGACGAAAGCACTCACTTATCTATGGAAGAAATTTGGAAGACAGTTATCCAACTGAAAGAGCTCCAGATCTGTGCCAGTTCCAAAGAAAGGTGGCCGAACATGATGTAGGAAATTATGGAACAACATCATTAATATCACATGCAAGTAAACTTTTGCAAGGTAGTCTTAAAATGACCTCAGGAGTACACCCAGCAGCATCTTCAGGATTCCCAAGAGGACCCAGAATGAGGGATATAAAATGGATCTCGGCTAAAGGAGAGAATGGCATACAAGTGTTTACTTGTGTTTGCCTGACCACGTAAAGACTGGGTGGATGACAACAAACCATGGATAACATTGTAAAAAATGGGAATTCCAGAATACTTAAATATGCTCATGTGAAACCTGTACTTAGACCACAGCACAGTTATTTGATCAAAATATGGGAGGCTGCATTGTTTAAAATCAGGAAAGGTGTGTGTCGGGGTTGTATTTTTTCACCATATTTACTCAATCTGTGTGCTGAGCAAATACACTGAGAAACTGGCCTAAAAGAAGAAAGCAGCATCGGGATTGAAGACGGGTTCATTCACAACCTGCGACATGCAAATGACACAATCTTGCTTGCTGAAAGTCAAGACATAAAGCACTTACTAATGAGGATCAAAGAGTACGCACTCCAACATGAATTACAACTCAAAGTAAGCAAAAGAAAAAGTCTCACAGCCAGACCAATAGGCAATAGACAACCTCAGGATAAACCGGGAAATGATTGCAATTGTCAAGGATTTTACTTTACTTGGTTCCACAAGCAAAGCTCACGGAAGCAGCAGACAAGAAATCAAATGACATATTGCACTAAGCAAATCTGCTACACAAGACCTTTTTAAAGCATTAAAAAGCAAAGGTATCATTTCAAATGGCACCTGTGTTAGGGTTCTCTAGAGAAACAAAACCAGGATACTAAAAATTTTATATATATTTATATAGATAGATATATAACATAAGAAATAAACAGTTAATGAAATTATAAAGCAGTACAAATGGCTCAGTGCAACTCACTCCCGTGAGACA
>NW_022111378.1:6376066-6398646 GCF_000313985.2 Echinops telfairi | reverse complement strand
AGCAAGGCAGGTCACCAACAGTCAGCTAGATGACAGGGTCCAACAGTCCCCAGCTCAAGAGATGTATATACTAGTAGGGTGGCGAAGCAGGTCTTGAAGGAACCTCAAATTACAGAGAGGGTTAGGTGTCCCACAGGTGGTGTAGCTTGCAAATGGAGGCAGAGAACAAGCAAGGCAGCCACACAGTGGTCCGATCATCAAAGAGCAAGAGACAAGAAAGGCGAGGCTCACCGAGCCATTTATCTCTCTGCCCTTCAGTGAATCCCACATGTGTTTGTTGGCCATGTTAGCACAATAAACCTTACCTATCTCAGTACCTAACAACATGTTTTATACACCAGGCTGAGGGTTGGTTAACTCAGCATATCTCTCCATTGAGAATGAGTTTTCTACATAATATTTAGTGAATTTCTATCATATTGAGGAAGAATACTTTTATTCTTACTTTTCATAAATTTGTTTAGAAACTGGTACTGATGTTTATAAAGCACCTAATCAGTCAAATGTAATTGTATGTATAGTGTAATCCTATAGTGTGCTAATGCATTTCACTAAATACTTTCTTCCTTGAATGATTATATAAAATTAATCTCCGGGGATATTCTTAAATTATTGTCTATATTGTTCTACTGGGCTCGTTGCCTTCTCCTGGATACAAGCCCATGGTTAGTAAACTAGAGAGCTAAGAAAAGGAAATTCTAATGATTTAGCCAGCATGAAAAAAAAGCAAGATAAAGAGAAAATGCTTTGCTGACGTATTTCAAATTGACCCCTGTGAATACGTCTTACTTATTTGTTTACATACATTGATTAATGACTACATCTGCATTAGTTAGTAGGCATTCCAGTTATCAACAACTACTTTTATGGAGACAGTTTAATCTGTCTTGTCCCCTCACACCCAGTATTGTATTTGTTTTTAACTCTTGATTGTGAATTAGGTGAAGGTTTGCAAAGTAGATCGGTTCTCCATACAACAATTCATACACCTTTTGTTTCATTTCATTGTTGTAGCCCCTTCACCATACTAACATAATGTATACCACGTTCTCTCGTTTCCTCCTTCTTTCCTAAACCTTAGGAATTTTGTCCTTTGATAAATGCTGCCCTTTTGAATTCAAATGGTTGATTAATCTAAGGTGTGCATACCCCACTAATGTTATTGTTCCCCGTATAGACCTATTGTTTGGCTGAAGAATCAAGCCACAGAGCTCAGTTCAATTCCAGACCTGACAAGCGACGCAGGGTCACAGTTTCTGGAGGGTTCCACCACTCCCTATCTGACAGGAAACCCTGGTCTTTTTTACGATTTTGAATCGTATTCCACATTTTTATTCCACTCTCTGAGGACCTTCTAATGTGGTTCCTTTCAGGGCAATTGACTATGGAAACAGCGTTTGATAGTCATCTCACATAGCCTATGAGTTATAATTTCTTTTACCCTCCTGGTTACCTGACTCTTGGCCAAAATTTGGCAGTTTTCCTATTTCCTACTAAAAAAGAAAGAAAGAAAGGAAATGATTCACAAGTTAAATTTAAAAAGTAAAAGTATCCATTCAGGAGTTAATTCTAACATATGTATCTATGATATCAGCATGGATACCTGTGAAATATTTTAATGTATAAATTATATAAATCTTTGTTTTTCATATTTACTACCATGTAGGACAAAACTCACTGCTAGCAAGTCAATTCCTTCTCACCATGTAAGACAAAACTCAAAACTCACCGCCATGGAGTTGAATCTGACTCAGTAATCTTATAGGGCTGAGTAGTACTGCCCCTTTTGGTTTCTGAGACTTAGAAGGTTAACGGAGTAGCTGACTTCTTCTTTCTTCCCTGCAGCAACTGGTGGGCTGTAATTATTGAGTTTGTGGCTAGCAGCTTCATGCATAATCCACTAGACCACCAGGACTGAGCAAATAATCAGAGAAGCTGGGGTATCAGGATCGGAGAAGACTTATTAGCAAGCTTCAACTTACAGATGACACAACCCTGCTTGCTGAAAGCAAGGAGGACTTGAAGCAATAGATGCTGAGGATCGAGGATTACAGTCTTCATATAGATTACAACTCAAAGAAAAGAAAATCCAAATTCTGACAACTCGGCCAATAAGTAACATCATGATAAATGGAGAAAAGATTGAAGTTGCCAGGGATTTCATCTCATTTGGACCCACAATTAATGCTCATGGAAACAGCAGCCAAAAGATCAAATGATGCAATGCATTGGGTAAATCTGCTGCACAAGGCAGATTTCGTATTGAAGAACAAGGATTTCACTGTAAGCAATAAGGTAAGCCTGACTCAAGCTGTGTTATTTTTGATTACTTCATAGGCATGTGAAAGTTGAACATTGAATAAGGAAGACTGAATTAGTTATTGTGCCAGCCTGGCCTATAAACACATGTGGGATTAATTGAAGGGTGGAGGGATAAGTGGCTCAGTGAGCCTCGCCTTTCTAGTTCTCGGATCTCTTGCTTTGTGATGGTCGCACCAGGGTGCAGCTGCCTTAGCAGTTCCCTGCCTCAGCTGGCAAGGCTGACTTCCTGCAAGACATCCCCAAGGAGAAACCACATGGACCTACCCCGATACAGCCCTGGGTGCTGGAGCAGCCGTGTGGAGACCCCTGCCAGCGCTGAGATGCTTACACATTCACTGATTCGGCTTTCCTCCTGTGATCGGCATCATAGTGTGTGTTTTGTGAGATGGAGGAGGACTTGGTGGATTGGTGTTGGACATATGGTTAATGGGATAATGTTGGACTTGTAGAATTGGGCAGCACTGGGTTGGGATGTTTTCCTGATGCACACTTAACCTTTATATAAAACTCTCTCTTATACATATTTCTGTGGATTTGTTTCTTTAAAGTACCCAGACTAATGCAAAGACCAAAGAAGAATTGATGCATTTGAAATATGGTGCTGGTCAAGAATATAGAAAATGCCCCAGACTACCAAAGAACACATAAAACTATCTTGGAAGAAGTGCAGTCAGAATGCTCCTTGGAAGCAAGGATGGCAAGACTTGGTCTCCTGGACATGTTATCAGGAGAGACCAGTCCCTAAAGGAGGGCATTCTGCTTGGTCCTGTAGAAGGGCAGTGAAAAAGAGGAAGGCCTTCCCCAAGATGGCGTGACCTCGTGGCTACAACAATGGGTTCAAGCACAGGAACAATTAGGAAGATGGCTCAGGGCAGGCGGTGTTTCATTCTGTTGTACACAGGAGTCTGAAGGTCGTTGTTGCTCCATACTGTCAAATTGACTCAAACTCATAGTGACCTCGTGTAAGAGAATACAGCTACCTCATGGTACTCTTGGCTATAATATTCATGGAAGCAGAGTTCTAGGTCATTTGCCTGTGGAGAACTGAGGGTTCTCCTGTGAGTTCAAACTTATGACCTTTCAGGTATCAGTTAAGTGCTTTGCCATTGCACCACCAGGTCTCCCTAGACGTACGTGGAAAGAGGTTTTTGTACCCTTTATACTTTCAGATATTTAAAAGTCAGAAGAGCTTTTAACATAGTCAGAAATGCAAGTACCTGGTAATTGGGACACCCTATGGCAATACAATATTTTTCTACTCAAAATTAATATTATAGTCACAATTTGTTTCACATAAAATATTCCTGACACATATCATATAAATAACTCCCTTTATTGTCTTTGTATTATGTAATAGAACCTTGCCATTTAGAAGAATACCATGCTGAGGTAGTTAATTGTGCCAACCTGGCCGATAAACACATGTGGAGTTAATTGAAGGGCAGAGAGCTAAATGGATTGAGGAGCCTCACCTTTCTAGTTCTCGGGTCTCTTGCTTTGTGATGGTCAGACCAGGATGCAGCTGCCTTAGCCAGTTCCCTGCTTCAGCTGGCAAGGCTTACTTCCTGCAAGACATCCCTGAGGAGAAGCCACAGGGACCTACCTGATGCAGCCCTAGTGCTGGAGCGGCCATGTGGAGACCCCTGCCAGTGCTGAGATGCTCACACCACGTTCACTGATTCAGCTTTCCTCCTGCAGTCAGCATCATTATGTGTGCTTTGTGAGATGGAGGAAGACTTTGTGGATTGGTGTCAGACATATGGGTTAACGTTGGACTTGTGGGTTTGGGCAGAACTGCATTGGGATATTTTCTTGATGCGCACTTACCCTTTATATAAAACTCTCTCTTATACATGAGTTTCTGTGGAGTTGTTTCTCTAAAGTACCCAGACTAACACACCATGCCATACACACACTACCTCAACCAAGTAATGACTGTCAACATCAACAGTCGTATTCACAGTACTAGTGGGTACCCTTGTTAGGATACAGTGGAGGAGTGCTTTACTTCTGTAACCTTCCTCCCCCAAGCATTCAACTCCAGGCAAATGTGAAGAATCTATCAGGCCAATCCCAGTTTGGAGACATTCTACAAATACCTGACCAGGTCTCATCAAAATGGACAAGGTCATCCAAAACAAGTAAAGTACAAGCATTTGTCACAAACAAACGTAGCCTAAGGAAATGATGACAACTAAATACATCGTGGTGTCCTAGATGCGACCCTGGGACAGGGTCAGCACTCCATTCATTGCTATCAAGCCATTCTGAGCCACAGGATAGACATAGTTCATGAAGAATCCATAGTTCAGAGTAGACTCAAGCCATTCTGATCCACAGGACAGACATAGTTCATGAAGAATCCATAGTTCAGAGTAGACTCTTTGGGTTACAAGACCTTAAATCTTGACCAGAATAGATTACTCACTCACTGCCATTGAGTCAATCTCTGACTGATGATGACCCTATAGGAGCCCAGGTAGTGTAGTGGTTAAATGTTGGGCTGTGATCCGAATGGTCAGCAGTTTGAAACCACCCGCAGCTCTATGGGAGAAAGACTGGGCTTTCTACTCCTGTATTCAGCTACACTCTCAGAAACACACAGGGGGTCACTGTGAGTCAGCATTGACGCAATGGCAGTGAGTTTGGTGTTTTGAGAGTGATGCCATAGGACAGAAGAAGCCCGCCCCTTGGGTTTCTGAGACTATCTTTTCAACAGAAAGCCTCATCTTTCTCCTTGCAGTTATCAGCGCAATGAGTAACCCTCTATGTAGGGCCCCAGGACTACCGAGAAAAAGCACATTACATAAAAATTAAGAAAACATGAATTAATACAGGCTTTAGTTGATAATTATGTTACCGATATTAATCCACTGAGTGTGACAGATAAACCATATTCATGTAAAATATCAATAATATTGTTTTCAGGATATATAGGAATTCTCTACTGTTATCTTTGTAATTCTTCTGTAAGTCTGTAATTGTTTTAAAATATTTTTAAAAGTACATTGGGATAATAGAATTGTTAGGGTGATTTAAACTTGGCCCAATATAATAATCATTAATAGGATTTGCTTTCACAGTCAAAGAGCTCCAAACTACCAGTGAAAAAGTGAATAGCATGCTTCCCGGTTCAGTGATAATATGGAGATGTCAGGTATACTTTTCTCTCCGTTTGTGAATATCTGCAAGTAATTTCATTGTGAATTGTCAAGAATGATTCCGTTCTTAGTCCATCTTGTTTGTATTTGTGGAAATGACTTATCATGTTAAAATTTCAAGCAAATATGATAATAAAACAAGTCCTAACTGATCAATAAAACAGTAAACAAATGGAACATACATAAAAAAAATTTTTTTAAAGAAAAGCTATCATAAATATGTTGGGACAACTGGAGATCTTTTTGTAAAATAGGTAGCATTTTTCTCTTTATAACTCTTTATTTTCACACATTAAATTTACTTAAAGCAATGTGTACCTCTACAAACAGGAAAGATACACAGTTTTCAGTGTATCAAACCAAAGATTACTCCCAGAAAACAGGTGTAAGGCAGCCAGGAATAACCACAAAGATCTAAGAGCTCTGTCCCGACTTGTACGACTGAAAGGGGAGCATCAGCCAGAAGGATAAGTGCCTGTAGCCCGGAAACAGTGATGGCTATTTTTATGTGTCAAGGTGGTCAGGCTGCCCGCTAGTTGGCATCATCAAGTAGTTGCATGTAAGATCAGTTTGCCTTGGGGAGAGCAGATTGCCTTTCATAATATAACCTAATGCAATGTACTCAATCAGTTGAGTTGATACCAGTGTAGGCTGGATCCTACACCTAATCACTTCTGAGCAATAAAAATACCAAAAGAGGCACAACAACACAGACACATGGGAAGACAGGCAGCATGTGAAGATAATCAATAAGCAAAGAAATGCCGAAGATCACAGGCAGACACTAGATAGAAGAACTGATAAGGCTGTGGCCTGCTCTGAGCTCTTAGCATCCGAAATGGGGAGAAAACAAATCTCTGTTCTTTAGAGTCACCTACTTATGGTATATGTGTTACAACTGCACAAAAGGAACTAATGATAAATCTGTCACCATCGCACAGGACTTAAAGGAATAGAGTTCTATGGGCAACAAGGTAAACACATATCACCCCAAACATATTCTCCAGCACATCATTTATTCATCATCTAGAGCAAGGGTCAAGAGAGAGCGGTCAAGCAGAGACTTGAGAACAAAGAACGGTCTAGGTGTTTATGTTTAACTCAGCGTTGCTGAAGTTTGGTAGACCAGTCCCCAACTTGCAAGCTATATTGTCTCCATCTTTCAGGTGTATCTTTCACTTTTCCCTCATGGGAGAATGAAGACCAAACACTCACAGGCAACGTGTTTTAAAAAGAAAGTATGATATGGTTTGGGAATAAGTCTCAGGAGTTAATTCTAAAGCCATAGCTGCAATTACCATGACTAAATCCACCACTGACTTGCTATTTAAGAAATATTTTCAATGTATACATGTAAAATTTCTTTTTCTCAACAGTGTTTTAGATTCTATACCATTGACTAAATTAATGATAGTACCGATAAAATTATCCTATGTCCCATGAAAATAATTTGTAATGTTCTCCAATAAAGTGATGTTTCTAGAGTGGACCAGAGATATATATTAAACCATAGATACATTAATGGATTAAAAAAAAAAGTAATTTGGCTTCCCCCATCTCCCCCAAAATATTACCACATCCTCTCATGAACCAGTTACCCTAAGTGTCTTATGACCGTGTCTGTCATGTGTCCTTTCATCACACTGGCTCCCACCCTAGTCTGCATGGTTCCCGGGCTGCATGTGCACAGGCCCAGTGTGAGCAGGGAATTGAACTGCTGCGTCTTTAGCTGAGAAGCTGAGTCACTAGCTGCTGGCTACCAACACCTCACTCCTCCTCCCAGGTATATATCAAGAGAACCCTGTACCAAAGCAGGAACAAAATATGTTGGCCAACAACAACAATAATAATAATAAGTCTTCTATCCCTACTTTTAAAGTATTTTTTACGTAATCTGCTACAAGTTGGGTAGATAACTCTAAGATCAACACTTCAAAATCACTAACCATTCCACCAGAGAAAGATGAAGCTTTCTGCTCATGGAAAGATGTGCAGACTCGGAAACCTTCAGGGGCAGTTCTACCCTGGCCCATAAGGTCACTGTGGTAGTTATATTATCATTTGTCAATTTGAGAGGATTAAGAGTGAAGGGTCAATCAGGTCATAACCAATGAGGCCTCTGTGTGCGCATGGCCTTATCCTGAGGATTCTGGGAACCCCTGTATTCCTCCCTGGAGTCAAGAGACACACTCTCTGCTCACTCCCTCAGAGATATTGCAGCTCACAAGACAAATGGAGACACGCTGATGGCAACCTGAGTCTTGGAGCTGGAGAAGCCACGTGGAGACCCACACCAGCACTGAGATGCTTACAACACCAGTGGATCCACAAGACTTCCCACCCACTGGCCTGTGATCTTCCTGCATTCAGCATTATTGCATGTGTTTCCTGAGTCTGGAGAGGACTTTATAGATTGGTATCGGATAGAGGGGCTAATATCGGACCTATGGACTTGGTCTAGACTGGACTGGGATATTTTCTTAATGTACAATCACTCTTTATATAAAGCCCTTTCTTATGCACACCTGAGTGTCTATGAATTTGTTTCTCTAGTCAGCCCAGACTAACACAGTCACTATGAGTCGGAATGGACTGGAGGGCAGTGAGTGATCCCTACTTCTGCTGGAATGTTGCATCCCATCAAGTTGCCATCCACTCACAGCGACCCCTTTGATAGAGCAGGGGGATTCCACAGTTTCCTTTAAGGGAACCAGATGAGCAGGCCTTTTGTCCCACAGAAGAGCCAGAGGGTTCCAGTGGCTGACCTTTTGTTTAGCAGTCAAGCACTTAACACACGTGCCACCAGAGCGCCTTTGTTTCTGGCTAGGATGAGGGCTAAAAAAAGAATTAACTCTAGCATTTCCAAAGATAAATTTCCTCTCCATCCCCCCACTTAGATTATTCACATGGAACTCTAAAATACAGCCTAATTAGACTCAGGGAAAAAATACTGAGAATATCCATCACAAAATAAGTAATACCATATGCCCAAAGGTTAATAATTAGATATAAATTCAGATTTCTCCAGGCATTTATTTTTAAATGGTTGGAACCATGCGGTTTTGTTGAATATTAAGGTTCCTATACACCTCTTGTTCACCTAGAGTGAGGGAGAAATGGATCCGTGTTGGGATTTCTACTTTAATTACTAGAGGATTAGGCACTGAGTTTATAGCTGCTGTAGGGGAAGGAAAGGTAAAGGAACTTGGCACAGTGCGGAAGCAATAAAGATTTACGTCCTAGGAAACCCTATAGGGCCGTTCTGCTCCGTCTTATAGGGTCGTTATGAATCAGAATTGACTCAGTGGCAGTGAGGTTTGGATAAGTGGGCAGGAGGAATGTTCAGTAGGTAATGTGTGTACAGAATATAGCAAAAGAAAGCACTAATTTTCCCACCAAAGTGACCAAAAAGGTCCCATTAGATCCAATTATCTGCTCCTAATGACCCTATAAAATCATTCCCAGGCTCTCAAACTTTCTGAAGAGTTTTATTAACAAGAGTAGTCCTTCTTTTAGAATCTGCAAAAAAGGCAACACTGCCAACTCCCAGAAGTCCCTTCCAAGGACTTCATTTACATACTGGGCCACGCCAGGGCTTCTTTGCCTGGAACTCCATCCCACAGTGCTTGGGAAGAGCTAGGGAGCTCTGGACTGGGGTACCCATCAGCCAGACAGTAAGCTGGCTCACTGCCCAGGACAAATCTCTTCTTGCAGCCTTGAACCTGGACAGGGTGGAATTTCTAGACAGGAGTCAGTACTGCCAGCAGGAAGCTGAGTCCACAGTGATTTCCTATATTTTATTCACAAGGAAATCTAAGAGCCGTTACATCTCTGGAACTAAAATACTAGGAATCAGAGTCAAACCTTCTAGCTGATAGTGGAGAAATACAGACAGCATTTCTTTGTTGCTTCAGCAACCACTACAGAGTCTCAGACCTCTTTCTAGTACCTCAATCCTACTCCTTGACCCAAACATAGGAAGAACTACTCATTGAAAATCCCAGCGCCTAAAATAGTATTGATGGTCTGGTAAAGACTGAACAACGTGCTAATTTAAACGGTGCTATGTTTGCTTTGTTTCTTTTCCTTTTTGATTTGCCTCCTTTGGGGTTTTGATTTCCCATCATCATGGGGAAATTCTAGAAGTGTTTGTGGGTTTAGGACAAATAGCCTAAAGCAGAAGCTTGACTCCCGGGTTCATACGTGGTCAGTTCCCTGAAACTCCCTCAGAGATGGTCCAGCTTTCAAATGTCCAAACAAACTCATATTTCATTTGTGACTTTGTAAGCAGGGCCGACCCTACCCTGTCCAGAATTATGCCAAAGGCAATGCATCTTTGGTGCCCCAGTGAGTCTCCCCTCCCTGATGACCACATAAGCCACTGGGTCAGACCCTCTGCAGATCCTTCTTCCAGGGGTTAATCATCATTTCTGCAAGCTCCCTCCATTACAGCTGTGCTTTTTTCCTCTTGGCATCTATCGCTTCATATGCCTTGTTCAATTACTTATGAACATGCTACGTAACTCAATCAAGAGATCAATCAATGCATTCAATGGGCAAATGTCCTGCCTGAAACCTCTTTAAATGTTGAAAAGCAAGGATGTTACTTTGAGGACTAAGATGAACCTGGCCCAGGTATTTTCAGTCACCTTATATGCGTGTGAACGGAAGACTGAAGAAAATCAGTGCATTTGAATGATGGTGCTGATGAAAATATTAAAAGCACATGAACTGCCAAAGAACCAACAGATCTGTCTTGGTAGAGGTACAGCCAGAATGGTCTTCAGAGGCAAGAATGGTGAGCCTTCATCTCACATACCTTGGTCATGTTGTCAAGAGAAACCAGTCCCTGGAGAAGGACACCATGCTTGCTGACATAGAGGGGCCGTGAAAAGAGGAAAGGCCTCAACAAGATACACTGAGACAGTAGCTATGACAAAGGGCTCAGACATAGGAACAATTGTGGGGATGGGGCAAAATGAGACAGTGTTTTGTTTTGCTATACGTAAGATCACTATGAGTTGTAACTGCCTTGATGGCACCTAACAATAACAATATATAACCCACCATGCTTTATATCCATGTGCAGAATCAAATCTTCATCTTAGTGTTCTTCTACAGTACCCGGAAGATGTCCATGCTCAATGGAGGCTTGTCAAATAAGCAAATATGTGTAAAAATGGACAAGAAATAACCCAGAAGAATCATCTGTGACGAAACGTTAGTCTCTGTGGCATCTGAGTAGAGTACAGAAGTGCTTTTTCATCCAGACACATTAAACAGGAAAGAAATCATCTCTTCAATATATGGTGCTGCCAAAAGAGGATTTCCACTTGCAGAAGAATAAAAGAGGACTCATAGCTCATTCCAGAAGCAAAAACAAACTCAAGATAGATTAAAGACACAAACGTAAACCCTGGAACTATAATGACCACCAATTAAAAAATTAGGGGAAATTTAAGGGGTCCTAATAGATGGCATGTTAAGAAAGATACACATAGCACAGACAAAATAGATGACTGGGACCTCCTAAGACAGGAAATGTATGTGTATCAATGATTACACCCAAAAACATAAAAAGAGAACCTACAGACTGGGAAAATTTGGGGGCAGTGACATGTTGGACAAGGGACTAATTTCTAAAATCTACAGAAAACGTCAATATCTTGATGACAACAACAACAAAAAGGGAAGCCCCAATTAAGACATGAGCAGAGGGCATGAACACAGGTTACCAAAGAAGACATTCAAGCAGCCAACAAGTGTATGAAGAAATGCTCACGATCAGAAGCCATCTGAGATACAGATCAAAACAATGGTGAGATAGCACCTCACCTCAAAATGGATAGTGCAGGTCAAAGAAACAGGAAACAATGAACACTGGGGGGTGGAGAGGGGTGGCGAGATTAGAAGCCTCGTGCACTGCTGGTTAGACTTTAAGGTAGTACAACCACTGTGGAAAATGGTATGAGACTTCTCAAACAATTGGGACTAGAAGTCTTGCATGACCCAGAAATGGTGCTCTATGGTATATACCCTAGAGAAATAAAGAACATGAACAGATGCATGCACACCCATGCTCATTGCAGAACTATTCACAATAGCACACGGATGGAAACATCCCAGCAGTTCATGGGTCAAAGAATGAATCCATAAACTTTGGAACTGATACACAATGGAATACTACACATTGCTAAAGAATGATGAAATTAGAAGCATGTCATGGCCTGGATGGATTTAGAGGATATTATGTTGAGTGAAGTTAATCAAATATAAAAGAACAAATATTGTATGAGATCACGGTCATGGTGAAAAATCAATGAAAGGTTTTCATTCTTAATGAAATAGATGCTGATGGATAGAGGGTAGGCAAGTATTGGCTTGGGTCAGGGGGAGATAGCATACTGCAAGGAGGAGGTGGGGGGAGACAGGAAAGGACTTGGGAGGTTTGATAAGCTGTTGGGAGTTGTTGAATGCAAAAACAATGTCCTGATATGTAAACCCCATCTAATTCACAAAACAAGGTTTGAAAAACAAATTGAGCAATTGAATGAAGGTACACTCCTTGTATATTCCTTGCCAAAAAGGAGAAAAATCACAAATGTATACTCTGGTGGATTATCACTGTAGGACTCAGAGGAAGCAGTAAACTTCTTACTAAGGACCATCAAGCCATCTGGAACTCCATGTACTTATCAGTATCAGCTCCTCCTTACCGTCTAAGTATTAGGAGGTGTTTCTTCACCTCCTCCTCTGATTGGCATAATTTGAAGGTGATGGTGGCACCTAGCAGATAGGCTGGTACCCTGCCCCAAGCACTACTGGTCCGCACAGGTCAAGCTGCCCCTGCAAACCCTTCCTGATACCAGGGACACAGTTGCCAGCTGCAAAGCCTCTCTAGTGGCAATATCCAAAAAGATATCTCCTCCCAAGACTTCTCCACCACCGCCAGCCCAGTTGCCCACCACAAAGCCTCACCACCAGCAATGGCCAAGTTGCCAGCTACAAAACCTCTTTAATGTCACCACTCAAGAAGGTGGGTGGCCCATGGCAGGCAAAACCAGGCTAGTGGTGGGCAAAGTCTCCATCTCATCTCCTGCCAAGCTACCCCCACCACAAAGCTGCTCCATCACCGATGGCCTAGTTGCCTACTGAAGTCTTCCAGCAGCAGTAGGTTCAGTGCCCACCACAAAGCCTCTGATTGCTGCCAGCCAAGCTGTCCTCCACGAAACATCTCCAGTACCAATGACTTAAATGGCCCCTCACAAAGCTGCCCCACCGTTGACGTCCTAGATGCCCCCTGAAAGCCTCCCCACAGCCTTCAAGGAGGCCTAAGTATGTGAGGAACTTCAATGTGATCGGGGACGAGAAGGGGTGGAACCTCCATTCACCTAGCTTCATTCAAAAGCTCAAAGTGTCCAGGAGTGACTTTGAGGACCTGCTGCCCAGTGACAACGACTGTCCATGTGTACATGGTCCTCTAGGATGGTGAGAGCTGTTGGATGCCTTCATGGACATGGCTGACTGGTGACACTTCACACAATGCTCATTTGGACAGGTCATCAGCAAGAGAAGCAGTTGTTACAACATGGCTGGGTGGCATCCCGTCCAACTTGCCCCAAGGTGTCCTTAGAACACATCATGTCTACAGATGGGCATTAGGTCTACACTCCATGCCCACCCCGCACCCCCCATTTACCTTGGGTATGGCTTTATTCTGGCTCTTAGATGCCTGATACCTGATCCTATTGACACCTCATGATCACATAGACTGGTGTGCTTCTTCCTTGTGGGCTTTCGTGCTTCTCAGCTAGATGGCTGCTTGTTTATCTTCAAGCCTTTAAGACCCTAGATGCTATATCTTTTGATAGCCGGGCACCATGAGTTTTATTCACCACATTTGCTTATGCACCCGCTTTGTCTTCAGCGATCATGGACTATTGGAGTTCCGCTCAGAGAGGGGTCACAGGAAAGAGATGAGCCAGTCAGGGTGCAGTATATCACCTATGAAACGCACAACTTTCCTCTAGTTCTTTGGTACTTCCTTCACCCCACTGTCATGACTTCAATTCTACCTTACAAATCAGATTAGACCAGAGTATGCACACTGCTACAGATAAGAGCCTGAAACACAGGAATTCCAGGATAGATAAACCCCTCAGGGCCAACAAAGAGAGTAGAGATACCAGGAGGATTAGGGGAGGGTGGGCGGAGAAAGGGGAAATCAATCACAAGGATCAATCTAGAACCCCCTCCCAGGGGGACGAATAGCGGAAAAGTGGGTGAGGGTAAATGGAGGACAATGTAAGATATGGAAAAAAATCTATAACTTATCAAGGGTTTGTGAGGGAGGGAGGGCAGGAGGGGAGGGGAGGGGGAAGAAATGGGGAGCTGATATCAGCGTCTCAAGTGGGAAGAGAATGCTTTGAAAATGATGATGGTGACATATGTGCAAATGTTCTCAACACACTGGATGAATATATGGATTGTGATGAGAGATGTAAAAGCCCCCAATAAAGTATTTAAAATAAATAAAGAAAAAGAAAACATCATGCCTTGGACCTCTACCCACAAAACCAAAGCTACACCCAAAGCCATCGAATTGATTCTAACTCATCATGATCCCATACAGGGATCCAAAACCCAAAACCAAACCCACTGCCATTGAGTTAATGCTGACTTGTCCTGGCCTTATAAGACAGGGGAGAGCTGCCCCTGTGAGTTTCTGAGACCGTAACTCTTTATGAGGATGGAAACCAGGACTCGTAACCAGGACACCATCAGGAGACTGAATCCTTCTGGGAACAGACAGCCTCATCGTTCGCCCTAGGAGCTGCTGGTGGTTCTGAACTGCCTTGAGGTTAGCAGGCACATACTGAACTCACAGTGTCAGCAGGGCTCCCTATCCCCACTCAAGCGCAATTAAATTAGAATCTGGGGGTGGGGAGCAGGGGTCCCTGATGAATACACTTTTAACACGCTCCATAGGTAATTTGCAGGAAGAAGGAAGTTGAAGATTTACTAGAGAGAGAAAATGAATGAGACATTGGCATTGGTGGTTCATTGGTAGAATTCATGCCTTCTGTTTTAGTTATTTTCTCACGTCTTAGGAGGCTAGAAGTCTGAATTCTGAACACTGATGTAGGGACAGGCTCCCTCCATCAGCTCTGGAGAAAATTCTTGTCTCTTTTCAGCACCTGGGGGCCCAGCCTTACTCTGAGATGTCTACTGTTCCTGCTCTTCCCTGAGGTAGGACTCATTTTCCTTGAAGGACCTTGGGCTAGAGGGGCATGCTCAACTCCTCTTTCTGCATGATAATGCGATGCTGCTTCTCTGCCTACTTCTCGCTCCTTTTCTCTCATGAAATAAAAGGTGATGGCTCACTGCAGGGGAAGTCCCCTCCTTACACTGAATCAGAGTTCTGTCCTTGTACGGGTGTTGCAGCCCACCCTGACCCCCTTACAATGGATCAGTAGATCACGTCATGAGGTGTGGGATTATTACACCATCCCACGATTGTCAAACCACTGAGAATCATGGCCCAATCAAGTGGCACATAGTTTGGGGAGACACCATGCAGTCGACGACACATTCTAGATGGGAGATCTGGACAGACTTCTGACCAAGGCACCTCAAGTGTCCCTACCACTTGTCTACCAGTGAAGCGTAGCTATGATACTGGACCGCTGTCAGCAGAGACTACTGACTAAGACTAGGAAGAAAGGCTGGTGATCTCGTACTCCAAAGATCAGCCCAGGAAACCCTATGGATCACAAGGATCTCAGGGTTGCCCGGGACCGGGCAGCATTTAGTTCTGTGTGCCGGGTCTCCAGGAGCGGGAGGCTGACTTAAGGGCGGCTGGCGATCGCAGTGATGGCAGAGAATGGGGATCCTGGGGACATGCGGTCTATTTCTAACGTGGGCCTGGGGTGGAGGAGCACTCAGGAAGTTCGGAGCTACTACGTCAAGATAAGAATGATAATACATGTTCTACCAAGTGGGCAAGGAAGCTTGTCAAAAGAACCATACCAAAGAAAGTTCTGGAAGTGAAGCAATCTGAGAGCAGCAGAAAAACCGAGAAGGTCACAAGGATGTCTGCTAATGGGGCAGAGAAGGAGAAATGGGACCACAAGATCTGGCTTACAGAATCAGAAAAGTAAGACAGACAAATTTAAAGTTGAAAACGGGATCCTAGGAGGTGATAGCTGCTCCTAACTCACTGCTGAGGCTGCAGGGGGTCATCTTTTCCTCCCTGCCTGAGTCAGAAACACAGGACTGTCTGTTGGCATCCAGAGCAAGCAGCTACTTGATGGGGTAAAAGCTCCTCCAATCTTCTCCTGGATGTGAGTGAGCTGCCCTGGAATCGCGGAGACCTGAGGCTGCTGTACGCTCACTCCGGGGTCTGGCTCTCACAGGCCGTGGGAGGCTGGCAGGAGACTCTGCCCACTGCTAGATGGGAAGCCCTCTGGCCTCGGCATGGTCTCCCCAAGCCCGTTGTCCCCATAACAGGACCCTTTAAGCTTTGTGCCCTGGCAATCCTGCCTTAGAGAGAAGAGGGGTGGGGAAGAGCTGTCTTCACACCTCCCTCCTGTCTCTAGGCAGGGCCTGGATCCCCCATGGCAGGTGATCAATAAATGTGAGCTGACCTGAGGCCCTATTGGGTACCAGCTTCCTGACTGGGTCACCTAAGGCTGTAGGATGGCAACTACACTGCAGGTTCTGTCACATTTACAATGAACTGCATTATTTCCCTCCCAGCCTAAATATTCCCGTATTTGCAATTAGCTGTACTTCCCAGAGGTTCAAGCCTGATTCAGAAGAGGACATTGTTGATGCCAGATGGATCTCAGCTGAAAGCAGGAAGATGTTTGCTTGTGTTTTATTGACTCTGCAAAGGCTTTGGACTGTTTGTATCATAATAAACAACAGATATTATTGAAAGGAATGAGAATTACAAAACACTTCATTGTGCTGATTCCGAACCTCTGCATCGGCCACAGACAGTCTTGGAGCAGAACAAGGGAATACCACATGGTTTACAACCAAGAAAGGTCGTTATCAGAGTTGCATACTTATTCAATCTGCATGCTGAGCTAATAATCGAGAAACTGGACTATATGATGAAGAGCTCAGATCAGGATTAGAGGCTGGCTTATTAACCACCTGCCATATGCCGATGACACCGCCTTGCTTGGGGAAATTGGGGAGGACTTGGAGCACCTGCTGATGAAGATCAAGGATTGCAGCCTTCGGTACAGATTACAACTCAATGTAAAGAAAGCCCAAATCCTCACACCTGGGCCAGTAGGTACCATGATCAATGGAGAAAAGAGTGAAGTTGTCAAGGATTTCATCAATGCTCATGGAAGCAGCAGTCGAGGGATCAAATGACACGTTGCACTGAATAAATCTGCCGCGCAAGACCTCTTTAAAGCATTGAAATGCAAGAATATTATTTCTTGCATTAAGGTGCACCTGACCCAATAGTATTTTCTATTGCCTCATGTGGATGTGAAAGTTGTACATTTGATAAGGAAGAATTGGTACTTGTGAAGAATACTGAAAGTACCATGGGCAAATATGGAAGGACAGGCAGAATGCTCCTTAGATGCCACCAAGGATTTCATCCATGCCGTACAGTCCAATAATTCAATCATATCAAGAAGACTTGTACAATTATCATGACATTCGATTCTAGAATATTTTCTTCTCCCTTGCACTCATTGTTATTCATGTAAACATTTTTTACAATTGTGGCAAAAATATCCATCTCCCCTTTGATCTTTTAAAAAAACATTTTCCAATTCCACAACTTCTACATGTATAAATCAGTGCCATTGATTATATTCTTTGTGTTGTACAACCATTATTGATATCCTTTTCCAAATTATTCCACCACCAGTAACAAATTCCCTAAGCCGCAACTCTTTCTCTTTTACCCAGGGTAACCATTGGTCAAGTGGTTTTTTGTTAGTTTCTTTGTTTTAATAGTTTTCTTTATATAGTAATCACATATCATACACTTCCATGGTTCAATGGTATTCACCTATCATACACTTCCATGGTTAAATTGTTTTAAAAAGAGTTGTATATAAATCATAACAGTCAGTTCTAGTGCTCCCTGCCCCTTCCATCATTCACTGTTTGCTCCCCAAATCCCTTCACCTTCCTCTACCCTTGTGTTAGTCTGGGTACATTAGAGAAACAAATCCACAGAAATTCATGTATGAGAGAGTTTTATATAAAGGGTAAGTGCACATCAAGAAAACATCCCAACCCAGTGCTGCCCAAGCCCACAAGTCCAACATTAGCCCATCTGTCTTGACACCAATCCACAAAGTCCCCCCCCCATCTCACAAAACAAACACAGTGATGCCGACTGAAGGAGGAAAATGGAGTCAGTGAATGTGTAAGCATCTCAGCACTGGCAGGGGTCTCCACATGGCTGCTCCAGCACCCAGGGTTGCATCGGGGTAAGTCCATGTGTCATCTACTCAGGGATGTCTTACAGGAAGTGAGCCTTGCCAGCTGAAGCAGGGAACTGATAAGGCAGCTGCACCCTGGTCCGACCATCACAAACCAAGAGACCCGAGAACTAGAAAGGCCAGGCTCACTGAGCCATTTATCTCTCCGCCCTTCAGTTAACTCCACATGTGTTTATCAGCCCGGTTGGCACAATAACCTAACTACCTCAACACCCAGCCACCCTCCACATCCCTGAGTGACTGGATTGTATGACATGCATGAAGTGCTAATAAAACTGTTTTAAAAAGTGAAGGGGAAATACAAGTGGATTAAGGCTCTAGTGAATACCCTCTGGCCGTGGACCAGGGATGTGAATCACCTTGCTACTTACGGTACAAAGTGAAACGGAAAGCGGATTGCTGCAGAATCATTTAGGTTAAAATCTAACATCTTATCATTCCATCTCCCCTTTGATCTTTTTAACATTTGTTTTGGTTTTTAATATTACCTACTGTCTTGTTGGTTAAGGTTTTCCTCTGGTTGACTTTATTATTGTTGTTTTTCACCCTCGGTATAGGAAATCCTCAATAGATGATAGACACAGTAACTGGATTAATGGTTTCTTGGGAATACGGGATTGCAGGCTGAAGAGAAACGGGGAGCTAGTAGTAGTGGGCACAAGAAGGAAGAAAATGTCCAGGAACTGATTGTGGGGATGACTGTACAGCTCTTTTCGATGTGACTGAGCTGTTAAATGTATGATATATGGGTTATAGGTCAATAAAACAACTTTTTAAAAAAGCACCCGGCAAGGCGAATGAGACTTCTTCTCGTATACTTTGGGTATGTTATCAGGAGAGACTTGACCCTGGAAAAGGACATCATCCTTGATAAAGGAGAAGGACAACAGCAACAAAAGAGGAAGGAGAGGGCTGGCACAGCAGCTGCAATGGTAGATTGGAACGTATTGACAATTGTGAGGCAGGCACAGGACAGGCAGTGTTTCCCTCTGTCCTACACAGAGTCCATCTAAGTCCAAACTGATGGATAGCTCCTAGCAACAACAAACTTCGAGAACCTTCTCAGGACATCTTAGCCTGCCACATCTAATGTTCATCATAGTCTACCCTTAATTTTGTTGTTAGAAAAAATGAGGTGCGAGAAAGTTAAGTCCTTTTTCTCCCAGAAGTTGATGACAGTTCGAGTCCACTCAGAGCTGCCTCTGCAGAAATGCCTGGCGAGCTGCTTCCCAAAGTCCCAGCCGATGAAAACCCGCTGGGGCCCAGCTCTATTTGGACACACTCGGCTCACCAGGAGCGAGAATCCGCTCCAGGGCAAATGACTTGGCTTTGTCTGCTTGTGTTTAGCTAGTCAATGTGTGTCTGCCGCTCGCATATGAGACCCACGGGTCTGGGAGCCATGCCTTTCTCATCCATGTGTACCTCGAACCTCCTTGCCGCCACCTGCCCCACCCCACACCCCCAACTTTGGTCTGAAAATCTTTTTTTCTTGTTTTGCTTCAAGACAAAATTTCATTTATTTGTAATTAGCAATAAATATTTCACAATATATAATTACATATTGTTTTTGTGATTAATCACTATGCTTTAATTATGTTCAATTTGTAACAATGAAAATACACCCTGCATATCAGATATTTAAATTATGATTCATAACAGCAGAAAAATTGCCGTTATGAAGGAGCAATGAAAATAATTTTATGACTGGGGGTCACCAAAACATGAGGAACTGTGTTAAAGGGCTGTGGCATTAGGAAAGTTGAGAATCACTGCTAAAGAGTTATGTGAAACTGTCAAATTGACAAGGGGTGGTCTGTGGTAGTTACATAATCTGATGTCAATTTGGACTTGAGAGGATGTGTGAAAAATAATTTAACAAATTCTTGTGAAAAATTTTATGACCTTTTAAGCAACAATAGCAATCCACTAAAAAAATGCACTCAAATGAGAAATATCCCAAAGAATAACATAATTTTAATGTATTATATTTGTAAATTGTACTTATGTTGAAATTTAAAAATATATATATTACAATACTATAGAAAAAAAACAGAGTGAAAGGGTGGAGGCTAGTACGTCAATTGGGTCACAGTCAGGGCAGCCTCTGTGTGGCCATGGCCTTGTCCTGAGATGGTCTGAAAATCCTTATCTTGAATCTTATTTAATTTTATTATTATTTTTAACCTACTCATTTTTATTCATGCGCCTTAACCTTGATTTCATGCTTTCCTTATTTTTTTCTATACACTGTTCTATTTCAATTGATGAAATTTCTCTTTAGCAGTGTTTTATGTACCATTTAGTCGATTAATTTTTTTAATGATCATAGTTTACAGTTCTAGAAATTCCATTAGACTATATGCAAAACTGCCTAGTTATTCTTTTTTTAATATCAAGTCTCATACAATATTTGTTCTTTTATAATTGACTAACTGAAAAAAAATTGATACTATCTCATAGCGACCTAGGAATAGAGTAGAATTGCCTCTGTGAGGTCCAGAGACTAACTCTTTATGGGAGGAGGAAGCCTCATCTTCCTCCCTCAGAGGGCCTGGTGGTTTCCAACTGCCAACCTTGCAGTCAGCTGCCTGACAGTAACTACGCCACAACCCGGGTCCATGTACGTGAACGGTACGGCAACTTCCTATTTCACTCCACCTTTCTGTTTGCGTCTCCACATCCACTCCTTACCCTTCAGAGATGCCCCACGGGGCGGGTCTCTTTGGGTTTTATGTGGCTTGCCTGGCTCTCTGGTTTCAGGTTGGGCTTTGTCAATGAAGGTAGCGATTAGAGAGCAGGAGGAGCAGGAAGTCTGGGTACTTTTCCTCCCAGCGCCATCTTTAGGTGGCATGTCAGAGTTGAAGGCAGTCACTCCCCTCAGGCCTCCCTCTCCAGACAGCCATTCTCACCGATCAATTCCTCCTGCTACCCTTTCAGGGGGCCTCACAGTCTCAGCTTACTCCACATTGTGTCACCATCCAGTGTGGGCTTTCCGGAATCTTCTGCACACATTATAAAGGACCCCTGAGCTGTTGTTGCTGTTGTTATTGTGGTTAGTTTCCATCAGGCTGGCGCTAACTCAGGATACAGCGGAATCAAACCGCGCCTGGTCCTTGGGGACAGTGCTCAAGTGCCAGTGTGCCCTTTGAATGCCTTCCAGCCCAGGAGGCTCATCTTCTGTCGTTATGGTGGACAAGACTCTGTTGTGAGCCATGGAGTTCTCATTGGCCCATTTTCAGAAATGCCCCAAGAAGAGCTTTCATATTAGTCAAAACCCGTCCACCTTGCTGGTATTTGAACCACCCGTAGCACCGTTTCCCAAGCCATAGCAACACACAAGCCACTACAGTACAACACATTGTCAGTGCAGGGAAGCCCCATTAAGTACCACGGTTCAATTACCCTTTCTGAGTAGACATCCATTTCCTGATTGATACACAGAACAGAAGCAAACACAGATTGAGGAATCATAAACTCAGGAGTCAGCATGGTTCACTCAACCATACTTTGCTGTCAGGTGTAAATGCCAGCCGCTCCTTCTCCCAGTGTTAAATGTGATCTGAGCAGGTGCAGCGGCAAATCTGTGTCTGGCCTGGCACTCAGGGAAGGCCAGGGAGCAGGTGTGCAAAGAAGCTTGCTCTGCGGGAGAGTGTGGAGTAACATTCGCCAAAGCCCACAGAGACCCACCTCACAGCAAGACCCACAGAGAGCTCTATTGGCTTCCACTGCCAACTTGAAGAGACAGGGAGAGATGGCTGCTGGATTGGGGCACCGCTACACCCTCACACGCTTCCTGGACAAATCACATGGGGCCATTGGCAGAGCCCATCACACGCCACAGGCAGCCAAAGGCTGTGCTACAGAGATCTTGGAAGATCTGTGCTAGATTGCCATGGTGGGAGAGGGTGGCTAGCCCACACATATTCCATATGTGTGAGTGAGTGCTGGTGCCAAGCAGTAGCATGTGTTGTTTATCCTATTTCAAACGGACCCGGCAGTCGGCTGCACCAGGGGAGAAAAGAGTCTAAGACCTTTCGGAGGTAGGTTTGAGGCAGAATGCCACATGACGCTGTCGCTAGACAGAGCTGCAGTCGGTCCCCGAAGTAGAAGAGCTGGAACCAGGCTGTAGCAGAGGGCTGTGGTGTTCAGGGGTTCGAGAATGCCCTCCGGCCTCAGACATTTTGGGAAGACAGACCAACCCCCTGTCTGGGTAGTGTTTTGCTTCTGGTAGTTTATCTTGTGGGTTAGGAAATTGAATTGTGTGTGTGTGTGTGTGTGTGTGTGTGTGTGTGTGTGTTACTCCTAAACTCTATACCGTGTGTGTGTTACTCCTAAACCCTATACCGTGATGTAATCATGTGTGGAAATACTGAATTCTCTGCTAATGAGGCCATCAAGTAGGGCGTGTCCTAAACCTAATAACTCTGATTATGAATTGTCAACCGTCAAAAAGAAGAAGAATGCCAGTTTAGCATGGACCAAAGGCAAGGAGGGGCAGTGGCGAGTGAGAGTTAACTATCTAAATCTAGCGCACAGGAGGGAGAGGTAACCCAATTTCATAATCTGCTCCAAGAAGGAACCATGAGGGTGTCTTGAGAAATGGGGACATCTC
>NW_022111378.1:6359817-6375846 GCF_000313985.2 Echinops telfairi | reverse complement strand
GGTGTCCAAACTGCAGACCGTACAGCTAGCAGCCCAACCCACAGCACTGCGGTGACTCCCAACAAAAGAATATCAAAATGTCCTCCCACCTCTAGGGAACACCAGCGGCGGGCTCACTCAACATCCCCTCCCGCCTCTTCCTGTGCCTTCTGGCTTGCTCCAGCGGCTCAAGTGTCCAAGACGGCATTTCTCACGAGCAGGTGTGAGAGCGCCGGGCTGGACTGCAGACATGGTCACAAAGGAGAAGGAAGGGCATCTGCTTTGATGCCACAGCCATTGCGGAGGCAGGGTCGTTCTGCCTTCAGGGTCTCCCTGATTCGGTTGACGACTGAACCCACAGAAAGTACTTTTCCAGTCTCAACAGAGCGGCAGGACTCCAAGACCATGGCTTAGGGTCTGTTACTCTACCAGTGGTCCTCAAACTAAGGCCCACGGGCCCTATGTGGCCCGCCGAGGACATTTATCTGGCCTGCCGGATGTTTTTGCCCCATTTGGATTTTTACTTCAAAATAAGATGTATGCAGTGTGCATAGGAATTTGTTCATAGTTGGGTTTTTTTAACGATAGTCTGGCCCTCCAACGGTCTGAGGGACAGTGAACTGGCCCCCTGTTTAAAAAGTTTGAGGACCCCTGCTCTAGTCCTTTCAAATACTTCTTCAATCTTCTACCAAATCTCGTCCCGTTTTAACTAATCAGAATAGTTTCCATGTTCTTCACCAGAGCCCTAGCTGACTGTTACGGGTTGAATTAGGACACCCACCATATATAGATAGATAGATACAGATATCAATATATAGAGGTGTGTTTTAACATGCACAATATGTGCATATATGTGGATGTGTGCTGTTTATTCTGAACCCCTATCCCTGTGGGTGTATTCATGCATGGAAATACTCTTTTTGTTGGCATGTTAATGAAGTCAATAAGTGTAGGGTCTGTCCTAAATCTCATAATTATGAGCTATTCTAAAGGGCAGATTAGACACACACACACACACACAGAGGAATGCAGGTGCCCTGGGAGTTTCATAAGGACTCCAGGAAAGCCTAGCCAAGGACTGCCGACTAGGAGGCAACTGAGACCCTCAGCCTCCACAACTGTACACCGGTAAACCTGGTGTTTGAAGCCCCCCACATCTGGTACTGAGCCTCCATCTTCAACGTAAGATATCATCTGTCTGATAAATAAATGAAATCTTGCCTATGGATTGGATATCTCTCTGTACCGCATGGGCACAAAGCTATCTGGATTGTGTAGGATCCGTGAGCACTGGCAGAGCCCCAACTCTGCCCGGCCTCCGCTTCCTGTTGTCTTTTCTTAAAAGAATCTCCTTTCTGGGCCACTTTCATATATACAGTACACGATCTCTCTTTTCTTTACTGTCAAATTATTTTTTATCATTTTCTTGGGGTGCGTACAGCTCTTATCATAATCCATCCATCCATCGTGTCAAGCATATTTGTACATTTGTTGCCATCATCCTTTTCAAAACATTTTCTTTCTACTGAGCCCTTGGGGTCAGCTCCCCATTATTTTCGCTCCCTCCCTCTTGAACCCTTGATGATTAATAAATTATTATTATTTGTTAATGTCTTACATTGCTGTCAAATTATTTAAGACTTCTATTTCCCCACCTCTCACCTACATCTTGGTTCTTCAATGTAAAGCAAGGTACAGTGGTTATTAAATATGTTCCTCCTTTTCACCCAAAGCAGGTTGCCTTTGAATCAATTCCAACTCATAGTGGCCCCACGCATGTCAGAGTAGAACTGTGCTTCATAGGGTTTTCAATAGCTAGTTTCTGACAGTAAATCACCAGGACTTTTCTGTTTTCTTTCTTTCTTGGTTTCTTCAGATGCGTCTGCGTGGATCCCAATTCAGTTCAGTTAGTAGCTCAGTGTATTCACAGTTTGCATCATACAGAAAATCCCCTTTACAGCAAATCCCCTTACACCCAAAGACCCCTTTAAATTTTTTCAAGCTTCTTATGCTTGGGGATTACAATTTGTCTATTTTATTTCTTCACTTTTCTGTTCTCACAACCGCAAATAAAAGATAAGCGTGTAGGAAGTCACCAGTAATAATCAATTGATGGCCTGCTTTCAACAACGGCTGGTTCCTTGGCTGTTCTTCAGACAGGAGGTTCCTTGGCTGTTCTTCAGACAGGAGGTTCCTTGGCTGTTCTTCAGACAGGACTCAGGCTATGACAAGCCCTAAACATAGCTGCAGAACAGCAATCCCTTCGCCTGTGGCGCACTATTGCTGATCTGTTCATTATGGCTGAGGAGCTGCGAGCTTGTATTTACCTTGTCACAGACAATGTTGTTGTTGTTGGGTGTCATCCAGTTGGCTCCAACCCATAGTAGCCCTGCGCACAGCAGAATGAAACACAATTGTTGCTGTGTCTGAGCCCATTTATGGAGCTCCTGTGTCAGTCCATCTTGCCAAGGATCTTCTTCTCTTCCTCTGCCCCTCCTCCTTACCAAACGTGATGTCCTTCTCCAGGGACTGGTCTCTCCTAACAACATGTCCAAAGTCTGTAAGATGAAGTCTTCCATCCTCGCTTCTAATGAGCACTCTGGCCTCCTTCTTCCAATACAGATTGATTTGTCCAGTGAGTGGTCCAGGGTACTTCAGTCTTCTTCTCCAGCACCACACCTGTTGCAGCAGTACATGGACAGGGAGCTGCCCGAAGTTCAGGCCAGATTCATACGAGGACATGGAACAAGGGATATCATTGCTGGTATCAGACAGATCTTGGCTAAGAGCAGAGAACACCAGGAAGACGTTTACTCGTGTTCCGTTGACTAAGCCAAGGCATTTGATTGTGTGGACTATGATAAACGGTGGGTGACCTTGAGAAGATTGGGAACCCTGAAACAGTCCATTGTGCTAATGCGGAACTTGAACATAGATCCGGAGGAAGTTGTATGAACATAACATGGGGAAAACGCATGGTTTAAAATCAGGAAAGGTGCGTATCAGGGTTGCATCCTCTCATAATACAGTAGTGAAAGATCGTAGGCTTCAGTAGGGATTGCAACTCAATGTAAGGAAGACCAAAATCCTCACCACTGGACCAATAGGTGACATCATGATCAGTTGAAATAAAGTTGAAGTTGTCGAGGGTTTTGTCTTATTTGGATCCACAATCAATGCTCATGGAAGCAGCAGTCAAGAGATCAAAAGCAGTATTGCATTAGGTAAATCTGCTGTACAAGACCTCTTTAGAATAGTGAAGAGCAAGGGTGTTACTTTGAGGACTACAATGTGCCTGACCCAAGCCATGGTATTCTCCATTGCATCATAGGCATGTGAATGTTGGGCAATGCCAATACACACTGCATAGACAGCCCATTTATACTTTATGCCTGTGCTCGTAAACTTTTTTATATGAGGGCCCTTATGCATGCTTAGCTATACTTGACTGGAATGTACTGGTTTGTAATATGATCTTCTTATGAAGCCAATGTGAATTACTCTAAGCTTTTAATACGATCTGTTTTCCAATCGGTTGAGGTCCCTATTGGTTTTCTGTGGCCATTGCTAATGGATATTTGCCGGGGTCTGTCCTAGTCTTACATAGTTATCTGTACAGGGACCCTAGGACTGATGGAAATAGAAAGATAGTCACAGGAGTCAGGATTGCTTGGGAACGCGAAGGGAGAGGGCAAGGGAAGTGGGAATCAGCATCAATGTGGAAGAGATGAGGGAAATAAACTAGGAGTTGGCTGTAACAATGATTGCAGGGGTTGCCCAGCCCTTCTTGATATGACTGAACCATGGAATTGCAAAATATGTTAATTATACATCAATAAAGACAGAGAGGATCCCAAAGAGCTTTTGCTTATCTAGATGTTATCTATCAATATTTTCCATGTTAGAAAGCAAATCTAAGAATTAAAAAATAAATAAAACAGCTATTCATTACTTATTTAAAATCACAGTAAGTCCAACTCATTACCCAAACACTCAAGTTTCCAAGAGATGAGCAGCATTATTTTCCCATTTCTGCAAAACCCTTCAATGTCAGGCTTATAAGACAGCAGCTAGGGAACCTATTTTGTCTTTCAATCTGTTACAATATCACACATCATGTAGCCTCTAGAAAATTCTACCATGCATAAGGGAACGGCAGAGGGGAATGACAGGGCAAAGACAGATAATAGTATTATTGTGAAAAATAGTTTGGCCTTTCATTACCCCCAGAAAACAGCTGAAATAAAGTGTGGCTGTTACGTAGTAGTTACGGGTTCTGGCTCCAATCCCATACTGCCCTAGTTCAAAATGCAACCGGCCACTAACTAGCTATTGTGGCTTGCATTCTATCCCTCCAAATAATATTCTTAAACCTAAACTCCAGTACCTACACATATAACCTTTGGAAATAGAGTCTTTGCAAGTGTAACCAAGTTTAAATGGGGTCATGTTGGGGTAGGAGGGGCCCTATCCACTGACTGGCCTCCTTAGAAGAAGAGCATTCTGGTCAGAGACTCACACGCAAGGGAAGATGGCCATGTGACAACAGAAGGGGAAACAGGAGTGCTGCAGCAGGACACCAAGGGATGGCAACGCCCCCCAGCACCAGAGTCTTCCCTAGGGCCTTGGAGAGAGCTGGGCACCACCCCCCATCCTCACCCCCTGCACCACTTTAATGTCTGACTTTGAGACCTCAGAACTCTGAGAGAATAAATTCCTGTTGTCTTAAGCCATTCAGTTTATGGTGCTTTGTTGTGGAAGCCATAGTAACCAATGTGCTGGTTTTGTAGCAACTTTCTCTCTCTCTCTGTCTTCCCTCCTTTCTCTTCATTCATTCTTCCAATCAGCCGTTGAGTATTCTGCGGCCAGGAGACTACGTCAGTGAGCCAAGCAGACATGATCCCAATTCAGGTGGAGTTCGCATTGTAGGAGGTGGGAGTAGGTGGAATGAAAGTTCCTGGGTCATTGCAAAAGCTTGTCAAGGAGCCCAGGTAAAATTCTTTCTGTATAGTTATGCTAGAAATTATGATTATACCTATTTCATAGGTGAAGAAGATAGAAAGCTTAGACAATTTGCCTATAGTAACGAAGCTAGAAGGCAGCAGCTAGGAGCTGAACCCAGTCTTCACTTCTGCCATGCAGCATGTTTTCAGGTCTAGCTATATCAAGAGGTAAACTGTGAAGAAGAGAAAACCACTAAGCATTATGGGTTGAATTATCCCTGGAAAATATGTACTTTAGATCCTATATATCTATTGCAGTGTTTCCCAAAGTGGGTGTATTAGTCTGGGTCTTTAGAGAAACAAACCCACAGAAACTCATATGTATATGAGAGAGTTTTATATAAAGGGTAAGTTGCACATCAAGAAAACATCCCAACCCAGTGCTGCCCAAGCCCACAAGTCCAACATTAACCCATATGTCCAACCCCAATCAACAAAGTCCTCCTCCATCTCACTAAACATACACTATGATGCCAACTGCAGGAGGAAAGCTGAATCAGTGAATGTGTAAGCATCTTAGCGCTGGCAGGGGTCTCCACATGGGTGCTCCAGCACCCAGGGCTGCATGGGGTTAGATCCATGTGGCTTCTCCTCAGGGATATCTTGCAGGAATTGAGCCTTGCAAGCTGAAGCAGGGAAGGCAGCTGCACCCTGGTGCGACCATCACAAAGCAAGAAACCCAAGAACTAGAAAGGTAAGGCTCACTGAGCCATTTATCCCTCAGCCCTTCAATTAATCCCACATGTGTTTATCGGCCAGGTTGGCACAATAAACTAACTACCTCAGTGGGATATAACTCCCCCATTATAATTGTTTTTTCTGAAAACATATGCCAAATAAATTTGGAAATGTATGGTCTATAGCTAATAATTCCATTTGGGAATGGGTTGTTTTTGTTACATTAATGAGACAGGACTAGGGTAGGGTGTATATCGTGGGTCACTCTCATTTGAGATACAAATGAGGTTAAGATACAAATTAGCAAGGAGAGGCAGATGCAGTAAGTTATATACAAAGACGCACAAAGATGGCCAAGGAAACAGGAGGCAGACACTGAGCAAACTTGGGCTTTCCTCCATAACTGACAGAGAGAGTGAGACTTCTCTTAGAGACAGTGCTGCGAATTCAGATGTTTGGCCTCCGAAATTGTGAGAAAATAAATGTGTTTGAAAAAGTTCCCACGTGTGGTATTTCTGTTATAGCAGCACTAGGTAACACCAGGCAAGGCTCTCATTCACCCTTGTAGAAGAGCACCTAGTGCTTCCTCAAATAGCAAAGGCATTCACGTTCCTTGTTAAGACCTGCCACACTCCCTCCACAGGTGACCCAATAGCCTTTTGTTTATGCGGATATTTTCCTAGCATTGCTTTCTGTATTAAAAATGCAAACCGAGAGATTTCTTAAAAGCTGGTTGTTTAAAATAACAGTAAGCCCATAGCTTTTCTCTAAATAATGATATATTTCAAAACAAAAACATTCCAGCAATAATAGTGGCATTATTTTACATTCCCCCCCCCAAAAAAAACCTTTCCTATGTCTGACTTAAAAGGAGATAATTAGATTCCCACACCTGCTTCTACCTTCTGTCTGTTGAAATATCATACCTCATTTAGTCTCTGGAAAACTCTACCATACGCTTGTGGAAGAATGAGTGACAAAGGCAATAGGCATCTTGGTATTATTATAAGTATTATTAATCTTAGGATGTTCAAACTGCAAAAGATCGTAGACATGGTTATACCAAATCCAGTGTGATGGATGAGTGAAGGGAGGCCAATAGAAACGACTAGCTATATATATATATATATCCCACTTATCCTTGGATGGGTTCCAGATAACCTCACTCGCTGCCATAGAATTGATTCCAACTCATAGAGACAGGCCCTTGGAGGACAGGGAGAATTACCCCTGTGGGGTCCAAAAGTGTAACTCTTTATGGTAAGGAACCGCCTCTTTCTCCCTCAGGAGGCAGGTGGTGATTTCCAACCGCCAGCCTTTCATTACCAGCCCAATGCACAACCCACAACATGAGACAAAACAAATCAACAAACTGATTATGTATCCTTCTTATGTCTGTGTTTCTCTTCTCATCACTTAACAGGTGGGCTAAAACCACGCCCACAGCCACTGACTCAGTTCTGACTCAGCGCAACTCTGTAAAACATAGTAGAACTTCCCCCACAGCATCCCCAAGGTTGCAAAACTCCATGGAAGCACAGTACCTATCTTTCCCCTGGAGCAACTGGTGGGTTTGAACCTCTGACTTTTTGGTTGTCAGTCCAATGTTACACCCATTGTGTCATCAGGGCTCCTTAGGAGTTGCTCAAGAGGTTGCTAAAAGCATAGCTGAGCGGCAGCTTCTACCTCAGCACAACGGGACTATCCTGGATCAGGCTTGCTCTCCACTCTATGCCAATCACAGTTGGCCCCTCACACCATCTTGACACCTTCTCCCCATCAGGCTCCTTCTCATCCTTTCTTCTAGTTCTCCTTACTCCCTCTCTACCCTTGCCTGATAGGTCCTCTTCAAAGACACTCGCAGGATTTAACTGTATCTGATGATGCCGCATCTCTATCTCCAGCCTCCATCTGTCTCTGCTCTCTGCTTCCATGCTCAATAGCCACAGACACTTTCCCTGGGATGAGACAGAGAAACATCCGATTTGAGAGCAAAGCCAACTTCTCATAGACCACTCAAAGTCTCATCATACCCATGTTTGACACGTGCTCTCCTTTTAATATCTTTGAAGGTAGTCCTCTAGTTTCAGACTTCTTCACCAACACAAACTATTCTTTATTTAATGAATGCCTCACGAGCACCTATTACATGAGAGCTGGACACGAGGCTCATAGAGCAAAAGCTTAGACTCTGCACCCCCTGCAAATGCACTGTTCACACAGCAAAGAGAAGATGCCAGCGCGTCACAAACCCAAGTTCCTTTCTACTTGAGACTGTGTCGATAGAGAACAGGCTAGACATGTAGCCTTTGGAGATGTGCCTAAGCAAAGAGACCTGGCTGTTTGATCATCAGCTGTCTAAGCTATGAAAAGATGACTTATCAGAACTTCTATCCTTTTTCTTTATAAAATGGAGTGTAGTAGCTTCTAACTCATAGGAACTTTATAGAATTAAATCACTATATGCAAGCCCTTGGTGGTACAAATGGTCTGTTCTTGACAGTGAACATAAAGATTGGCAGCTCCGACCCACCCAATGATCCCACAGCAGGAAGACCTGGTAATCTGCTCCGGGGAAGACTGTGGTGAAGACACCCTATGGAGCAGTTCTCCTCTGTCACACGTGGAGTCCCCATGAGTTGGTGTCCTCTGGACAGAAATGGATTTGAGTTTTTAAATAATGCGTTTAGCACATAGTCATTAAATGGCAACCAAGGGGCTTGGGTGGAGAGCGGATGTTTTGAGAATGACGAGGGCAATGGATGTATACATGTGCTTTACACAATTGATGTATATATGGATTGTGATAAGAGTTGTATGAGCCCCTAATAAAATGATTTTTTTTATCACTGTTTGCTACATAAAACCCTTAATAGTGTGGCTTCACCAACAGGAAAATATCCCAAACACTTTTGAATGTAATTCAAGGCTTTCTCTTCCTGTATCCTAAGCCTCGTCATACGATGCTTCACATGACATCCTCTATTAATCTCTCCCCCCACATGCCAGCTTTGTGGTTCTCTATAAACCCTTGTCTCTTCCTGAATGCCTATCTCCACTTTGTCTTCCCGACAACCTTCCAATGCCCAGCTGGGTCAGACACTTCCCTGTATAATGTGGGCCATACACACACAGATTCGGCTATGATATGCGGAGAGCAGCGATCCATAGCACCCCTGAACTACTTTGTTGGGAAAGCATTACTGCTTCCAAGTGCCTCTCACATCCACCAGCCAGAAATTGCCATGCGCACCTTGAAATGATATGTTAACATCCTAACTCCCTGCTGCTGTGACTATGGCCTTGTTTGGAAATTGGCTCTTTGAAGATGTTATCATGTGGCATGAGTCACACAGGACAGGATGTGCCCTAATCCAATAGGAGCAAGGAACTTCCAAAGAGGAGAAGGGATGTACAGGGAAGTTGGCCACGTGAAGACCGAGGCAGGAACTTGGAGTGGTGCATCTGCAGGCCAGAAATGCCCTGGATAGAGGCGTGGAGCTGGCTCCCCCACCAAGCCCTCAGAGGAAATCAACATGGCGGACTCCCTGACGCCACACTCCGTACTCTCTTCTTATGAGCAAGTTCTTATGGTGGCTTGTTACAGTGTACGAGGAAACTAATACACCCCCCTCGTCTCACAAGCCATCGAAAGCCAGAGTGAAGAGGTCACAGGGGACCCTGATCTTCCCAGGTCCCCCACCCCCTGGCCCTCTCTAAAGACCCACGTCTCAAGCAGGGTTGACAACTGCCTCTGGTCAACAGAGCTTTCAGGAGGTGCCACCCAGCTAGCTAGCCGTACATCATCACATCATCAATCCTAAAGAAAAAGAAAAACAATTGCCTTTGTGCTTGCTGCGTGCTCTCCATTGCATCCAATTTAAATAATACTGTCTCCGGGCTCATTGAGACACTCCATTTTAATAGTTCAGCCTACGATTTTAGGTACAGATGGAGATATCTGCTGTTTTCAAATTAGCCTCCAGTGCTCATCATTAAACCATCAAATCTCTCCCTGCCAAAACTCATATACTTTAATGCTGAAACATTTCTTGGTTTATTATCTCCAGTAAACAGTTGAGTTGCCCCAAGCAGAGTGTGCACACAGTTCAGCCAATGATCTGCCCTGCCGCCTAGCTGATCCGCTGTGCTATTTCCAGTCCACGATGCTATGTGGGAGACTTCTCTACCTGTGGAGGCCTGCAAGGCCAGCCAGGCTTGGGCTTGACAATGGCAGCTCTCTGTAGAAAACCATCAATTGTCAGAAGAATATTTGCTAGTTGCCTGAATCTCTGCTGGGCTCTGCTAGAGCAGAGAAGATAGTTCTTTGGTGACCGCTACCATCTGTGTGCCCTCAGATACACTCCTCAACTTCCCTGAACCCGTTTCCTCTTCTGAAAACAATGAGCCAAACATACACATCTCACAGGTGTTGGGGTCTGAAAATTCAATGAGATGCCACGGGGCGGCATATAGAAGGCCTTCAATGCATGCTAGCTAGCTTCCTTTGTATTCTCTGCAGTCAGTGCCCCATGGTTTGTGACTTACAGAGAAGGTTAGAGCTGGATGGAAATGCCAAACTCTCAAATATGCCAGCTGCTACCTGTTCACCACACTGTGTACAGGTGGTAAAGCAGGGAGCCTGGAGATGACGCCCCTCCTGAAGCATGCGGGAACTCCTCCCTGTTCTCCTGCGTGTGACAGAGAGCATAGAGTCGGAAGCCCTGCATATCCGCCACCGAGAGTCTGTGCAGGTCGCTTCAGGAAAGGTACATATGGTCGCACGGGTGTGCACTGCACAATCAAGGGAATGCATTCGTACAGAGAAATAAGCGAATGGCACCTTAGAAAGTCTCTGGAGGCACAGGATACGCCTTCTCTTCTTAGGGGCCAACCACAAAAGGACAGTGGTGTGGAGCTGAGAAGAGCTGACTGGGAGAGTCTCAGAGTCTCAGTGGCTTCTCGCAGATACCCAGTTTGATTTTAAAAAAAGGAGTCAGGTTGTAATTATCCAATTGGTAAAGTTACTCAAACTGTACCACGAGAGGCTGAGGAATCCCAGGGTGCTACAAATAGTTGATGTACTTTGTTTCTAACTGAAAGGTTGGAGGTTCCCATCCATCCAGAAGTACCTCCGAAGAAAGGCCTGGAAAGTTATTGGAAAATCAGCCATTGAAAACCATTGTGGAGCACAATTCAACTGACATATGTATTATTTGAGACCGCTTCTATAAGGATAAACACGAAGACAAACACAGGCAGTGGTTCTCAGTTCAATCTGGCCTCCCGGACAATGGGATGGTATGATGGCCTAACGCTTATAACTCATTTATCATTCCCTTAATTTGCATGCCACAAAGACCACTTCTCCAAGGGAGGCTTAACCTCAACTGGGGACAGTATCTCATTAGAGGGTGGGATGAGAGAGGACCGAGTAGTCCATGCCTTGTGGCAATGCCCTGTGGTTATCTTAATTCAGTGCACTCTGGTGGAGATTCATGACCAAGAGAGCAGAATGCGTCTGTCTCTAACAAGATGATTTCACTTCTATCGGTGGTGGGCTGCCGGGAGCTTGTTCTTGAGGAAAACCCTTAACATTGTTTAACTAGAAACTCACCCCCCTCTACCATCACCACCAAGAGGAGAATCTTCCCTGTATTATATATATTATAAACCATGCATGTTTAACTAAGTTACTTTACAGCCCTTGGTGAACCAGGCTCGATTCTAATAGGTTACCTGGATTTTAGATTTTGTCTTCTTGACTACATAGGCCATATCAGAAGGATCCAAGTTGGGAAACCCCTGAAAAATGAACTGGATTTTACCTTAAACACACCTGGTATGGATTAAAAGAAATAATATACTCCTTTGGACTTAAAGCTATAACACCCCAGTGAACAAATAAAATAAGGACTGCTACCCCAAAGTCGTGGATTTGAAAATCATTGAACTTCTGTTCAAACCTCTTACTTTTCCAATACTAAACAAGACTACCATATATTTTCCATGTTCCTATTTCCTTAGCTTTTTATGACCTGCCTTATTCTTCAAACATAGTACTGCCACAGTGAATGAGTGTTATTGAATTTTATGCCCTGTGTCTGACCTTCATTGAAGTTTTCTTAAGCAGGATTCAGTCACTTAAGCTTTTTAGTTTGTATAAGTGAACATCCCATGTATTTTATTCTAAAGAGCTTCTCTGTGTATTAATATCCCCTTTATCTCAATAGTATTTTAAATTTTACACCATTGGCTAACTTATGATCCTATTATTAGAATTATTAAAGAACCCATGGAAGTTACTTATATTATCTATTGTGTTAGACGGGGTTCTCTAGAGAAACAAAACCAGGACACTAATAATTTTGTATATATTTAGATAAATAGATAGATAACATAAGAAGTAAACAGTTAATTAATCTGTAAAACAGTACAAATGGCTCAATGCAACTCACTTCCATGAGACAGCTAGTACACCAGCAGTCCTTCTAATCTTGAGGGCCTTGGGATAGTCCTCCATGGAGCAAGTCAGACTATGTGGCCACAGGCAGAACACAGCAAGCAGGTCACCAACAGTCAGCCAGATGACAGGATCCGACAGTCCCCAGCTCAAGAGATGTACCTTCCAGTAGTGTGGCAAAGCAGGCCTTGAAAGAACCTGAAGTTACAGCAACACAGTCCACAGGTAGGCATCCCACAGATAGTGTAGCTTGCAAATGGAAGCACAGAACAAGCAAGGCATCCGCATATTCCTCTGATGATCAAAGAGCAAGAGAGAAAGAGGCGAGGCTCACCAAGCCATTCATCTCTCCGCCCTTCAACTAATCTCACATGTGTTCATTGGCCATGTTGGCGCAACAAACCTACCTATCACATCTATCAAAAAGCGAATAATTGTGCCACTAAAATGGATATGTAGAAGCCTTATAAATACATGAATGAATTTTGAGCTCACACTTAACTGCACATCTTAATGTAAGAACAATCAGTTCCTGTAATGTGACCCTCCTCAATACTTACCCTTATGAAGGCATCACTAAAGATATGGGTACCATAGCAAAGTGTGGTGAAAAATAAGATGGTGGCCAGCTATCAGAAAGAATAGTGTCTGAAGTCTTAAAAGCTTGACTTAAAACAAGCAGTCATCTAAGTGGTGGATCAGCTACATCCACATGAAGAAGTTCACCAGCCTGTGTGATCCAAGGAGTGTAAATAATAAAATCCAAGATCAGAGAAAAGAATTGTATTAAAGTTGAAATTCTGAGCTCCCAGTTTGCTAAAAGCTATAAATGACAGGGAAGCCCAAAATCCATTTGCAGAGTCCCCCATGTGGATTACACCTCCATTGAACTCCCTCAAGCCATTAATTACAGATGTGAATAGCTTTGTCATCAGATAGAGTGCATTAGAAAGTAGGTTAATGTAGATATAGTTAAGTAAGCATTTAACATCTTATTTGTTTTCCCTTTTGACTAGTGTATAATGTATTCTAGATTTTATTATTTTATGCTTTCTTTTGGTTTGTAGTCTTTCAGTATTTTATTTTGTTGGTGTTATTAATTTTGTTGTTGTTGTTGTTGTTGTATAATTGTCTTTATATTAAATCCAGGATAGGTAAATCTTTTTTATGTTGTTGTTGTTTTTTGATACGTAAATCTTTATAAAGAGTTAAGGCAAGAGAGATTGGGGGGAAATGTGGAGCTAATGAAAATGAGAACAAGGATGAAGAAAATGATCTAGAATTGATTGTGTTGATGATTATACAACTCTTAATATATTTAATATTTTAATATATTTAAACTTGATTATATGGTATTGATGATTATACAACTCTTAATCTATTTAATATTTTAATATATTTAAACTGTTGATTGTATGGTATGTGAGCTGTATGTCAATTATACTTTATAACAAAATAATAAAAAGGAAAACAAATTTTTAAAAAAGACATTACTCTCATGAACTAAACTCAGGGTCCCTGGCATTATTAAAGGGAAATAAGATTTATTAGAAATAACGTCTTACCAGACAACAGACAAGTGGGTGAAGGGAGACATCAGTCAGTGTAAGACATGAAAAAATTAAAATTTATAAATTATCAAGGGTGAGGGAGGGAAGGAAGGGGGGTAGGGAAGAGAAAAAATGAGGAGCTGATACCAAGGGCTCAAGTAGAAAGAAAATGTTTTGAAAATGATGATGTCAACAAATGTACAAATGTACAATAGATGCATATATGTATTGTGATAAGAGCTGTATGAGCCCCCAATAAAATGATTTTTTTTAAAAATGAATGTCTTACACTACTGAGGATATCATATAGTGGAAATTTAAAATAAAGGTTAATTAGTATTATATTTAGCTGTAACGAACAGAAAAGCTTTGCAGTGACTTAAACTAGATCAGAAATGGATTTCTTATGTAAATGTGGGCACCTAAACCTCATTTCTCCCTGCCCTCTACGTGATTTCTTCCAAGAGACCCAAGAACACGGCTCTAGCCCTGCACTCTCTGTCCACGTTCTAACCATCAGGGAGGAGAAAAGGAAGAAAATGTCCCAGCCCTTGAAAAATACATCCTGGAAGTTTTACACGGTCCTACCACGTACACCTCATGGGCCAGAACTTAGTCACATGGTCATTACTACTCATCCTCAAGGATGGCTGGGAAAGAGATTCTTGAATCAATGAGGTTATAATAGCCTGACCAGGGTGGGTGGAGGATGGAGAAAAGAAATTAATAGCATTACATGTATCATCTGCCCCAGTATGACATAGACGGACCTTCATGATCTGATCATTTTGTCTGAGCTTTCGATGAGTATTCATTCCCTGTAACTGCAGTTACAAATCAACACACACCTGGTGACTGAAAATCATTTTTTTAAACAGATTTTCTCTGTTTTGGGATGGGGATGGAACTAGCCCCATCCATTCTCACCTAAGGCGTATTCTGGCTTTACTTTTCCCAAGGCGGATTTATTTATTTGTTCTTTCAGCAGTCAACGATATTTCAATGTTCTTTTGCCAGCATCACTATTCAAATGCACCCATTCTTCTTCGGTCTTCCTCATCCAGTGTCCAATTTTCACAAGCATAGGAGGCAACTGAAAATGTCATGACTTGGGTCAGGAGCACTTTAGTCCTCAAAGTAATATCCTTGCTCTTCAACACTTTAAAGAGAACTTGTGCAGCAGATTTGCCCAAAACAATGTATCTTTTGGTGTCTTGACTGTGACATTCATAGGCATTAATTGTGGATCCAAGAAAACGGAAACCCTTGACAACATCAATCTCTTCTCCGTTGATCCTGATGTGAGGATATATTGACCCAGTGGTGAGGATTTCGGTTTTCTTCACATTGAGTTGCAATCCATACTGAAGTGTACCTACCATCTTTAACCTTCATCAGCAAGTGCTTCAAGGGCGCCTCACTCTCAGCAAGCAAGGTTCGTCTGCATATTGCAGGTTGTTAATAAGTCTTCCTTCAATTGTGCTGCCACATTCTTCTTCATATAATCCAGCTTCGCTCATAATGTGCTCAGCATACAGAATGAATTAGCATGGTGAAAGGATACAACCCTAAGCAAAACTTTCTTGATTTTAAAACATGCAATATTCCCTGTTCTGTTCCTGTATCTGCCTCTTGATCCACTTAGAGGTGTCACAGCTTCACAGTGAAACCTTTTGGAATCCCCATTCTTCTCACGGCTCTCTAGAGTTTGTTGTGGTCCACGCAGCCAAATGCTTTGCATAGTCAATAAAATACAAGTGAGCATGTTTCTGATATTCTCTGCCTTCCGTCAATGTCCATTTAATATCAGCAATGCTATTCGTTGTTCCACAGCCTCTTCTGAATGTGGCCATTTGCCACAGCTATTCTATGACTAAGGCTCTGTTTCAGGGTCTCTTCCGCCATCTACTTTGATCTTTTCTTTCTCACCGCACTTCCTGTCATTAGTGTTCAGTGCATCAAATCTGTTCTTAGATGGTCTCAAACTTCAGGTGGGGTATACCCAAAGTGATATTTTGGCTCTCATACACTTGTTTTAATTTTCTTCAACTTCAACCTCAACTTTCAGATCAGCAATTGATGGACTGTTTCACAGTCAGCCCCTGGCCTCATCCTGACTGCTGATAAGGAGCTTCTCCATCATCTATTCTCCCAGATGGAATCAAATTGATCTCTGTGTATCCCATCTAGAGAAGTCCATGTGCATAGTCACCATTTGTGTTATTGAAAATAATAATTCCTTCTAACCTGAGTGGTTCATCTTCTGGCACTATGTCTGACAATGTTCTGCTTTTATTCATTAAATTTTCAGTATTGAAACTGGACATCCCCTTACAGAAGGGTCGCGGGGAGGAGA
>NW_022111378.1:6357210-6359004 GCF_000313985.2 Echinops telfairi | reverse complement strand
GTTAGTCCTTAGGGAAATACACATCTAAACCACCGTGAGATGCTACTTCATACCCATGAGATGGCTAATATCAAAAGAATGGGAAATAGCAGCTATTGGCAAACGTGTGGGAGTGTTGTGTCATGTGTACATTGTTGAAGGGAATGTACAATGACACAGCTGCTGTGGGAAGCAGGTTAGTGGCTCCTTAAACCTTAAGCATAGGGTTTAGGATGACCATACAACCCGTCAAGCCACCCCTAGGAATATACCCAAGAGATGGGAAATCAGCACCTCCCCCAGACAGACAAACACCAATATTCATCGCAACAGTTTTCATAACAGCCCAAACATGGAAACGATCCAAGTACCCAACAACAGAAGAATGGCTAACCAATGCAGTGCCTGAATGTGGTGCATCAGTCAATTATAAAGAGAAATGAGGTCCTACTGTGTGCCAGGACACGGAAGAGCCTTGAAAAGATCATCCTATGTGACACAAAAGGACACATCTTATGTAATTCCATTTATCTGCAATATCTACAGGAGCTAAATACATGGAGACTAAAGATGGGCAGTTACCAGGAGTTGGGAAGAGGAGAAATGGAGAATTAAAATAACAAAGCCCAATCTCTAGCCAAAGAAATACTCTGGAGAGCCTTAGAGCCACTGTTTGCATCCACTCCCCTCCTCTTAGCCCCAAGAAACCATCTTTATTCATGTTTTCCTTTCCAGTATCTCTACGTGCACACACAAGCAATATGGGTTTATGCTTATGTCCCTCCAGTTCTTACACAACAGCCAAGCCTGTTCTCCTTTGCACTCTTTCCGGCTGAGAACTCTGTACTAGCAATCTTATTATGTGGCTATAAGAATACCATTCTAATTGCCTTTCAGATGGGAATGGGTAGTATCCCATCGTGCAGCGGGGGGCGGGGGGGTTGTCATTGTTTTGTTCTGTTTTAACCAACCCTTTCATTGTTATTTCCAACAATGCAGCAAATGCCATTTCCTATAGCGGGACGGGAATCTGTAAAATAAATTCCACAAGCAGGACTTGAGTGTGAGCAGGTAAATACATCTGTGAGGTTGGTAGGTATTGTGGAATGGCATTTCCAAACTTTAAAAAAGAAGGAGAAGCCAAGTCTGAGGAAGGTTCTCTTCTGAGCATTTTAACAATAATCTGTTCTAAGGAAATCAACCTTGAAAATCGTCAGGGTGAATTATCTCGTTGTCATTGGGCTCTTTTGTGGAGAAGGGAAAGCAGTAGGTGTGAACAATCACTCTGGCTCAGCTCCTTTGACAAACACAGTGCATCTGAACCCAGTGATTTTCTTGGCATTTACAAAAAGGCCATTTCTGCCTAGGGTTTTTACCACTACAAAGCTTTTAATGGAGCAATGGACAAAATGACAAATTCCTCACCATGGAGGCATTTCCCCAGAAGCCACACATCCCAGTTCAGAGTTTTGAAAAAATCGCAGTATATTGAATTGCTGGGCCATCTGCAGCTTCCTGTGCACAGGTGGGGAGGGACAGGATTCGCCTCTCTGGACCTCAGCAAATGTGCTGGGCCCGGGCCACCAACTACAGCACCCCCATCCATCTGTGCCCAACAGATGCCCTGCATGCGCTCCGGGCTCCCGCCACCTGTCTGAGCAAGCCCATGATCGAAGAGGTGACACATCCTCCATCCCCTAAAAGCTGCTTTTCGGGGAACTTATACACTGAGCAGTGTGTGCAAGGTCATCCAGAGGCTGCCGAGTATGGAAACCAGGTGAGAACGAGGAAGTGTTAAGGAGAATCAGGGTCCCC
>NW_022111378.1:6336912-6355776 GCF_000313985.2 Echinops telfairi | reverse complement strand
CTCTTAAAGCTCATCACAATCCATATATACATCCATTATGTCAAGCATATTTGTACATATGTTTCTATCATCATTTTCAAAACATTTTCTTTCTACTTGAGCCCTTGGTATCAACTCACTTTCCCCCCCATCCCTACCCTCCCTCTCTCATGAACCCCTGGTAATTTATAAATTATTATTTTTTTCATGTCTTATACCAACTGCTATCTCCCTTTACCCACTTTTTCTGTTGACTATCCCCCTGGGAGGGGGTTATATGTCAATCATTTTGATCAGTTCCCCGTTTCTTCCCCCACCTTCCCCTCCCCCTCCTGGTATTGCTACTCTCATTATTGGTCCTGAGGGCTTTATCTGTCCTGGATTCCCTGTGTTGTGAATGCAAGCTCTTATCTGTACCAGTGTACATGCTCTTATCTGGCTGGATTTGTAAGGTAGAATTGGGGTCATGATAGTGGTGAGGAAGGAGCATTAGAGAACTATAGTAAAGTTGTGTGTATCAGTGCTACACTGCACCCCAACTGGCTCATCTCTTCCTTGTGACCTTTCTGTAAGAGGATGTCCAAATGTCTACAAAGGGGCTTTGGGTCTCCGCTCTACCTTCCCCCTCATTCACATCAATATCCTTTTTTGTTCTGGGTCTTTGGAGCCTGATACCTGATTCCATCGACGCCTCATGCTCACACAGGCTGGTGTGCTTCTTCCGTGTGGGCTTTGTTGTTTCTCAGCTAAATGGCCACTTGTTTATCTTCAAGCCTTTAAGATCCCAGATGCTATATCTTTTGAAAGCTGGGCACAATCAGTTTTCTTCACCACATTTGCTATGCACCATTTTGTCTTCAACGATTGTGTGGGGAAGGTGAGCATCATGGAATGCCGGGTTATTAGAACAAAGTGTTATTGAATTGAAGGAGTGCTTGAGTGGAGGTCCAATGTCTGTCTGCTACCTTAATACGTAACATATGAATATATGTACATAGATCTATTTCCCTATTGTTATATATAAATGTATTTACATATTTACATGCCTGTATTTAGACCTCTACAAATATCCTTTGCCTCCTAGTTTTGTCCTCTATTTCCTTTTACTTTCCTCTTGTCCCACTATCATGTTCAGCCTTCATTCAGGTTTCAGTAATTCTTCTCGGCTACATTGTCTTTGATCAAGCCCCACCGGGCCTCCTACACCCTCCTCGCCATCGATTTTAGATCACTTGTTGCTCCCTTTCCCCTGCTTGTCCCCCTTTCTTTCCCTTACCTCCTCCTCTCCTGTGTCTCCCCAGAACCATTGGTCCCATTGTTTTCTCCTCCGGATGTTTATCCCACCTACCTTATCTAGATAGATAGGCAGAGACAATAATAAGGACACGAACAAAGCAGAGCAAAACATAACAAAAGAAAACAAAAAACAAAACAACAACAACAACAAAAAAGCAACAGTAAAAAAAGAAGAGCCTATAAATAGTTCCAGATCTGTTTGTTGACCTTTAGGAGTGTTTTCCAGTGGAGTCTGATGGGGTGCTGTGCCCTGGCCCCAAAGTCTATTTTTTTGTATTCCTTGGGGAATTCATTGCTTTGCTCCCCTTGCTGCTCTGTTGCATGCCCTTAGCATTCCGTCCCTGTGTGATGGGGTCAGATCAGGCACAATTCTCATACTGTGTCTCCAGTGTTGTCCCCCATATCGCTATAGGTTAGTGAGGGACATCGAGTCTGTGTCTCATGGTGGGGCCGGCCCTATGGTCCCCTGTACATTGGCTGCTCCAAGCCAGAATATCATCTGGTTTGGTGGGCCAAAATGTGTTCTGCTCCTTTTCCTTCCCTCTTTATTTGCTCATGATCAGAAGCACCCCTCTCCATGAGCTGCAGCTTCAGTGTTGTCCCCTGCAGTGCATTTTTCTGGGGGTGAGGGTCCACATAGTTGGGATTGGGGCCAGCCCCACAGACCTTTCTGTTGGTTCACTGCTTCATGCCGGTATGTTGCATTTTGGAACACCAGGTTGAAGTCTGGACCCTCTCTCCCTCTCCTGTGGACATATAAACAACAACTTCCCCTTGCGTGGGTTAGTGCCCTGTTCTCCCACTACCCATGTCTTTTATTTCTTCTCTTTCTTCTCCCCTCCTCTTTGGCTGCCATATGTATCCCTGGATTAGGCCTGGCCCCTGCCATAGTACCTGGACCTCATCCCAGGAATGTATGTACATAGTAGCTTTTCCCCTATGTCCCTTTTACATTTTTAAGCTTACCTCAGTGGACTCATGTTCTACTTGTTCTTTTGTTTGGTGGGCAGGTTGGATGGCTCTCTCAGCAGTCAAGCTCTAAGGTCAGTCTGGGTCACTCTCCAGCAACCTAAGACCTCTGTGGGGGCTGTTTGCAGCTGCGCCTGCCACAGTCTGAAGGAAGGTGCTGACCCAGGTACAGGAGCACACAGCTAAGTGGGTGGGGGTGGGCCGGGGGTAGGGGTCCCATGTTCCTGGTTAGAGGAACTACAGAGAGACAGAAAAATGTGAAATAGGGTCCAGCCACGTCTGTTAGAGGGGTGGAGAATGCCGGGCAGTACAGGGAAAAGGTAGGAAATAAAGTTCTGGTCTTGGAGAAGGGATCTACCGACAGGCAGCAGGAGTGACCTGTGCCATTTGGGATATCAAACCATGGCTGCATGAGCCTCTGATGGTGCTTGGGACACTGTGGTCGGCTGAGACATGGTGGGGCACAACAGTACAGTGGCGGGTGTTGGACCAGTTCCTGCGGGTGCAGGAGACGGCGTGGTATTCAACTCCTGGTTCAGGGCAGGGCGCTGAACTGTCATGGTAATTAACTGACAGCCTCGGAACCTCTACTTGACCCCCATATCTCCCAACTCACCAATCTCCAAGGAGCTTCCAGGTAAACTGCCTACCTGGTCACCATCTTGCCCTGCCCCCAAGGCTGTAAGCCAGTTCTTTATATATATCTATACACACACACACATATATACATACATATACATATAAACAAGCAGGAGTAGTTTTTCTTCTATAGAGAACTGAATCTAACATATATCAAATATAAATATAGCTAGAAAGATTCATCACAAGAAAATGGCTCACCCTATTGTAGAGGCTCGCAGAGTCTCAAATCTGTGGACCTGGCAGAAAGCCGGAAACTTCTCCTAACTTTGGTGATTGCAGGGGCAGAAGAAACCCAAATCTGCAGGTCAGACAGCTGACTTCTCATGACCCAGGAACTGGAGGCCAGAAGACGATGAGGCATTTTCAGAACTGGGACAGGGCAAACATGGTTGGGTCTTGTGCCGTCTTTATAATGATCTATTTCCCTTCTTAAATTTTCATTGTCGTACCAGTGTACATGCTCTGGTCTAGCCAGAACTGAAATGGCAGGACTGGGGTCATGACAGTGGGGGGTGAGGAAGCCTCAAAGACCCAGAGGAATATAGTGTGTTTCATTTGTGCTATACTGTACCCTAGTTGACTCATCTCTTCCTTGTGACTCTTCTGTGAGGGGATGTCCTTTTGTCTACAGATGGGTTTGGGTCTCTGCTCTGACCCTGCTCGGTCTCAACAATATGGTTTTTTTGTTTGTTTTGGGTCTGCTGGTGTTTTTTACCTTATTCCTCATGATCGCACAGGCTGGTGTGCTTTTTCCATGTGGGCTTGTTGCTTCTCTGCTAGATGGCCGCTTGTTTCCCTTCAAACCTTTAAGACCCCAGAATACTATATCTTCTAATAGCTGGTCACCATCAGCTTTCTTCACTACATTTGCTTATGCACCCATTTTGTCTTCAGCTACCGAGTTGGGAGAGTAAGCATCTCAGAAGGCCAGGTTGTGAGAACAAAGTGTTCTTGCATGGAGGGAGGGCTTGAGCAGTGATCCAAAGTTCATCTACTTCCTCAATGTATTGCCATATAAATATATATGTACATAGGCCAATACCTCTATTTTTGAATTAATATATTTACATATGTACACACCTATGTTTATACCTCTATTCATGGCTTTGCTTCCTTGATCTTTCCTCTGTTTCCTTTTACTTTCTTCCTTAGAAAAAAATGTTTTTTCATTGTCCACCCACACTAGAATATAAACTCCACGAGGGTAGGATTTTTGTCTCTTTTGTTAACTGCTACAGCCCCCACATGTCACCCTCTGCTACAATCCCTAACACTGTTGAGTCAATTCCAACTTATTGAACCTTATAAGACAGAGCAGAACTGTTTCCTAGGGTTTCTGAGACTGTAAATCTTTACAACCACAAACAGCCTCCTCTTTTTCCTGTTAAGTGATTAGTAGCTTTGAACAACTGACTTTGTGGTTAGCAGGCCAACACTTAACCCACTCAGCCACCAGGCACTAATACAACAATTCACTGCCATCTCATCAAGATTGACTCAAAGCCACCCGATAGGACAGGGTAGAAGTGCCTCTGTGAGTTTCCCAGACTGTACTGTTTACAGGACTAGAAGGCCCCAGCTTTCTCCTGCGGAGCTGCTGGTGGTTTCAAACTGCTGATCTTAAGGATCACAACCCAATGCATAACCACTATGCCACCAAGGCTTCTAGTCAGGCACAAAACAGGTCCCCAGTAAACATCTGTTAAATGGATGAGCACAGGAATGAAGCGATGGATTCCGCATAAACTATATCATCTCTCCAGTTCACAGAAGAACACCATTGAGAAGCCATGACGTTGTCCTTGCTTACACTTAAAATGAGAACAGATGTGTTTGCCATGACAAGAAAGCACTTCCATGGCTCAGCGAGGGAGACTCTTTTGAGCAGAGGGCTGTCCTTGGAGTAGAGCCAGCACCAACCCGAGGTCCACCTACATTCTACACGGAGTCAGCCATGGTGCAGACAAGGCGAAAGGGCTCCATGTGTCACACGGTGGAAGGTGGAGTTGCAGGAGCGGTCGCATGGCAAGACACTTCACTCAGTGTGAAGCCCAATCCCTCAGACCTTGGCTGCCTGAGGACATCAGTTGACTGTGAGCAAACCACCTGGCCACAACCTTTCATGTGTTATGACATTTCATGAGCAAACATTCCGAGGCACGTGGTTTCTCTTCCACTAAGGCCATCCTTCCACAATTCATTTGCCTTTAACAACAAACTTGAACATCAGTCACTTTCAAAATATGGAGTTCTATACTGACCTATGCCAGTTGGGAGTGCTTTCCAGACAATCTTGACTTACAAGGAGTCCTGCTGAGTGTCCAGAACGGACCCATTGGGGTTTACTAGGCTGGTATCTTCTTTACAGCAATAGATGGCCAGTTTTTTCTCCTATGGAGCCTCTGGGTGAGTTCAAACCACAAACCTTTCAGTCAGTAGCTATATGCCCAACTGGACTCATTAGATACAAACAAATTAAAAAAGCATTTTATACATATACACGTACACATACATACATGTGGTACTTACATGACTTCATGTCAACTTTATAAATAAAGTGAAAGGTATGTTTAAGCCTGTCAATCAGGTCACAGCCTGGTGATGCCTTATAATGAGCATGCCCTTCTCCTAAGGATTATGGAATGTCCTTTCTCCTTAGAGGAGGACCACACACACTCCCTGTCTTGGTATCCCTGTTGACTAGCCACATGACAGTGCTGAGATGCTTCCACTGCCGATGGATCTGCAAGACTTTGCACCCACTGGCTTGTAATCTTCCTGCATCGACATCAATGCATGTGCTGCATGAGTCTGAAGAGGAATGTATGGAATACTGTTGAACATATGGACTTATGGACTTGATCTGAGCTGGGCTGGGATGTTTTCTCAATATACAATTTCTCTTTGATACAAAGCTCTCTCTCACACACATATGAGTGTCTCTGGATTTGTTTCTCTTGTCAACCCAGACTACCACAATATTCATGCAAGCGAAGATCATGGAAAATGGAATGAAAAGATACTGGTGATTGTGCTTCTGAAAAGTAGCCATGGAAAGTTTACAGAAGGCAGTTCTACTCTGATACACATATAGTCATCGTGAGTTGGAATTAACTTGACAGGAGTTGGTGTTATACACACTCGGATGGTATTCCAAATGTCCCTGACACCTGGGATACCAGAGGTTCCAGTCTGCCTCCTAGCAAGCCTTTCTCAGCTTGGTCCAAATGACCAGTCAGTGGAGTCTCTAGGAAACCACTCTGAAGTTCAAGTTTGCACTCTACTCTGAAGCTTGATTAAAGGAAGGCAGGATCGGATGGTAAATCTCCCTGTCCATTTCACAATAATAGAGAGAGCTAGTATTTCCGTGGTTCTTACTAAAATAATTTCTACCCACTCATTTACAATAATCTGAGAGTGGCCCAGGGAGACTGAAGTGCACGTGTTAATGCAAAATGTAACGAATGTGCTAGGCTCATCCATTTCCTGCATTCTTAAGACAAGTCCGATCATAACTAACATTCTACATACTTAGGCCAAAGTCGCCAGCTGCCTCCATATTGCTAAAGTCAGTGATCAGTGTTGAGCTCCACTCACTTGATGTCTTAGCAGCATTTGCTACACACTCTTCTTCCTGAGATATTCTCCTTTCTTGCCTTACTGTGTGTGACGTGCTCCTGATTCTCCTTCTATTTCCCTGGCTATTCCCACACCACCACCTTACCTGATCCCCCTTCTCTCTCATCCTCTAAGTGTGAGGTGTCTTCCAAAAGGATGTGTGACAATATTTTGGAACTGGATCTTTGCAGGTGTAATCAGGTAAGGACGGAGTTGAATAGGTCCTGATCCAAAATCCCCACCTGTTGTTCTGAAGTGAATTCTGATTCATCGCTACACCGTGTGTTCCAGAGTGGCACTGTGAATACGGTTTTCAATCGTATGGCATCCAGAAGTAGAATGCCAGACCTTTCTTGTGAGGCACCTCTAGATTGCTTCACCCAGACAAATTTTCAATTAGGAGCTGAGTATGAACTGTATTCACGGTCCGTGCCTTCCAGACTCTGAGTACAATATAATTGCTGTCTTCCTCTGTCCCTGGCACAGAGTTTAAGCCGTGCAGAGGAAGATGACCATGACAAATGGAGGCAGAGTTGCAATTATACTGCCCAAATTCCAGAGTGTCTGGGGCTGCCAGAAGTGGGAAGAGAGGAGGAAGAGTCTCTTGCTAGAGCCTTCTGGAGAGCATAAGTGTGCCAAATTTGACTTCTAGCCTGCAGAACTGAGATTATGAACCTTGGTTGTTGCAAGCCGCCAATTATGTACAACAGACATATGGCAAAGATGTTGCTAGTTTAGCGGGAGTGGTGGAAAGGGGAGGTGATAACATTGATAATTACATAAGCCCACCTGATGGGACAGAACAACAGAACTGTATTGGAATTAGTAAGATATGTCAATACAAAATATTATATATTTTTTAAAAAGATGTTGTGGATTTGATTCCAGGACACTAGAATCAAACCATTATCACAATAAAGCAAGTCACACTATATTTTGGTTTCCTAGTGCATATAGAAGTTATATTTACACTGTACTATTGTCTATTAAGAACATTGGTAGCATAGTGGGCTAAATATGCGGCTGCAAACTGCAGGGTCTGTGGTTCAAACCCACCAGTCACTCCACGGGAAAACAAAGAGGCTGTCTGTGGTAGTTACACAATTTCATGTCAACTTGATAAATAAGAATGAAGGGGTGGACTCTAGCCTGCCAATCAGGTTACCGTCTGGTGATCCCTCCTTGTGGGTATGACCTCCTCATGAGGATTCTGGAACTTCCTCTCTGGACACACTCTCTCTCTGCTTTACATTCCTGTTTACAAGCCACGTGGAGCTATGATAAGGGCAGACAGAGCCTTGGAGCTGGAGAAGCCACGTGGAGACCCTACCAGCACTGAGATGCTTCCACTGCCACTAGATCCACAAGACTTTCCACCCCTGGCCTGTGATCTTCCTGCATTCAGCATCATTACATATGGCGCATGAGTCTGAAGAGAAATGTATAGACTGGAATCAGACATATGGGCTAATATTGAACTTATGGACTTAATCTGAACGGAGCTGGAATGTTTTATTGATGCATAATTATTTCTTGATATAAAGTTCTCTCTTACATATATACGAGTGCCTCTGGATTTGTTTCTCTAGTCAACTCAGTCTCACACACTTGTCTGTTCTCTTAAAGAATCAAAAGTCTTGGAAAATCCAAATGGGCAATTCTACTCTGTCCTATGGGATCTGAGTTGGAATTGACTCAATGGCAGTGGTTTGGTTCGGTTCTAGTGGTGTTCTAGGAGCTTTGGTGGCGCAATGGGTTATGGAGTCGATTGAGCCACTCTTCAGGATAAACATGAGGCTGCCTGCGCTCAGAAAGACCTAAAGTCCCAGGAACCCTAGGGAGGAGGTCTACTCTGCCCTATCAGGTTGCTGTAAGTTGTACCTGACAGCAGCTTGGTTTGGTTTTAGTAGTCTATTAAATGTGCTATAACATTATGAACAAGTCTGAAACATTGCGCCAATTACCAAAATGTGGCACGCAGACATGATAAATGGTGCTGACAGACTTACTTAACACAGCGTTGACATCAACTCTCAGTGTGTAAAGGGCGTAAACCCGGGTAGGCCTGCACTTGGGTACAGCAACACTCTTCCATCACAAGGTGCTCTTGATTCATTCTCTTTACTCCACTTCAAGAGGAAAATAAAAGAGCCTAAGTGTCAAGGCAATTCCTAGTCATAGCAACCCCATGAGAGCAGAACGTTCCCAGTGGTTCCCAAAGTTGTCATCTTGACAAAAGCAGGTTGCCCCATCTTTCTCCCACAGAGCAGAGCAGCTGGTAAGTTCAGACTGGCACCCTGTGGGAAATAGCCCGACGCTTAACCACGGCACTACCAGCCTTACCTTGCTGCCCTTAGCACAGCCTAACTACCTTGCTTAGTTTGTTACTGGTTTATTGCCTGAAGAGGCTTGGTTGTCCAATGGTTAAAGCACTCAGCTGTTAGCCAAAAGGTAAGCAGTTCAAACTCACCAGCCACTCCACTGCTTCCATGAAGGCTACAGCCTTGGAAACTCTGTTTTTGTCATCAGGTGCTATCAGGTCAGCTCCAATGCATAGTGAACTCATGTACAACAGAATAAAGCATTGTCTTGTCCCGCACCATCCCTGAAATTGTGCTTGGGCCCATTGTTGGCGCTACTGTGCCAGTCTACCTCATCAAGGCTCTTCCTCTCTTCACTGACCCTCCACTTGACCGAGCACGAAGTCCTACTCCAGGGACTGGTCCCTCCTGAGAACATGGCCAAAGGATGTGATATAACACCTCCTCATCCCAGCTTCTAAGAAGCATTCTGGCTGGTACATCCTCCAGAAATGTATGAGGCTGTTCTATTCTGTCCTATTAGGGTTGCTATTGATTCAGGGGCAGCGGGTTTTGTTTTGTGGTTTGTTGTTCTTCTTTGGTTTATTGTCTGCTCCTTCAGAGCAAGACTATTGACTCCCTTGTTTACAGCTATACCCTCGGGGCCTAGCTCAGTTCCAGGGGCTTTGGAGATGCTCAGTGGATTGTCACTGAATGAAGAAGGGGTATTGAGTGGGCAAGAAAAGCCAGGCCAGTTTTGGTCTTCATGCTCACCCTCCATCATGGGTATTTCTCTCCATCAATTCTCCTATTATCTCATTAAATGATGCTTTGTATTCGTGTGGTAAAGGTAAATGAGACGGCTTACTCTTGAGTGTACATTATAATGGAGTTGTTGGCAGTCATTAATTGCACATCAGCAAACACCCTTCAAGCCACAGGCAGTTGCATGGAAACATCCCTCACAGGCTGATGGGTTTGTCCACATTACAGATGAAGTGGAAATGTGAAATGATGCTAAGAGTCCATCCAATCCACCTACCAAGTCAAATACTCAGGTCCTAGCAAATAGTAAACACCCCCCAAATAGTCTCTCTCACGAGTCTGAAGCAGTTAAGACCTGAACAGCTGATGAGTGCTTCTATCTTAGCAGTTCCCTGGGAGCAGGGCTCCCTCACATCCCCCATCTTTACAGATATTGTGGGCTGGAGCTTTTCCTTCTGTATTAGTCTGGGTACTTTAGAGAAACAAATCCACAGAACCTCATGTATAAGAGAGAGTTTTATATTAAGGCTAAGTGCGCATCAGGAAAACATCCCAACCCAGTGCTGCCCCAGCCCACAAGTCCAACATTAACCCATATGTCCAACACCAAGCTACAAAGTTCTCCTCCATCTCACAAAACACACACTATGATGCCGACTGAGTCAGGGAGTGTGTCAGCATCTCAGTGCTGGCAGGGGTTTCCACACGGCTACTCCAGCATGCAGGGCTGCATTGGGGTAGGTCCGTGCGACTCCTCCTTGGGGATGTCTTGCAGAAAGTCAGCCTTGTAAGCTGAAGCAGGGAACTGCTAAGGCACCCTGGTCCAACCATCACAAAGCAAGAGTCCTGAGAACTAGAAAGGCGAGGTTCACAGAGCCATTTATCCCTCCGCCCTTCAATTAACTCCACATGTGTTTATCAGCCAGGTTGGTACAATAAACTAACTAACTCAAATATTTTCTTTGATTTCTTGATGGCTGATTCCTTTAGCCATCAATTGATCCAAAAACATAAAACCTATGAAAATTTTGATCTTTTCTATGTTTATCATATATTGATGTTAAATACTCCCCCAACAAAAACAAATCCACTGCTATCGAGTGAACGCTGACAGATAGCAACCCTACAGGACAGGGTAGAGCTGCACCTCTGCGTTTCTGAGATCGTAACTCTTTCTGGGAGCAAAGTCCCATCTCTCTCCCTTGGAGCCAATGATGGTTTTGTACCGCTGAGCTTGCAGTTAGCACTCCAACACGAACCACTGCTTCACCAGGGCTCCCCTCATCTTATATATAGTCACCGTCATGCCGAGCCAACTCCATAGCAGTTTGCCGCCGCCGCCGCCTCCGCCACGATCCCAGGGGATGCTAATGGTCTAGGTTCAGTCTCGGGAACCACTACATGATGACGGCGAGGCTAGTGCTTTTGAATTGATTGTTAAGCTGGTTTAAAGCAAACAGAACCACTTGCATGGAGTTTACAGGCTTACGGGGACCCCATTTGTGCAGAGTTGAACTACTATATAACGTTTTACGGATGGGATGTTTTGGAAGCAGATCATCAGGTCTTTTTTAACAACCCCTGGAAGGTTCAAACTGCCAACCGTTTTGTTATTAGTCACGCACTTAGCCATTCACGCTGTGCAGGGGCTCAGCAAGTAGACTTAAGAGTCACTGAAATTCAAGAAATGATTGCCGCTGTTCTCCAAGGCCTGGAGATGGGCAGCTGGGTTTCTTGATGAGGCTTTCTTCTGCGTTCCAGTGTATAAAGGACGTGTGAGGGTGAGAGGGTATGCATGGGTGTGTGTGTGTGTGTGTGTGTGTGTGTGTGTGTGTGTGTGTGTGTGTAAAGAGAGTGCACACATGACCTCTGAGGAACCTTCAAAGACCATTGTTCCATTATGCAGATGACAAGGCCCGGGCACTGATCTGATTGGGAGGGAAAAAAAATCACCTTACTTTTTTCTGTCATTTATTTCATCTAACAAAAAGGAATGTGTGTGTGTGTGTGTGTGTGTGTGTGTGTGTGTGTGTGTGTGTTGTCTCTACTTCTGAGGGGTGCATGGGAATCTATTAGCATCCATGAAAGGCTTTGTTTCACTCATATTAGTTGAGCATCTACTTCATGCCGGCTCTATGTGCGAGAGCACGGAGGAAAGAGAAAGAACCTGCTCGGGTGCAGCCCTCCTTTAGGGAAGAAGACCCGTAGGTGTGGTGTATGCTAAACCACAAGCACTGCTCTGGGGAAATAGAGCTGAGTATGGGAGAGAGGTTGTGCTGAGGGTGGAGAAATTTGCTACTTCTGTGAGTGTGCGTGCGTGCGCGTGTGCGTGCGTGCGTGTGATTTGGTGGGGGCAGCTCTGACTAGGGAACATGGGAGCCTAGGCTTGAAGTGAAGAGGGCCAAGTGAAGGAGATTCTGGAGGAGAGAGCTCCAGACAGAAGAGGGTAAGTAAAGCACCCAGACTAATACAGCATGGCATTGGGCAAATCTTCTAGACAGAGCCTCCCAAACACTGTGCGGTTGGGCCCTACCATGTGTCTCCAGACGATTCTGATGCCCTGGTGTTAGGACCACTGGCTGGGGAGACAAACCGGAGCATGCATGAGAGAGGAAGCTGTGCGAAGCTCGCAAAACTGCACACTGAACGCTAATTCTAAGGCTAGAGTTCTGGGTTTTGATGTGCAGAGTTGTAAAAAGCTGGAATGAAAACATCAGGGTCGAGGGGAGCTGGCTCCCTCACAAGAAGAAAACGCCTACCACTTCCACATCACTGACCTTTCCTCCAATCCAGCTCTTCTTGTTGGGTTGGTGCGAAACGAATTAGGAATGTTGCCAACCTCCCAAGGAACAGGTGTCCCTGCTGTACTCACAGTAACCAAGGTCACCACTTGGACTAATGGGTCTGCCCTTGATGGGCCCTTTAAGAACACAGACTAATGGGCCTCAGATACTGAACCAACGTTGACACACGCTCAGGGTATGTTTACCCACCATCTTCCCTCCTACCCTACGCCCCCTTTCCAAGCCTGGTATATGGGAGGACACTGTGGAAACAGAACGAGCAAGATAGAAAAATAGGACACTGCTGAAGTCTGTGGGAACAAAAATAAAACCCAGGCCTTCTGCCCTAATTACATGACAATTTTAGCCGCGGTGAATAAGGACTCTTACGGTTCGAGAAGTCATCTGCATGCACCCGCCCCCTCCTCTCCTGCCCCCACGAACAGGCGGCTGGAGAATAAATACCACCCAGTCACGCAGAGAGAGGCTGTGATAGATTGCTTCGGTCACGCAAACACCCTCAGTTACAATGTGCTCTGCAGCCCCGCGGATCTGATTTTTCTCACCCTTCCGAAGGCTAGAAGTCCAAGTCCGCATACCGGTCAGGCCATGATCCCACTCACGTCCCTGCCTAGAAGGAGTTCTCTTCTCCTCGCTCCCGTTTCCCGACAGCCCCGGCTGGCCTTGCAGCTGCGGTCTATTGCCATAATGAGGACAGGCAGGAAAACCCAGCAGAGTTCAGTTACCCTCTGCAACCCAAGGACTCACCACGAGCCGGGGCCTATTCGGGGCATCCAGCATAACAACAGCATTGAAGGAGGGGATTTGTCAAGGGAGTAATTTTAACCTGATCCTACTGCAAGTCCTTGGCACAACACAGAATTCAGCATCTGCAATGACTAGCCTATGTTTCATCTCGACAAGAGCCATTAGTCACCACAGCTCAGACTTGCAGGATGGCTCCGAAAAAGCCCTGACTGGGAGTTCCCTGCCTCGGCTCACCCTGGAAAGTTGCCTTATCTCTCCTGGGCTTGGTTCTCTTATCTGGTGAATAGAAGAGTTTAAAATAACAATATTAAAAATATGTTTTAAGAGGACCCAGAGACTGGGGGGAAATCTTTCACAACAATACAATGCACAAGGGACTGATCTCTAAAATATACAGAACGCTACAACAGCTCAATAAGAAAATAGCAAATGGCCTAATTAGACCATTGGCAAAGGACACGAACAGACAATTCACCGAAAATGACATCCAAATTGTTAACAAACACATGAAAAAATGCTCACGATCCTTAGCTATCTTGGGGACATAAACCAAAACAATGATCACCTTATACCTACGACAGCACACGCTTTAAAAAGAAACAACAAATGCTGGAAAAAGCATGGTGAGATTGGAATGCTCATCCATTCCTGGTGGGTCTGAACAACTATTTTGTAAAGCGATACTGTGCTCCCTCAAACCACTGGGAATATAAACACCATACACACCTGTAGCACCCTGCTAGGTATCGTCCCTAAAGAAGTAAGAACTCTCACACAAGCAGACCTGTCCACTCCCATATTCATGGGAGCACTGTGCAAAGTGGCAAGAAGTTTGAATCAGTCCAAATCCCCTCCAGCAGAATAATGGATAAAGAATCTTTTATTTTAAAAAAAAAGAATATTTGATGCACACCATGGAATCCTATGTATCACTAACAAACAATGATGAAACCACAAAACACCTCCTGACGTGGATGGACCTGGAGAGCATTATGCTAAGTAGAGTTAGTCAATCTCAAAGGATACACATTGTATGAGACCCTTACTATTAGGATAAAAAACAAAACAGTCTTTCAGACCAAAGAGAACTGATTTTGGAGCTTGCTAATGGAGAGAGGACAAGGATGGGAAGATGAATCAATGGACTAGAAGGTCGACAGGTATTGGCGTAGATGAAAGGAGAAGAGAAATCAGGGAAGGGGAGGGGGATACATACGGGGAATAGGGTTGATGAGTCATTTGAACTATTGAATGCAGTTAACACAATTCACACACACCCCAAAACATTTTAATAAGAAAATGTTTCAGCTTGAAAATGACCTTATTTAACCCGGGATAGCCAGAGAGAAAACATTGCAATGTACCTGTGCTGTCAAATGTAAAAGCCACTAACCACATGTGGCTATTGAACACCCTGAGATGTAGAGGATCTGAATTGGAATGTGCCATTAGGATAAAGTATACACAGGGTTTTAAAGACTTTCCTATGGTGTAGCTCCATTCTTTGCTATTAATTCTGCAATCAGCTATGCAACCCAACCTATGATGTACATAATTGCATCTCTGTTTGAATACTTTCATGAGTCCTGAAAATTTATTGGCAAATAAATGCAAGCATGGTTCACTACAGCTTCACATAGTGACTTTACCTATAGACTTTATGCCATTTTATATGGCAACCAGTGCATTTCAGTTGAAACTATTATTGAGAAAGAAAATGATTCCATGAAAGAAAAATGATGAGGCTGAAACAATATTAATAAAACAACAAAAAACACAAAGAGACTAGATACATTTTCTAGATATTGGATAGCCATACTTATTACCTTGAAAGTTTCTGTGTACCATCTCTGTGATGGAGAAACAGAAAAAGATTTCTTCCATATTAGTTTGACCCATTTGGGAAATGATCTGCTGATGAGCTGAGGTGCAGGGGAAGGGGAGGGGAAGTAGCATTCCAGACATGAGAAACAAGGCTCAGCAGTGTGGGTGAAATTGAGTGCCCCGATTACAATGAGAAATGTGGGAAGCAGGAGAAACAGGAGGACAGAGATGTTGGGGATGCTTGTGAAATAGCTGATTTGGTATCACCTGTGAGCTTGTTAGGAATGCAACTTCTTAGACCCATCTTCTCGTGCCACTCAGCCCTTGCCCAGGATTTGTTCCTCTTCACTGAGTCTAGGAAAATCACTCATCCAAGGCAGGGGTTCCGAGAAACAGATCTCACAGCCTTTCTTGGTAGGTGCCCAAGCCAGTCACTGACACATTCCTCTTCCCAACATCATCCCGCCCCCATCACACAGGGTTTTAAATTGAGTACTGCCTACTCAATCTGAGTCACAGTGACCGTGGAAAGGTAGAGCTATAAATCTTTACAGCATGGAGCAGCTAGTGGGTTTGAACTACTGACCCTTTGGATAGTAGCTGAGAGCTTTTCCCCTATACTACTAGGGCTTCTCCCACCTCTGTAGGTCTCCTGGATTACCTGAATGACCTGAAAGAAGGAGGAAGAGACTTCTTCCTACCATTTCTACCTGTTTTACATGCCCCAAATCACCACCCCTGAGTAACCTCATCCCCTTTGTAGAAAATACACATCTGTAGAAAATATGAACCTACCAGGTTAGCACGTCCCAAATGCATTACTAAAACACATGATATTAAGCAATATTTTCTCTCTGGATGATCTGTGGTGTCTTGTTCTCAATGATTAAACACCCTAAGTAAAAGACATAGAGAGAAACATCCAGTCAAATTTGTTTTTAAAAAAGCAACAGGAATTATGTAAGTATGATATATTTATAGTAAATATATCATTTACTATAAATATATCATACATATATATGTGTAACATATTTACCCTGTGAAGATATATAGCTAGAATGATGGATAAATATATAATAAACCTGCCCTTAATGGAAGGGGAATCTAAACCTAATGCAATAGAAGACTTGTAATGTCTTTCATATGGAAAACCATGTCCTCCATGAAGCCCTCCATATGCATGAAGTCCCCCCTCTCAGTCAAGCCCCCACCAGATTTTCTCTTTCACTGCACTTTCCTTTACAACACTTGTCACAATTTGAAGCCGTGTATGTTAGTGCATTGATTTACTTAAGATGGTTGTCCTGGGTGACACAACAGGTTAGTGTGCATGTCTCCAAACAGAAAGGCCAAACGTGTCCCACAGTACTGTGGGAAATCAGGTCAAACAAATATTCAGCAAACCTGGTTGTGAATTGGCCCAGTTAAAAGCTAGAAGGTTAGCATTTGAAACTACCAACTGCTCCTCATGGGAAAGATGAGGCTATTGTGGTAGTTATATAATCTTGTCAATTTGAGACGTAAGAGTGAAGGGGCGGAGTTTAGCCTGTCAATCAGGTAGCAGTTTGATGACCTTATTTGGAGGCGCTAAGGAGATAAATAACTTGTTGGAGGCAGCGCACATGCTCACTCCCTGTGAGACATTACTGACGACGATCCTGATGGAGCTACGCTGAAGCAGCCAGAGCCTTGGGAGCTGGAGGAGCCACATGGAGACCCCTGCCCATGCTTCTCCCACCACTGGATCCACAAGCCTTTCCACCCACTGACCTGTGATCTTCCTGCATTTGGCATTATTGCATGGCTGTATGAGTCTAAAGATGAATTTATGGACTAGGATTGACATATGGGGTAATATAGGACTTATGGACTTGATCTGGACCAGGCTGGGATGTACAATTGCTCTTTTATATAAAACTTTTTCTTACACACATATGACTCTCCCTGGATTTGTTTCTCTAGTCTACCTGGACTGACATAGCTATCTACTCCCATGAAGTGTTATAGTCTCAGAAACCCACAGGGGCAGATCTTCACCATCCTATAGGGTGCTATGAGTTGGAATCCTATAGGGTGCTTCACCATCCTATAGGGTGCTATGAGTTGATAGCAGTATGACTGGTTTCTGGAGAGCTAAAAGAGCAACCTGGTGGCACTGTGTGTTAAGTACTGGGCTGTAAGAGGAAGGCTTGTATTCCTTCATTCACCTGTGGCATGCTTAGCACACTACACTGCTCACTAAAGAGTTGATGGATTCAGTGAAAAGGCTTGGTGATCTGTTTCAGAAAAATCAGCTATTGAAAACCCTGTAAAACCCAATTCTACCCTAACACACATGGATGGCCATGACCCAGAGTGGAATAATTGGCTGCTAGTTATTAGTTTTGCTTAATATGCAAAGGGGCTTCAAAAAGTTTGTGGAAATATTTAATTAGAAGAGAATGGATTTCTTCCCCCGCCACCGCCCCCCCCAAAAAAACTGTTTAAATCCCCTTGTAAATCTTTCCCACTAGGCCTAAAGATCCTTGAGGGATGCAAATTATATCTTTTCACTTTGGTATCCCTAGGGCCAACCAGTGACCCAGCTTCAGAGCAGGTACTCAGTAAGTATTTTGTTGAAAGAAAAAATATCCAAGAAGTGCTCATAATGACAAATTCCCTACAAGACTTAATGTTCTAATTTCTTTTGAGAAGAAAACTGGGTCTGTAGCAATGTTGTGGCTGAGAACCACAGATAAGAGGGTTGAAAGGTAACATATCTGAAAGCTTCCACTTTCTTCTGCCCACAACTCATGGCATGGTCAAAGAGCCTGCAGTGCTGTGAATTATTTCATATGGCTCTTTAGCCATGACTTTTTATTACTCTTATCCCATGATGGGTAAGAAAGTGGGGAAGATACTGATTGGATTATATGACCCAGCTGTGAGTGATTGATAACAGGATTAATTGTGATTGCCATCCTGCTGTATATAAAATGAACCATCTCAGAAGTAGGTGAGGCGATATCACTATGAGTAAGATAATAGATCCAGGAGTGGAGGGTGTCTTTTGGATTCTGAGATGTCTGAACTTTGAACCTCCTTGATCCAGGAGACAGCTTGGACAGAAGAGGAGCAGCAGCCGCAAAACAGAACTCCAGAGCAGGCGTGAGACAGAAAAATGGACTTCCCAGCCCACAGAGCTATAAATCTGAGTGCTTTGGCTTGTGGAGTAGGGCGCCCTGGGCACTTAATTGGGGGAGCTAGATATGCTAAATGCCTTTGGGATGAGGCTTATTATAGACTATCATGTCCTTTGGCATTTATTATCACCCATACAAGAGCTTTGTAACATGGCCTGAGCAAGGCAGAGGCCAGACCAAGTGGCTGAAGGTAAGAAAGAAGCACGGCAGAGAAGAAACTGTCCTGACTGAATATCTGTATTGTGAACATTTCTCACATCAATTGTAACCTGTTCATTTCCCTAATAAACCTCCTGATTGTGATTATTGTCTGTGAGTTCTGTGTGGCCATTGCAATAAATTACCGACTTATTGACTTAGTACTTATTACACAAGTAAAGTACCACGCATGTGACAGTGTCAACACAGGAAGGGTAGAGGCATGTCTGACTTCGGCCTTGTGGCCATCAGCCTGAAGACCCAGAGGAAGTTAGACGTGGCCTCCACACTATTTCCTCAGGGTCTAAGGGTGGGCATCAGCTCCCCCAGGTCAAAGCAGAACTGAGCCCCACAGGGGTTCCAAGAGCTGATTTTACAGATGAAAATCTCCAGGCCTATCTCTTAAGATGCCTCTGAATGGACTGGATCAGCTGGTTTTGGGTGAGTGCACTCACAAGCGGCCATCTAGCCCAGAAGCAACAAAGCCCACATGGAAGCAGCACACCAACATGTGTGATCATGAAGGGCCAAAGGGACCAG
>NW_022111378.1:6323069-6336341 GCF_000313985.2 Echinops telfairi | reverse complement strand
TACACAATTGATCTATGTATTGTGATGAATTGTATGAGCCCCAATAAATTGATTAAAAAAAAAAAAGGTAGACAGAGAAACGCATGTCTTTCTCCACCAGCTCTGTTGTTGCTAGGTGTTGTAAGCTGGTTCTGCCTCAGAGTGACCTCACGGTCAACAGAATGAAACCCTGTCCACTCCTGCACCATCCTTATCATGGTTCCTATGTCTGGGCTCATTATTGTAGCAACTGTGTCAATCCAGCTCATGGAGGGTCTTCCTCTTTGTAATGACCTGCTTACCAGGCATAGGGTCCTTCTCAGGGACTGGTCTCTCCTGATAACATTTGCAAACTAGTTTGTGAAAGAAAGCATTACCATCCACTCTTCTACACTGTGGCTATATTTCTTCCAAGATAAACCTGTCGGTGCTCCCAGCAGTCCAAGGTACTTTTGATATTCTTTGTTAGCATTCACAACTTTGTTAGCAAAACAACTCCTGAGTTGATTTCCCACAGTTGTGTTAAAAACTCTTGCCTAACACTACTCACCCCGCACAGTGGTGATCAGAAACTCAATCGCTTTGTTGTCCCGTGGCCTGATTGACCTCATGTAGGATTTCTAATGTTGAGGTGAGGTGTGGTCACTGAGCGCCATGGTGGCTAATTAGTCCTCTGGCCTCCCTTCTACCTGATTCATCTCATCTGAAGAAGGAGATAAAGGAACACAGATCAGGAAACACCCACCGAGGAGTTGGTTGACTTTGTCCCCCACGCTACAAAGCCTCGTCATTCTGCTGAAGCCATTAGTAGGCCGCGTCTCTGGTCCTAAATAAGTAAATACTCACTGCAGAAATGAACAGATGGAGGAAAATTTCCAAGCAGGTGGTGGGCGTTTCGGGCTCCGGTCCCATTAACAGAGAACATGATTTCTAACAGCAGCTCCCACGCAAATCTTGGGAAATTTAAAACTTGGGTGTAAAAGATTGGGTCTCCCTTCCCCAACGCGATCTGCATTGCATTCAGACATGATGCTTCGGCAGCTGGGTGGACCCTCTTTCTCTCAACAAAAGAGCTCGCATGATCAAGGAGTCTAGGTTGGGGGCAGCAGCAACAGAGCAGGACGCGCAGGTGTGCAGCACCTGGCAGGGGTGTTCCTATTGCTCCGGAGCTCTCTGTCTCTCCCCATAGGAGGTGTCAAGTTCTGGAGGGATGAGGTGTTGGTGGACTGTAGCCTTGACCTGGAGGGCAGATGAGCACCAAAAAGGCATGCTCTCTCTCAGGCCCCAAGTACAGGGCTGCCGTGATTTTTGTGTCGTACAAAGGAAGAGAGCCTCGGTCAAAGTTAACGTCAGAATATGGAGAGACACCCCCAAGGCAAAGACATCGACGCAGTCAAGAAGTCATGCTAGGAGTGAACAGAAAGGATAACTGAAGTCCCTGGGTGATGTGCACCATCTGTGATTGGCTGCTAACATAAAGAGTGGCAGGTGGGCTGTACCCAGCGCTGTTGTGAAAGAAAGGCCTGAACATCTACTTCCAAAAAAGATGACAACAGAGGGGGGCGGTGGAGAGAGTGTGGGGAGTAAGTGGACGAGACCCCAAGAACCCCTGAATGAAAAGGAAGGAATCGCGATCTGAAGTCCCAATCAGAACTGATGACTTGCAGCTACCGTTACTGAGACCCTTGTAACTTGATCTTCCCCCTCTGATTGGGGCCATGGAGACACGAATTACCACAATCATTAGTCCACTGGCCACCCTAAAATGGTGGCAATATTCAGAAATACACTATCTATAGTAGCCACGACTGATGTTGAAGAAAATATGTCATGTTCTCTCTACTTGTTGACCAGTGTGCTGTCCTCAGTCACGCAGGCCCCTAGTCCCTAGCCTCAAAATGTGGACAAGCAAAAAAGCTTTGGGATAAACCAGAGCAGTCCCTAGAGAATAGTAACCAGGAACGTAGCAGTCTAGGCACACCTAAAAACCTGATAAAGTAACATCCATTATCATCGCACCTCAGCATTAATAGCAACGTTTTCTGTTTTGCTTTTTCTAAGTAAAAACTAATGCTAATGAGGGTGTGTAGAAACAGGGACTCTCCTGCCCGGCTGGCAGCCATGTGAAACGATACAACCTCTGTGGACAATGTTATGACACGTCATTAAAAAGTTAGATATAAAAATACCATCTGACCCTGCTTGGCATATAGTCTATACAAAGAAATAAGAGCTGAGACAAGAAGGATACATGCACACACATGTTCACTGCAGCATTATTTACAATAGCAAAAAGATAGAAATCACCACAATGCCCAGCAATGGAAGAACGGCTAGACTATGGTACATACACAAAATGGAATCCTAAGCAACTTTAAAGATTAACGACGGATCTGTGGAACATCTCCTAGCATGGGTAAACCTGGAGGACATTGTTCTGAATAAAATAAGTCAATCATAAAAGGAAAAATAGAGTATGAGACTTCTGTAGTAAAAAATTAAGAAAAAGTTTGCACGCTAAAGGAAACATTCTTGGATGATTACCAGAGTTGAGGGGGACCGAAAACCCATCCTCACTGCCATCTAGTTGGCTCCAACTCATAGTGACCGTATAGGACAGAGTACAACTGCCCCATCCAGGGCCTGAAGGACTTGGCTCCCAGGAAGCCCCTGAACTGCAGCATCCAACATCCCAACGGGACCCAGGAGACCAGCCTCCTGAACCACACGTTCAAGAGACCCCGATCGAGTGGTTCCGGGCTGACAGTGTGCTCAACAGGATGAAGTAGCTGCAGCCCTGAGGCCGCTGCGCACCTGCTTGTCCTCCTGTGCCAAGTGCAGTCCACCTTTCATCAGGACTGGAGCTGAGCCAGCCCGACCACGTGGCCAGACACTCCGCCCACCCCCACGCCCCCTCAGTCGCCCAGTGACCATAGGGTTCTCAGACTGCCTGCCCTCCACTCCCCATTCCAGGCGTTTTGGAGCGGGTCTGCTAATCTCAATGAGTTCATGGAGGCTCTCATCTCTGATTTAGGAGGGAGAACTTTCTTAGTCTTACATATCTAACTTCAGATGTTCCCAGGTCTTAGATGCTAGCAGTTGACCATGTCTTTGGAGGTTGTCCTTCGGATGCAGCCTTTCACAGGCCTCCTGTGGAAGTTTTGAGGCTTCTCTTAGAGTGCAGAGTGAGACAGGACTCAAGAAGTACAATGGGGTGTATGCGCTATGGGGTGGGGGCTGCGAAGAGCTGATTGCACATCAAAGGCTTTGATAAATGGGGTTTTAACTATTCATGTAGATGGTTTGATTTTTTTACTTTTAATAGCTTTATTGACATATAATACACGTATCATACAGTTCAATCGTTTAAACATATTAAAAAGAGTTGTTTAATAATAACCACCATCAATTTTAGAACATTTTCTTCTTGTACTCATTATTATTAGCGCTTCATTTCCCCCAACCTCTCCTGCCATAACCCCAAGAAACAATTAGCCCAGTTATTGTCTCTGTAGACTTACCTATCCAGGATTTCATATTAAAAACAAAGCAAACAACAATAATAAAATAAAATATAGAAATATCATATGCGAGGGCTTCAAAACATTTATGGACAAATGAAATTAAAAGATAAAAATTTTCCATGAACTTTTTAATCCTTCTCTTTAGCTTTAATATTGCACTTCCCATTAATTAGCCCTCTTAGTATGACTTTGGAGAAAAGTCCTTGATCTATTTTCAGATAGTTTTAGAAAACTTGGGAGAAAGAACTAAGCATCCAGCACTGTCTACAAAATTGCTTGAGTGAGCAGCCATCTAGCAGGAAAGCAAATAAGCCCACATGGAAGAAGCACAGCGATCATGAGGTGTTGATGGGAGCAGGTATCAAAAGATCCAAAACAAACAATTATATCGATGTGAAAGAGGGGATTTGGAGTGGAGACCCAAAGCCCATCTGTAACCGACTGGGCATCCCCCCCACTGAGGGGTTACAAGGAAGGGGTGATTCAACCAGATTGCAGTATAGCACCAACGAAACATACACCATTCCTCTAGTTCCTGAATGCTTACACACACACACACACTACCATGACTCAGTTCTACCCTACAAATTCGGCTAGACCAGAGCACACACACATTGGTACAAATAAGAACTTTTGACACATGGAATTCAGGACAGATAAAACCCTCAGGAACAGTAGTGGGAGTAGCAATATCATGAGGGTGGGGGATAGTGGGGACGGGAGGGGAAGGGGGGAAAAGGGGGAACCCATCACAAGGTTGGATATATAGCCACCCCTTTCCCGGGGAATGAATGACAGAAAGGTGGATGAAGGGAAACAACAGACAGTGTAAAACACGAAATAACAATACTAATATATAATTGATCAAGGATCACATGGGTGGGAGGCTGAGGGAGAAAGGGGGGGAAAAGAGGGGCCCATACCAAGGGTTCAAGTAGAAAGAAATTGTACTGGAAATGTTCATGGCAACATATGTACAAGTGTGCATAATACTAATGAACGATGGGTGGTTACAAGATTTGTAAGAACCCCCCCAATAAAATGATTAATTTAATTTAAAAAATAAAGCTATCAAAATAAACCTAAAAAAAAATCTTTGCCTGGGTGAAGGTAACTACAAAGGGGGGTGTTACTGTTGTCGTGTGCCTTGGAGTTGACCCCAACTCACAGTGGCTCTGCGAGACAGTGTGGAACTTCCCCCAAGAAGAACTGAGACGTAATCTTTGTGGACGTGTAAAGCCAGGGCTACTCTCAACAGAGCCACTGGTGGGTTCGAACTGCTCACCTTTTGGTGAACAGCCAAGTATTTAACCAAAAAATTATAAGGCTCTGTGTTTTACATCCAGAAAAAATAGGTGTGTAAGAACGGTGCCCTAGAAATTAATCCATGCACCACTGTATGTTAGGCTATTGGCTGACTTTTTCCCTGTCTCTCCCTCTGACAGCAGGATTCCAACCTTGGCCTCCTTTCTTATTATCCAAGACATCTGGGTTCACCGTCACTCGACACTCCTCGACACTGCCAGGTCTAGGGAAATGAGTGAGGGTGGCCTCACCCTCTTTACCGCCTTCACAAGACGGTCCCTGTCCTGGTTCCTCACACCACCCAGATGCCCAGTCTGCTTCCTCCCTCTTTCAGCCTTCCAACAAAACCTGATCTCAGGAAGTGATCAGATAATGTTTGCATGTGTATGAAACTAGATGGACTGGCTACCTCTTCCAGGACCACTGGCCCTTCAATGAAGAGTAGGTTCACATCAAAAGGATGATTCTGTTGGTAAAATCCCTGAATGGGTTGACCTGCTGACCCTGAGCAGATGCCCCAGTGTCTCTGCCACCTCACGAACTGAATATTGATTTGCCTGGTATTCACTTCCCTGCCACCCCACCTCACAGCTCCAGAAGCTATCTCAGCCTTGAAATTTCCTCTCATGGTCTAAACTCTCCAGTATCAGAAGAAGAACAGATATAAAGTTCAGCTTCAACATTTTCTTGGATTCAACTCATAGCACAATCAATTCCTTAAACTGATAGCATGAATGACTCCATCTATTTCTAATCTCAGACTAGAGTTGAAAAGAAAAGAACAACAACAACAACAACAAACTCTCACTGCCGTCAAGTCAATTCTGATTTATAGCAACGCTATAGGCGAGTGTAGAGCTGCCCCAGTGGATTTCTGAGGCTGTAAATTTTTATAGGAGTAGAAAGTGTCGTCTTTCTCCCAAAGATAGAGTAGTGGATTTGAACTGTTAACCTTGTGGTTAATAACCAAACATGTAACCCACTGTGCCACCAGGACTCTTGAGAGGAGAGAAATCCTGGGGAAATTGTAGCAAGCTGTGAAGAGCTCACAAACCATTATTGTTGTCAGAAAGCAATAGCCCAAAGAAGTTAAGGAATCACATGATTTTGAAAAAACAAAAAAAAGGCCACAGGCGGCATGGGTTAGATTTGACCCATCTGCTGGGCATCTCATCCTAATCAAAAGCTATTCCATGGCTGGAAGGCTCCCATCAGGGTTGAGGCCTGACGTGCCAGGGCCCACAGCTGCACTGCTGATAATGTCCTCCCAGGGCTTGGCAGCATCCCTTTAACCATAAGCTGCACAAAGTCAGCCAAGGGGACTGGCAGGGCTGGCCGTCCAGCTGGGTCTGATGTAGCTGCTGTCCATGAACCTCACCTTCCTCTTTCCTTGACCCATCGGATTTGGTTTTCAAAAGAAACTCAAGCTTCAAATGCAAACAACACAGACATTAGGGGATTTAGTCTTTTCCTGCTCAAACCACCTCCTGGACTCTCCTCTCAAGATTGTCTCAAAAGAACCCGATTTTGACAAATGCTGCAGGGAACTCAGGGACATTTCTAGCTCATTTCTATGTCAACATGGAATAAAAGCTACCTTTCTCTGTTTAATAAATCCAAGTCGAGGCAGCTGTTTGTAGTGGCTGGCACGGAGCAGATAGAAGGAGAAGGGAGATCAGCAGTGAAACGAGTGGAGTATATTTTCTTGAATATGTTTTAAATAGACCATCTCTGTGGGTGTATTCTGGGCAGCACTCCACTCGAACAGCCACTGAGGCACCGGAGAAACAGAAGGAATTCCTCTTTAGGGATGTCCGTGTTTTATAGCAATGATCAGAGGGTGCTTCTGAAAGAGCGGCAGTTCTTTAACGCATGCCTACCCTGGAAAGGCATTTCACTGCACAGCCCCTTCCACGGAGCCAGCCCATTGGATCTTGGCCGCTGGAGGTGAAGCGGGAGAAACTCGTCCACATCCTACATCGAAAGGGAGACAGCAAGGAGTGTCCTGTGATTTACTCAAAATCCTAGCGCTTAGACTCAACATGCAGAGGGTCTTAGTCTCTTTTCATAAGCCTCCGACAGGCCACATGGGCTAAAAAAGGTTTTTTAATTGAGCTTGGGTAGGGGTCTGGGTGGGTAATATACTGCCCCCCCACACCCGCCCAAACAATGCCAAGTATGATATGAAACATGCCTGATGAGTAGCAGAGGGGAAAGAGCCCAAGGTAATGGACAGAGGGAAACGTTGGTGGGGGATTAAAATGGTTAAAGATGGCTTCATGTGAGCCAGGGCTTTAACATGTGTGGAATAAATGTAATTAGAGTGGTGAAAAGGGGTGTTTGACCACGTAGTTGAATACGAATACAAGAAGGAAACGTGAAGTCAGATAGGAGAGGCTGAGAATGTGGGCTTCACCTTGTAGCCACTGAGCTTCACACCCAGAATAAATGTATGAGGTCTTGAGGGATTGCCCCAACTCATTGGAAGTCTCGTTCATCTCTGGACAGTCCACGATCCTACAGCCGATGAGAGAGAGGCCTGGTTTACACATTGGCTAGCTAAGCGCACGGTTGGTGGTTCAAACCCAGATTCCAAGGCCCTTCTATGGTTCTTTAATGGTACAGTAGGTTAAACACTTGAGCTGCCAGCAGCAAGGTTGGGGGTTCAAACCCAGCAGCCACTTTCCAAGAGGAAAATGACACTGTCTGCTCAAATTAGGAGTCAGAGTCTTGGAAATCTCATATAAGGGATACATGGAGCTGCTGGTGGTGTGCTTGGTTTGATTTGTGTAATAGCCTACGATGGTAAGAGGGTCAGGAAGACCATCGGTGAGCTAGATTGAGCCCAGGGCTGTGACGTACCTACTATTGTAAGGATGGCACAGGCTGGGTAATGTTTTATTCTGTGATCAGTATGGAGTTGTCAGGGGTCAGAAGCAACGTGATGATCCCTAAGAACAAAGGTTCGTGACCCGTGAAACAAAGTCGGAGTCCAGGCATGACCAGAAGTGTGGCCAACACCTATTTCTTGTCCGTGCGTAAGTTATGATGATGCTGCGTGCTCAACTAAGGTGGAACTATGTAAGAGGAAAGGAAGTGATGTGTGCAGTGACAAGACGCATTGAGCAAGGATAGTCATCAGAGGCTGGTCATAAAGCATACGCATAAGTTTGGGTGATACATATCAACATTGCCCTGATTCTAATCCCTTCTCTGCCCCTAGTTGTCTGTGTGACTTTAGGTAAGTAAATTCAACTCCAAGCAAAGGCTTTATGAAGCATCAATAATCCGGGAAGATTCATATATTTTTCTTATTGCACTAGGTACCCTCAGCCACATCTCTTGACCCACAAGACGGTCAGTCGGCTTACCAAAGTAAGTGACAGTAAACGAGTTCAATTTGAACTTATCTTGGTTGAAATGTAAAATTAAGGTCTATTAAGAACAAATGACTCATTCGTAGGGACCACTGAGTCCGTTTTAACTCATAGTAACCCAATGTTCCAGAGTAGAGCTGTATCACGGGGGTTTCTAAGCTGTACTCTTTGTGAAGGAGCACTGTGAGCATCATGATTAAAGCACTGGGTTGCTAACGGATCGGTCAGAAGTTTAAACCCCCACCCCCCAGAAAAACATGGCAGTTTGCTTTCATAAAGATTTACAGGCCTGGGAACCATAGAGGGCAGTTCTGTTCTACCCTTTAGAGTCACTGTGATTTGGAATTGAATCACCAGCAGTGGGGTTATTTTTTTTTTTTTTACAAGAGTAAACCTTTCTCACTCAGAGCTGTTGGGTGAATTTGAACCTTCAACCTTTCTCCTTGAGCCACCAGGGCCTTAATGAATCATTTACCCACTACTCACTCTCATCTAGTTGATTCCAACTCATCTCTTTGGAACTGCTCCATAGGTTTTCTGAGATTGTAAATGTATAGCAGATTTCTCCGTCTGTCTCCCACAAAGTGGTTGGTGGGTTTGAACTGCCAACCTTGTGGTTAGCAGCCCAACATTTAACCCATTGCGCCAACAGGGCTCCTTTGTAATCTAGTGAATGACTACCTTTCTCTCCCCATCTACCATCTCCACCTAAATGCCACCCATCTCTTCCTCTCCCTCTGCACCAGCGTGAACTCCTTAGCAGATTATCGGTGTCGTTCCTCTCTCTCATTTGATTCCCATGTGCTCAGTGCCTCCTGCACATTTCAGTATCAACCCCTCATTGTGTGTAAGCACTCTATCGTCCCAGCTCCTGAACCCCAATGAGGAGAGCTCACCATAATGAAGCATGGTCTACACTTAAAGGGGGTCCACAGACTTGCTGGTCAGTCTTTCACTTGTTAGTCAACTCCTTTCATTTTAATAAAATGTCCCAAATGACAGCTCCAACCACTAACACCCTAACAACATCTACCCCAGTCTTCCTCCTGACTGTCTCCATCTTCACTCTGTCTTCTAGTTCTGCCCTCTGAGTCTCCTCTCTCAGTTTTAGATATCCTTTACCTCCACTGACGCAAAGTAGGTGCCTCTCCTCAACCTGCAAGCCCTCTCCTTGCATGAGCTCATCTACAACTGTCATTTTACCACTTGCATGTGGATAACTTGTAAATCCACATTACCAGCTGAGTCCTGTCCTCAGGCTCCAAACTCATGTTCGAACTCATGCTTCCACTTCTCCACCTGGATGTCCTGCAGGAAGTTCAGATTCAACAAGTCCAGCGCAGACACCCAAGAAACCCTGTGGGGGACTGAAACATCTGTGGTTCCAACCCACCAACTGCTGGGTGGGAGCAAAGACCTGGTGACCTGCTCAAGGCAAGACGAGTGCCTTGGGAATCCTTTGGAGCATCTCTACTCTGCCCTGTAGAGTCTCCATCAACAACATAGCAGGAAGCGGGGTCTTCTCTGCAAAATCAGTCTCTGTGCATTTGGGGCCACCACTCTCCCGAACTTTTGAGATATGGAAGAAAATCTTTATTTCCACGTCCCTCTCCTAACACCTACCAATTCTTGACAGAATTTCTCCTAAATGCTTTTAACTAGTTCCTCTGCTCTCATTCCTCCCCTTCTCAAATACTGTCCACATAACCACAGGCTGTCCTCCGACAGGCAAAGGTGAGGACTCTCTTTGAAGGCGCTTTGGTGGCACACTGGGTCATGTGTTGGGCTGCTAACCACAAGTCAGTAGGTAGAACTCACCAGGCCCCTCGTGGGAGAAAGATGAGGCTTCCTGTTCCCATGAAGATTTCCAACCTCGGAAATCCAAAGGGGTCGCTCTCCTCTGTTCTATAAGGTGTCCATGAGTCAGAATGGCCGTGATGCACGTGAGTTTTGTTTTATTTGCGCTTAAAATGCCAAATAACTCTCAAGGGTGGGATCCCATAGGAGAGTGGCCATGTCCTATGCTCAGTGTAGACAGTGCTAGTCCAAAGGCAAACCCACTGCCATGAAGACCATTCTGATTCAAAGCACCCCCAAGGCTGTCACAGGGAGCCTGCTCCCTGCGCTCTCACGGTTGTGGCCTTTCAGAAGCATATTTCCAGCCTGTCTAAGGTCCCTTGGTGGTGCAGTGGGTTAGGCACTCAGGCTGCTAACAGCAGAGTCAGGGGTTCAAACCCACCAGCCACTCTGCAAGAGAAAGATGAGGCTGTCTGCTCTCATTTACCATCTCAGCAACCCAAAGCAGTAATTCGACTCTGTTTTATAGGGTGGCTGTGCGTTGCAATGGACTCCAGGGCATTGCAACTAAAGTAGGTCTGGGGGTGTTCGAACCATCAACCTTTCAGCAAGCAGGTGTGCACTCAACCATCTGCACCACCCCAAACCAGACTCACTGCCATCCACTCCATCCCGACTCATAGCAACCCTACAGGCAGAGTAGAATTGTCCCTTGTGCATATTCAAGACTGTAGCTGTTTACAGGAGAATGCCTGGTCTTTCTCCCTCAGAATGACTAGTGGATTCAAACTGCTGACCTTGCGGTTAGCAACCCAACTCGGAACCACTACACACACCAGGAGTCCCTCAAGGAGTCCTATAGGAATTGCAAAACAAACAAAAACGCATCTTCTCCAATGCCAGGCACTGTCTTAATCAACCCATGCCAATTGACTTTTAAAAATTCCCCTGACAACCCTGTGAGACAGCTATTGTTATTAGCCGATTCTGCAGCCAAGCCAACTGAGCTCGGAGGGATTCTCTCAGCAGCTCCCTGTGAGCCACGTCTTTGCACACAGAGTAATGGATTGGAGAGGACCTTTGGTCTGTGTCAGAGGGCTCCGTTGCTCGGTTCTTCTCCCAGGCGTCCTTGGGCAGGACTCTGGCCCCCATTGGGCTTGACTGAAGCTCTGGCCAGTCTCCACATCCCCACATCCTGGGATCTCCCAAATCTGGGCTGCTTATGGGATGTTCTGATTTGCAAACCAGGTTTCCTCATTAACAGTCATTTTCTTTTTCATTTGCACAGAGGCCTCCTGCCAAGACCTGGCCACCTGGTCTGCCGTGCTGCTCAGTCAAGGAAAATCACCAGAAACACCAACCGCGCCAGCACATTCCCTGGGCCAGACTGAGGGGCGGTGAGAAAGTCACCTGACATTTTTAAATGTCCTCCCGCAACCAGGCACCACCCCAGACAAAGCAGGCCCCGGGGCCACCGCCAAGCCAAGCTGCCTCTCGTTCTTATATTTAAATTTAATTTAACCGTAGCATTGCCCTGCATGTCAACAGTTCAGGACAAATTGATGGATTCTACTTTAACTATTTAGCTGTGCCAGTGGTAATGTGTTCAATCATGCAGTAAATTAAAAATGACACTTGGAAATATGTATATCCTAGGCCTCAGTTCTGTGCAGCAAATAGGGAAAAGATTTAAAATGCTGTCTAGTGGAGGATTACCATTGAAGAAGCATGAATCTCATTACTGCAGGCTGCACTGAACACATTTGCAAAGCTCCATTTAAAGGGCTCTCTGATGGAAGCAGCGTGCTTATCTGACTGGCCAAACATTCTGTTTGCTTTCCGAAGAGAAAAACCAGCAGCTGCCAAGGCAAAGATGTTGCAGTGCCCCCGCCCTCTTCATACCTTGGTTCCTGGGCATCACCTACAGCTCACGGGTCACCTGCTCCGGTTATCCAGTCCCAGCCCTTTGCCCCAGCATGAACTCATCAACAAACATAGACAATGAAATGCTAAAAAGAGCTACGGGGCCTATGCGGCACTTTGGGGCAAGTGTTGGCCTGCTAGCTGGCAGGTCAGCAGTACAAACCCAACAGCAGGAGGAAGATGAGACTGTCTATTCCCATGAAGATAGGCAGCCTTGGAAAGGCTAAATCAGGTCTGCTAGGAGTCGGAATCATGGCAATGGAAGTGGGTTTCCTAAGAGTTGTTGTGAGTCAGAATACCACTCTGCTCCTTAGGGTGTTCACTGGCTGATTTTCAAAAGGAGATCACCAGGCCTGTCCTTCAGAGTTGAACCTGTCCAGGTAGAGTTGAACATCAACCTCCCGGTGAGCAGCGGAGTGTTTTAACTGTTTGCCCCGCTGTTGGAGGTTGAGTCCATGTCTGGAGGGACTCAGACATCACATGTCCCAAATGTAAGTCCAAATCACTTTGACTCTGAATCCCCAAAGAAAGGCTAACAGCACAACCCTCAGCAGCATGGAAGTAAAGCACATAAACAAGACAGAGAGGATAAAGACCAATGGTCCAAAACCCACTGCCATTGTCCAGCCCGTCCAAGAACCCCCTCAACCTTGACTTCCTGCTGCTGCCTGTAGGGTAAGCTACTGTCATGATGGCAAATACAAATGAACCTCATTGTTTCACAAAACGTTTGATCACATATCTCAATGAATACATTTGTCCCGGAAACCATCTTATCTTCTAGGGAACAAACGTAGATCAAGTCTAATACATTTTTCTATTTACCCAACTCCACATCTGCCCATCCGTCTCTTACTTCCTGGGTTGCATCCTACTTTTTAAAAGAGCCCTGGTGATACAGTGAGTTGGGTGTTGGCAGTTCAAACCCACCAGTCACTCCTCCAGAGAAAGATGAGGCTGGCTGCTCCCTACAAACGGACAGCCTCAGTAACTGGAGGGAGCAGTTTCATTGTGTCCTGTAGGGCCACAACTGGATGGCAGTGAGCTGCTTTCTTCTCCTGACACCAGGCTGGCAACTTAGTTTGTAAGGAGCCTTGATAATGTTGGATGTCATCAAGTCAGTTCCAACTCACGGAGATCCGACAGGACAGAGTAGAATTGTCTCCTAGAGGTGGCTAGGCTGAAATCTTTACTGGAGCAGAATGCTAGGTCTTGTCCCTCAAGGAACCTGGGCCTCAGTTCTGTGTACCAAAGTTGATGCTTCTCTGAGTTAGTTAGTTTATTGTGCCAACCTGGCTGATAAACACATGTGGGGTTAATTGAAGGGCGGAGGGATAAATGGCTTGGTGAGCCTCACCTTTCTAGTT
>NW_022111378.1:6319045-6321546 GCF_000313985.2 Echinops telfairi | reverse complement strand
AGCTCTATTAATATCTAATGGCACTGATATAATCCCATATATAGAAAACTCCAGAGATTCTATTTTAAAAATTGCTGGAACTAATTGAAAATGTTGGCAATATAGGTGATACTGAAAAGGAAATTAAAAGAACAATACCATTTATAATAACTATGAGACAGATAAAATATCTAAGAAAAATTCTTTCCAGAAAAACAAAAGACTTATACAAAGAAAATTATAACACACTTCTACAAGAAACCAAAAGAAACTTACAAATGGAAGAATATGCCATGCTCCTGGATAGAAAGCCTAAGTATAGTGAAAATGTCAATATTACCAAAAGAACTTTATAATTCAAAGCAATTCCAATCCTAATCCCAGCACAAATCTTCACAGAAATGTAATAAAAACAATTGCCAACTTTATATGGAAAGGAAAGAAACCCAGGATCAACCAAACACTACTAAATATTTAATATTTGAATACTGAATTCTGGCTGCTAAGGTAAGGTTGGTGGTTTAACCTCTGTCCATGGGAGAAAGATGAGGTTGTATGCTTCCATAAAGATTTCAATCTTAGAGAACCCTACATAGAGTTGTTACGAGTCAGAATAGACTCAGTGGAAATGGGTTTGGGTATTTTGTTTGGTTGGTTACTTATTTATTTGATTAATAGCTCCAGGTGACCTGGTGATCATTTAAAATTTGATTAACTTTCTAATATTTGATTAATATCCTGGTGACCAAATGGTTTGTCCTCGACTACTAACCTGACGGTCTGTGGTTCAAATCCACTCAGCAGTGGAACTAAGGTCTGGCCATCTGCTTCCATCAGAGCATTCTGTGGAGCATAGCTTTACTCTGAAGTACATCGGAGTTGTCATAAGTCATATTCGGCTTGACAGCAATAGGCTGTTCATATTGTCCCCACACTACAGATGAGAAGATCGAGGCATGCAGAGGTCAGGGAACTTGCTCAAAATTACATAATAAGGAATGGAGATGAGAAGCAAGACTGGGATTTAAATCAAGCCATTGACTCCCACGGTCCTTGGGCTTTAGATAGGTGTAAGAAGAATCCATAAAGCTTTGGAGCGTCAGGAAAGTCAGGCTTAAGCCTGACTTTTGTTCTTTTACTTCTCACTAACGACCATCTCCTCTTCTTTTTCAGTCGTAGAATTCTATTGTACTTTTGGGGGGGATCCTGAGAATCACTTTACTGCGAACACACATTGAATAAGATACCATTAAAAAAAAGTGATTAGGAATGTGACAATGCTTATAAAAATGTTGTGGTTTATTTCTTACAGTAAAAAATCTGTGAACACTGCATGTGATGTGACTCAGCGAACAGACAATGCTTACGCCCCACCTTGGACTAACCTAGAAATCCTTAGCCCACGCTCGGCTCTTGTCTCACAGTGCCCCAAATAGATGGTGGAAAGATGAATAAGACTTCCGCTTGAGAATAATCACGCAACAGCAATAACAAATGAAACTCATTTGCATGTTTAAATGAAGAGGTAATTTTAGGTCACCCTGAAACCCCTGCCGATACTCTCCTTTTCTTCGGGGCAGGCACAGAGTCAGCCCGCGGGAGCATGAACAGATTCGTGGCTGTAAGTTTTACTTTGCTGAGCCCTGGAGAAAGACCTGTCTCAAAGAAGTGAGGTCCAGGACCCATTTCCCTGCATCGTCTGTTTCCTGCCTGTGTGCAACTTCTATGAATGCTGTCTCCTTTGGTCTGGTTGGTTTTTGTTTGTTTGCTCTGCAGTAATTTGCCTAGCACCCTTGGTGAAACTCACTGCCATTGAATCGTTGTCAACTCATAGTGACCCTATAGGACAGGGTAGAACTGTCCCTGTGGACTGTAACTCTTTGTGGAAGTAGAAAGCCCTATGTTTGTCCCTCAGAGCAGCAGGTAGTTTTGAACTCCTGACCTTGCAGTTAGCAGTCCAAAAAGCCCACCGTCACTAGCACCCTTGGTAGAGCAGCCTATTATACCATTACTCCAAGCAAGAGGATAGCAAGGAAATAAACCACAGCAGCTGCTGCCGAGTCAGAGCAGCACTGGGGTCCGTGGGGTTTTGAGTGACTTCTTTCTTTTTTTTTTTTGTCATCATTGGTGATTTTAATGATAAGCCCAGTTACACCATGGTCTGCCTCAAAGTCCTGGACAGAATGCCAGGGCCTGCTAAGGAAACGGCAGATTCCTGAGTGTGCTATACAATCTCCTCAATGGACCTTTCTGCTTCATGTCACCTGTATATATACCAGGTAACCTGAAAGGCATACTGTTCCCTGAACATGTATCCAGAGCTTTCTTCCTCTATTCTCTCACCTGAGATGACTTCTTTCACATCTCTGCTTCTAACAACCTTGTCCATTCTTCAAGTCAATCGTAACTTCTCCATGAACCCCTCAGCCATCTCTGCTCCTGACTCTTCGAGAATTTCTCCTAGCATCTAAGTCATGTTTTTCTTCAAACAATTATCTTTTCCATACCTCTAATTACAGCTC
>NW_022111378.1:6315705-6317991 GCF_000313985.2 Echinops telfairi | reverse complement strand
AAGCAGCTTCTTTTCCATTACTCTCCTGCTGGAATGACTGTATTCTCTGTATTTCTCACCCTCAAATGACCGCAGGGGAGTCAGGCCACTGGACACCATAGGGCTGCCTGACTACAAAGACACCAGGCTTGGTGGCATTCCCACTGCCGAAGCTTTTCCAATTCTTCTTCTTAAGATGCGTTTTTAGTAACTCCTGGCATCCGAGAAACAACTATCTTCCCAGCAGTCCCTGAGCGAAAGGCTCAAAGGCAGAAGTGGCCCACTGCTGGATAGGGGTTTATTCTGAAATCGATACAGGTAAGAGAGTTCACTCTGAATCCATTTGATTAGAGGCCTAGAATTGAGATCCATAGTACTGGCCCTGCCACTATCCAAGGCAGAGGAAACTAAGGAAGGATTACTTGTGAGGGTTATATGACCAGGGTCCCTGAGGAGGCTCCATCCATGCACGTGGCTGCGTTTGGACAGGGATTAGTCCATACGCTTCTATCCCTCAGACCACAAATCACGGTGCTGACTCTCGGGCCTGTGCCTGCTAAATAATCCCCCAGGAGAGCATGTTCATGGCCCCATCCCTGTCTATCTCCGATTCTCACACAGCAACGGGACAACGTAGGTTCTGAATTCCACCTCAGCCACAGAACCAGGGACCCAATCAATTCTCCATTTGGTTAGAGATTTGTTTACAATGCCTGTGGGGAATCGTTTTCCTGCCAAGGGCCAGTTAGATATTTATAACATCAATTGAAGCCATACAAAACGAACAACTTAAAATGTACCCTGCTATATTTTGTCCAACGTTTAATTCACTCACCCTTCATGCGATGGCTGGAATGGCTTCTCTTTGGCCAAGTGTGTGATGTGAGCTGGTATTGATGACTTCTCAGATCCTACACTGCCTGAGGGCTGGATGTTCCCATCCCTGGTTTACATGATGTATGGAATAACTCAGGATGACCATGGGAAACACACTTAGATTTTTTTATTTAGTTTGTTGTTGTTGAGAATATACACAGCAAAGCAAACATCAATTCAATTGTTTTAAAAATGTACATTGCTATACACTGATTCTTCCAATCGTGCAATTATTCTCACCCTCCTTGTGCAAGTTGTTCCAACCCCTTTTACCTCAACTCACTGCCTGCCCTAAGAGTCTTATCTAATCTCTTCAGTTGCTGTGGTCAATTTGATCTTGTACTGACCGTTCTTAAAAGAGCATATTGCTCCAGGCAGACCCTGAAGTCTGCTTAAAATCAAGATTCTTATTTTTGTTCATTTCACCAATGAACTTTGGTGGAATGGCAGACTTTTATTTGCTAATCTTCCTAGACTCTCTGAGTCACTTTGAGTAACAAAATTTGTCCAGCTGTTTTCCACCTGGGGAGATTAGCAATACGGAGATTTTCAAGCCACCTAAGGTCACAAGAGTCGGTCAACCATGACCCAGACAGGACTGACATGTCCTTACTCCTTTTTCCAATTGAAGCCTCCTGAAGGAAGAAGGAAAGATTTGCAATCCAGCCCCAAGAGACAAGAGCAAAGGAGACTGTAGCTTGGGCTGGGAGATGGTGGAGGAGGGGAGAAAGTCCCTGGACTGCACAGTGGGTTAGCACTGGGCTGGCGACCAAATGGCTGGTGATTCAAATTCCCCCAGGACACCACAAAAGAAAGAGGCTGGGTGATCTGCTTCCCTAACAATGCAATCAGGAAAATGCTGTGGAGATGTTCTACTCTGTAACAGGCTGATTTGCAAATCCACAATAGGGCATGGGCTTACCCTAGTTTTGAATGCTCGTTCGCTTGCTCGTTCGCTCGCTCACTCACTCGCTCACTCACTCACTCACTCACTGCCATTGAGTTGATTCCAACCCATAACAACCATAGAAGGCAGACTATAACTCTCCTTTGGGGTTTCTAAGGCTTTAGATCTTTGCAGAAATAGAAAACCTCATCTTTCTCCTGTAAAGTAACTGGTCATTTCGATCTGCTAACCTTGTGGCTGGCAGCCCAAAGCATAAACCACTTTGCCACCAGGGCTCCTCCTTTGAAGGCTAGATATTGGCTATAAGCGACGAGCTGTCTGCACTTGGTCAGCATAGGCCATCTAAGTTTTCCTTCCCTGTAAATGAGATAATAACACCACCTGCTTCATACAACTGTTAGGAGGATTAAATAAAATAACATATATAAAACCAGGAGCCAACAGACTTTTCCTTCAACTTGGATTTAGCTTAAGATGGAGCTAGTCTACAGTGACTTGGCCTTAATGATCCTCGCAGAGCCCTG
>NW_022111378.1:6306131-6314039 GCF_000313985.2 Echinops telfairi | reverse complement strand
GAAGAAGATAACAACTAGATCTAAATAGCTTTTATGTAGTAATAATTACACTGGAAAAACCAACACCCTACTCCTATTTTTTAATTGTAATATTAAATGGAGGAAATTCTTTGACCTGTATTCTCCCCATCATAGATCCTCTCACTTGATTTCTTGATTCCTTTCATTTCAACATTTCAGTGAGTCCCTTGATTTCGACCCTCCATGGCTCCCCTGTCGGCCTCCCTGGCAGTGCAGGCAGTTAATGTGCTCAGCTCCTAACCAAAAGGTTGAAGTTCGAATCCACCCAGAGGCTCCTGGGAAGAAAAGCCTGAGCACCTACTTCCGCAAAGTCAGCTATTGAAAATCCCCTGGCGCACAGCGTTCTACTCTGAGACACACGAGGTTGCTGGGTTTCTCAAAGCCGTAATCCCTCGGTTCTTGACTTCGCACGATGAAAGAATTCGCACCAAGCCCCTTTTGCAATCCAAGGGGGGGTTTACGAAGGACAGGGAAGTTTCAGGTTTTACAGTCTCAAAGGGGTTCACAGCTGGGCATGAACAACCTCGTGGAAAAGGACTCAGGGGGGATCCCAGGGACCAAGTGGTCGAGGGAGCAAGGGGCAAGAGGGTTCATGGCCTGAGTGCGAGAGGGCAAGAGAGGCTGTGGGCCCTGAGGGGGCACACCTGCCCAGGTGGCTCGTATGTGCCCCCACCCTCCAACCTGCCACTGACCAGGAGCAGGGTAAAAGAGAGAGGTCTTCTCACAGCCAGGATATTTCAAACCTCTGGCTGGGGAGGCATGGTTGATGGTATTGGTTGACCTCATTGGCTGAGTTAGGCCCACCTGGGTGATGTCATGAGCCTGGGCCTAGTTTTGGGCCACCGAGGTGTACCTCCCACCTGACTCAGGGGCTTGAGTGTGAGCATGCTCAGTTTGGGGTCTTCATAGGTATTCAATGGTTGCCTGATTTCTTTCCAACCTCCTCTATGGGGGCCTTTGCAGGCATGGGAGGGACAACCCCGTCCCTAAATCTAGCTACGTAACAAGGTCTCCATGAGTCAAAATTCACTTAACAAGAACTGGTTTTCTGGCCCTGTGAACACCACTCACCTCCCTGTCCATCTCCATCACCCACAACCTCCAGCACCTAGGGGTAACTGTCTCCTTTTGTCTGTCTTTTCATACCCTTCACACCCCTCCCTGTCTCACCACTACTGTGAGAACTGAGCTAAAACGAATGTTAAAGGGTGAAATCTAAACACCAGTGACAGTGTCACGTAAAACTGTGTCCAACAGCCACAATCTAAGCAAAGATGTTGCTGAGCAGAAAAGCCATTCATCTTAAGGCTTGTAATAGGAAGCAAGAAAGCTGCTGCTCCGAGTGGAGAGAAAGACGAGAGAGAAATGTCATCATTAGCAAGGCTCCTGGGATAAAGTGGGGGGGATTCTAAAGTCTTGGAGGTTGGGTTGTAAAAGTTTACAGACAACATGTTATCTCACACTGATTTAGACAACCATTTAACGGTCAACGTTTCTAATCATCTCATTTCCTTTCCTTGCCATTTGGACAAACATGGAGTAACCATCCGCCTCCGGAGGGAGATGGTGAAAACCTTCCAGGAATCAGTGTCGCTCCCAAGCAGCAGTGTGATCAGTGAGAGCGGAGTCCCACCATTGCCAGTCTGTGTCAGAAGACACAGGGGTTCTTGGGCACAGAGCCATGAAAAGCAACCAGAACCATCTTTCTGACTCGTGGGTTAGTGGGCAATTAAGAATATGTATGTACTCTTCTTATTTATGTGAATTTTCCAATATTTCCCAAAGGGGAAAATACCACTTTTGTTAGTAAGAAAACTGAAACAATAACAGCAACAAAAATTGTGACATGTTTTTTCAATCAATTGCCATCTATTGGACATCAATAACTACTTTGCATTTTTATGGACAAAGATCATTTGCATTATTATCACTACAACTTAAGGAGTTGAAAAATAGCTCAAAAAGGCAGAAAAAACACCAAGAACTGGGGAAAATGCTTACTAATTTTTTTAATCATTTTATTGGGAGCTCAAACAACTCTTATCACAAGCCGTACATCCATCCATTGTGTCAAGCACATTTGTATATTTGTTGCCATCCTCATTCTCAAAACATCTGAGTCCTTGGTACCTTCTCATTTTTCCTCTCCCTCCCTGCCCCCCTCCTTCATGAACCCTTGGTAATTTATAAATTATTATTATTTTTTACATCATGAAGTGTCGAAAAACATGTTACTTTGAGGACTAAGGTGCACATGACCCAGTGTCATGTCTTACACTGTCCGATGTCTCCCTTCACCCACTTTTCTGTTGTCCATCCCCCAGGGAGGAAGGGGGGTATATGTAGATTCTTGTAATTGGTTCCCTCTTTCTACCGGACCTTCCCTCCACCCTCCCAGTATCACCACTCTCAGCACTAGTCCTGAGAGGATCATCTGTCCTGCATTCCCTGTGTTTCCAGTTCCTAGCTGTACCAGTGTACATCTTCTGGTCTAGCCAGATTTGTAAGGTAGAATTGAGATTATGATAGTGCGGGGGGAGCATTTAAGAACTAGAGGAAAGTTGTACATTTCATTGTTGCTACCCTGCACCCTGACTGGCTTGTCTCATTCCCGTGACCCTTCTGTAAGGGGATGTCCAGTTGCCTACAGATGGGTCTTGGGTCCGCAGCCTCACTCCCCCTCATTCACAATGATTTGATTTTTTTGTTCTTTGATGTCTGACACCTCATGATCACACAGGTTGGTGTGCTTCTTCCATGTGGGCTTTGTTGCTTCCGAGCTAGATGGCCGCTTGTTTACCGTCAAGCTTTTAAGACCCCAGATGATATATCTTTTGGTAGCCGGGCACCATCAGCTTTCTTCACCACATTTGCTTATGAAAAAATTGTGTGACATTTTTATAGTTCTTTGGGAAATTATTATTGAGGAGTGACCAAATGGTGACAACAATGGGCTCAAACACACCAAGGATAATGAAGATGGCACAGAATTGGGCAATAGTTTCTTATCTTTATGCCTAAGTCATCATCAAGGAGTGTGGAAAAACAAAGATGTTACTTTGAGGACTAAGATGCACATGACCCAAGCCTTGGTATTTTCAACTGCCTCATCTGCGTGCGAAAGTTGGACATTGAATATGGAAGACCAAAGGAGAATTAATGCATTTGAATTATGGTGCTTGAGAAGAATTTTGAGAGTATCATGGACTGACAAAAGAACAGATAAATCTGCCTTGGACAAAGTACAGTCCGAATGCTCCTTAGAAGCAAGTATAGCAAGACTTTATCTCTTGTACTTTGGACATGTTATCATAAGAAAGCAGCCCTGGACAAAGGACATCATGCTTGGTAAAGCAGAGGGGCAGTGAAAAAGAGGAAAGCCTTCGACGAGATGCACTGACACCGTAGCTGCAACCATGGGCTCAGACAAAGGAATAACTGTGAGGCTGGTGTGCTCTGTTGGACACAAGGTCGCTATCAGTCAGAACCAGCTCAACAGCACCCAAGAACAACATTTTTGATGATAGATGCTCATGATTTTTCATTGCTCGGCTTCTTAAAATTATATATTACTTTCTTGATTATTATATCTATTGATGGGAGTAGTGTTAACTCAGAAACACATTCACAGTATCAAGAAGAGGGACATTCCCCAAATAACTGATGTTTGCTTTTCAAAACTGTCAAGACAAAGAAAAGCTGAGAAATCTTTCTGTAAAGCGGACCTAGCACATACCCTCAAGACGTGAGCATCTGCGCCAGTAGGTGCCTCACGGGAGCTTCACAATCGACAAATAAAAGCATTATCGTTGTGATTTTGCATGCGGAAGAGGACCCCTCTTTTAATGAAAGGCCTTTTGTTTCCCTTGATCTTTATTCTCCAGCTTGCTGTGGAGAGAATGCAAGATAGGGCTTGAAGACTCTTCCTGCTCATTTCTAGAGGAAGCAGCCAGTGAAACTTCCCTCTGCAACAGCCAATGCTCCATGAGACTGTGATGCACAGTGTGGATCCCAGAGTGCGGATCCCAGGTTCTTTTCCAGGTCCTAACAGCTTCAGCAGTGCCTTGTGGAGTTCCCTTTGGGAACACCTGGTCCAATGAACGTGACAGCCCCCAGGAGTCAATGAAGACCACTGCCCAGTCACGGGTTGTGATGTGTGTATTACCACACATTCCCCAAACCCAAAGCTACTGCTGTAAGCTTAACCCAGAAGAGGCTGGAGTCTAACAAAAATAAATTGTACCAGGAAAAGGGCCCTTGGGAAGTTACTTGCTATGTGATTGTCAGCCTACCTTGTGTGGGCTTCGTGTGACTTAATTATTTGATTTATGAATGGTCAATATTATTGATCATCCAGTTGCCTAGAAACCCTTCCACTTAATAAAGCAGTGGCCTATTAGTGCACAAGTTCAATAAACAAGCATGGAAGGGGAGCAGTGTCCGTGAGGACAGCCAGGCGGGAGGCAGCAGACTCCCCCTGCCTCTGTGAACACTCTCCCAGAGAGCGGAGAGATTTCATTTCAGATCCAGAGATGCCTTGTTTGATTTCACATAGAGAAATGACTGTGTGATCAAAATACATCTCAGTTTTTCTGTATAGCAGAGAATATTTGAAAGCTACTGGAATGTTTCTGAATTTTTATCAAATATGTGTACACATATGTAAAAAGAGAAATTGCATCTTAAGGGCCAAATATCACATATATATACACATACAAAAAAATTCACTTGTGTGGTGCCAAATTTACTGCTTTTATAAATAAGGCCTGGTAAGTACAGAACGCATCAGAGGGAAAGCCTTTTGTGATGTTATATGGGGGACATACTAGGTCTATACGAAGTCAAACTAGATTTTCTTAAAGGAAGTGCCTTAGATTCTATTACTACTATACAGAAATACCACAGGGGTTTAAGAGTGTTCAAAGAGCAGAACTTTATTTTCTCACAGTTTGTTGTTGTTGATGTTGTCAGGTTCCTTTGAGTTGGTATGACTGATAATGATCCTGTGTACAGAAGAACAAAACATTTTCCAGTCCTGCCCCTTCTCACAGGCATGGCTATGTGTGAGCTTGTTGCAGCAAATGTGCCCATTCATCTCATTGAATCTTCCTCTTTTTCAATAGTCTTTGGTTCACCAAGCCTCGTATCCTTCCCCAGGGATTGGTTGTTCCTCATAACCCAGCCAAAGCCCCGAGATCAAGTCTCACCAGCCTCACTTTACAGGAGTGTTCTGGTGGTACGTCATCCAAGACTGCTTCTGGATGTCCATGGTCTATTTAATGTTCATTGCCAACACTGTGATTCAAAGACATCCATTCTTCTTAGGGTTTCTTTATTCATTGTCCAGTTGACACATGCTTATGTAAATACTTTGGCTTATCCAAATATGAGGCTATTGAAAATACTTTGAGCAGATTTGCCCAATGCTATAGGTCATTTGCCAAATGATAGTTGATTAGGCAAGTCAGCTGCACAAGACCTCTTTAAAGTGTTAAAGAGCAAAATAGACACTTTGAAAACTAAGGTGCATCTGACCCAAGCTATGGTATTTACAACCACTTCTTAGACACGTGAAAGCTGGTCAATAAATACAGTAGAATGCAGAACATTGATGCATTGGAATTATGGCATTGGAAAAGAATATTGAAAGTGCCATGGGATGCCAAAAGAACGAACAAATCTGTCTGGAAGAAAAACAGCCAGAATGTTCCCTGGAAGCAAGGATGGTGCAACTGCGTCTCATGTAGTTTGGGCATGCTATCAGAAGAGACCGGTCCCCGGGAAAGAGCAATATGTTTGGTAAAGCAGAGGATCAACCCAAAAAGGAAGGTCTGTGTGGTAGGGTGGGTTCTCTAGAGAGGCAAAAATGGTGATGCTCCTATGGTTATATATATCCAAAGAGATTTAGAGAAAGAAAGGGGTCACACAGTTGTAGACGTGGGTAAGTCCATGGGTCAGATGCAACCCAAAAGCTTAGCCTGACTCATGTAGAGACTGATAAACAGGAAGCAGAAAGATCGTAGGCTGGCTGTTGAAAGCCAAGCTGAATTAATCTCAGATCGGCAAGGGAATCCCAGGTTGGCAGTCTGCTGGTGGCTCTGGGATCAGCAGGTGAGATAACAGGAGGCCCACTGATGATGTACAGGATCCACAGCCAGCAATAGGAGTGAGCTAACTTCCACACACTGTCCATTTATATTCAGAGTAGGTCACACCCTGAATGAGACCTTCCTCGATCATGATCAAGGCTGTGACTAGAACGCTGTTGTTGTCAGGTGCCATTGAGTCTGTTCCAACCCATAGCGACCTTATGCACAACAGAACACAACTGCTTAGCTACTTCTCAGAAGTCCCTCTGTTCGGTCGTATCACGAGAGAAGCCTGGCCCACACTAGCTGACATAAACACAGCCCTCAAAGAGTTGGACTGATATCGTGGCTAAAAAAAAATGGGCTCAACCGTAGCAACGGTTGTGAGAATGATGCGGAACCTGCCAGTGGTTTGTCCAGCTGTACGCAGGGTTTCTATGACTCTGAGCAGCCCAGATGGTGCCAACAACAATCTGTTTTAATATGTCCTCTGATTCCCTAATGGCTGCCCCATGGGCATTGTTTGTGGACCCAAGTAAAATGAAATCTTTGACATCAATTTGATCTGTGCTTGTCATGGTATTGTCTATTGGTGCGATTGTGCGGATTTTTGTTCATTCGTTTAATCTAGATGCAATCTAGACGGAAGGCCCCAGTCTTCGATCTTCATCAGTAAGTGCTTCGAGTCCTCTTCATGTTCAGCAAGCAAAGTCGTGTCACCTACATTTCCATGAGCCTTCCTCCGCTTCTGATGCCACATTCCTCTGCAGATAGTCCAGCTTCTCGAACTCTTTGCTGGACACACAGATGGCATCAGTACGGGAAAGCACACCTTGCTCGATCTTAAACTATGCAACCTCCCCTTGCTCTGTTCCAGTAACTGCCTCTTGATCTAGCTATCGGTTCCCCAGAAGCATAATTACGTGTTGTGGAATTCCTTGTCCTTGAAATATTATCCATAATTTTCAAGATCCACACAGTCAGGTGGCTTTACCTAGTCAACAAAAATCAAGTAACCATGTTTCTGGCTTTCTTTGCATTCTGCCAGTTTCTCATGGGTTCACTTACTCACTCACTGCCATCCAGTCAAGGCTGACTCAAGAGTGATGCCTTGTGGGTTTCTGAGACCGTAACTGCTCATCTTTCTCCTGTGAAGTGACCATCAGTGGTTTTTTAAATGTTGACCAGCGCTTCATTCTTCTCATCGGTTAGGAAGCCAGAAGTCCAAATTCAATCTGACATCAGCCATACTATTCTTCTTTTCCCTTCCTCTCCAGAATCTGGGTTGAATTTCTGGAACTTCCCTGTTGACGTGCTGCTGCAATTTTTTAAAAATTATCGTTGGCAAGATTTTACTTGCATGTGATTTCAATGGCAGTGTTAGCTAATTTCTGCACCTGTTGGGTCACCTTTCTTTGGAATGAACATGACGACGAATTTCTTTCAGTCAGTTGACCAGTTCTCAACTTTTCCAGCATTACATCTTCTGACTGGAAAATTGGTATTCTGTCAATTCCCGAAGCCTTGTTTGGGGCCAATGCCTTCAGTGTAGCTTGGACTTAAGTATTCAATACCTTTAGTTCTTGACCACTGAGAAGGAAATTTCTTAAACATTTGAATATCGACCAATCTATCTTTTTTTTCCTTAACTGACAAATTCTTTGGGGTCTTTTTTTAATAAATAATTTTATTGGGGGCTTGAATTAGTTAATTGTGCCAGCCTGGCCGATAATCACATGTGGTGCTGGTTGAAAGGTGGAGGGATAAATGGGTGGTGAAGCCTCGCCTTTCTAGTTCT
>NW_022111378.1:6299474-6304576 GCF_000313985.2 Echinops telfairi | reverse complement strand
CCCTCTCTCTCTTGCTCTCTGTTGATTGGACCAGCGTATGGCTGCTTTAGCTAGTTCTCTGCCTCAACTTGTGAGCTACACTAACTGTGGTATAGGCCAACCCATGGATCATGTTGCTAGACCTGCTTCAAAACCTGCTTCACCATACTACTAGAGTGTATATCGCTTGACTCTGAGGCCAGTGGATCCTGTCGTCTTGCATTGCTTGAGTTCAAAATTTCATCCAGGCCTGCTTTGCTAAGCTCCTGAACTGCTGACTGTTGGTGACCTGCCCTGCTGTTTGCTGCCTGTGGGTGGACTCTGCCTGCATTGGCCAAGGGAAAACTCAGCAGTCTGCTTCCTTGATCTTGGACCCTCCTGAGTTGAAAGACTTCCAGTATATTGACTATTCCATGGAAGTTAGTTGAACTGAGCCCTCTGTACTGCTATGGCTGCTATATTCCTTTGTGCTGTATAAATAAATAAATATGTATATATATTTATATATATAAATGTATATATATATACACACACACATACATAAATGTCCTGGGTTTGTTTCTCTAGAGAACCCTGCCTAACACACCTATCTTAGATACACAAAAAACAGAAGAAGAAGAAAAGGGCCTATAAATAATTTCAGGTCTGTCTTCTAACCTAATATGTTTTTCGATCGAGTCTAATGAGGTGCTAAGCCCTACTCTCTGAGTCTGAAATCTATTTTCAGGAGTCTCGGGGAACTTCGTTGCATTGCTCTCCTTGCTGCTCTGTTGCATTCCCTTTATCGAGCACTTCTGGTTGGTACAGTGAGTTTGTGTGTTCCTTTCATCTTCAGTACTTTGCCCATGTTGTTGTCGCTCGGGGCCATTGCAGCATTTCTGAACCATGGTGACCCGGTGGCCAGCAGAACAAAGCATCGTCTGGTCCTGCACCGTTCTTTAATCATGTCACTGTCAAGGTTTAAATTTTTCAGCTTGGGAAATACCAAGAGTGTTCTTTCCTTCCGATTTTCTAACTTCAGATCTTTGCACATTTCATCACAATATTTTGTCTTTTCAAGCTACCCCTTGAAATCTTCTGTCAACTCCTTTCTCCCACATTTGTTCCTTTCACATTCGCGACTCTACGTTCAAGAGCAAACTTCAGAGTCTTCTAACATCCAGTTCGGTTGTTTATTTTATGCAAACATTTGGTTATTAACAAAATATTGTTTATTGATTAACTCAAGACTTTTAGGTCCATAATACTTGCTGCTTTCTAGGAATTATATTTGGAAACATAAGTAATATGTACCTTAATTTGGTTTTCTGAATCGTTATTCATGGGAAAAAAAGTAAAAAAAAAAAAAAAAAGGTTATACTCACTCACTACGGTATGATAATATTTACATGACTGGGGAGAGAGGCGAAGGGCATCATATATGCATGTCTGGGTTAAGGCCTATGTATATACCTCAGCGTTGTTAAGCAATGAAGATCCTTACATTGTGTTATGACTGTTCACTTTCATCTGGCCTTACACCACTTCAATGTACTAAGGCATCAATAAAATTCTAAAATGATTGGAATTTGGTGGCATTCCCCTTTTGAAAGGAAACTCGAAATACTTTCCTATTATTGGAGATTTGTTTTGTAGCACTTAGAGGAACCCTGGAGGGGTAGTGGGTTACACGTCGGGCCACCAACAACAAGGTCAGCAGTGGGAACTCACCAGCCACTCAGAGGGAGACAGATGAGGGTTCTGCTTCCAGAAAGATTCGTCTCAGAGACACGCAGGGCAGTCTCGCCCATCAGATCGCTCTAAGTCAGCATCCACTCAATGGCTTTGTTGAAGAAGTCTATGTCGATTGCACACATTCTCTACCCCATAACGGTAGGCATTATAAAACGGTCTTAAAATAATGAATAAAGGTTGAAACAGACCCCTTCCCTTTATCAGGAAGTCGTTTACTTTATTCTGCTTTTCCAGGGTATTTTAATGAGCCAAGAAGTTGACGTCACTGGAGACCCTGTATACATCCATGCCTTAGTAACGATCTGTTGACTCACAGAGGAGTCTCTAAAGGAATAATCCTGCATCTATTTCACTTGCTATGTGCCTGGCACTTAACTCTGAGACTGTGTAAAAGCCGACACTCAAGAAAAGCCAAACCTCTTAAGACAAAAGGACTCATTCATGGATATTAAAACTCATAGATGTTCAAAGACAAGAAAGCCCAATCGTCTTAAAGAGAAGAAAAATCATTAAGGGCTAGTAAAAGAGACAGATGCAGTTTGATGAGGAACAGGTTGTTTATACGAGTGTCGTATCTCCCCACAAAGACTGCTCCTCTGAGAATACAATGGAGAGACCACAGCCACCATTCTGACCAAATGAACGCTGTTGGCAGGGCCAGTGTTGGGGGAAGTAGACAGCCTGGGCCTCCTGACATCACATCCTGAGAAGGACACGTCACAATGGTGTTCTTCCTGACAGACATGTACAACCTCATTCTAATCAAGCCAAGTAGAGGGACATGCCCCAAATAACCGATGTTTGCTTTTCAAAACTGTCGAGTCAAAGAAAACCTGGGAAAGCTTTCTTGATTGAATATACCAAAGTTGTGACCACTAAATGCATTCTAAATGCATGATCATGAACTTGGGGATGGGAGAAAGGTATAAAGAACAAAATTATCATAATTAGCAAAATTTAGATTTAATTGCACCAGATTCCCTGGGTGGTACAAAGCATAAAGATCTGCATTACCTGCCAAAAGGCTGACAGTTCAAACCTGCCCAGAGACTCCCTGGAAAGGTCATGGTCTTGAACACTTTATGAAGCCGTTCGACTTTGCACACATTACATTGTCCTGAGTCAGAACCAACTTGGTGACAGCTGATAACACTGAATTGAATTTACATGTCCTGCTTTTGAGAATGATCGCATGATTATATAAAGGAATATTCATTTCTATTGGATGTATATTAAATTATTAGCGGTAAAGGGACATGTATTCAACTTTCTCTCATATAATTCAGGAAAAAAAAATGTACACAGGCACACAAACCCTGTATGTGTATGTGTGAGTACCATATTTTCCCTCAAATAACACACCCCTTCTGCATTTGTTTGCCAACGGATCACTATCCTCAGGAGGTATTTTTATAAATGTGCTATGCAAATTTTTACATTAGCATATAAAAAATTGGCATGGTGGTACTTATAAAAATACCTCTTTGGAGGAGGGAGTGGTTGGCAAACAAACAGAAGTTGCATATGATTTCTGAAAAAAGAAAAGTGGTATATGTATGTATTTACATATTCATAAACACATACATACAAAGGGGCTTCACAAGACTTGTGGAAACTGAAATTAACTATACTGGATCTTCTCCACATATTTTTAAAGCACCCCCCTTATATATACATATATTTAGGGGTGTATGTGTTTCTGGGGGGATCCCTGGGTAGAATAAGTGATTTGTGTTCATCTGTTAACTGAAAGGTTGGTGGTTCAAATGCATCCAGCAGTTCAGAAGGAGGGCCTGGGAATCTACTTCGATAAGCATGGCAGCATCGGATCCCCTATGAAGCACAGCTCTACCTTGAAACTCACGGTGTCACCATACGTCCCAGTTGACAGATGGCAGCAGAGAGAGAGCGATGGAGAGAAAGAAGCAAATACCGCAAAATGCTAACAAGTGGGGAATCCTGGTATTTCAGTTTCCCGAGGCTGCCATAATGAACAACTATCACCTGGAATGCAGGTGTTAACCCTGAGCATTCAGCCAATTCCGTCCCTCCAAGTTAGAGGAAGAAATAGAACTATGACGAGAAGGTGCTGCCAGTGAGGAGACCGACAATGAGCCAGCAGTCTTAGTGGCTTCCTGTTTGACACCAGAAATCATGGAGAATATATATATAGCTTTGATGTTGGAGTTTATACTTTGGGAAGTCTCTTGTAGATGTTTCACATTAACTCAAGTTTCAGGGTAACCATGGAAAGTCATTGTTGGCCACGATCAAACAAATGGACGATAAGGTTCTTTTAGCCTTACTTAGGCCAGTCTCATGATGTCCTTGTTGACAGAGTAGATAGTAGGGTCTCGTTTCTAATCACTAACGGTGTAGTAAATAAAAGAAGACTCTTAGGGCCATCTGACCTCTCTAGGTGACACCCATATCCACCTGTTCTTCTTTGAGCAATATAACGAGTTATAAAAAGTCCATAGATATTCCATTTAGTAAGAGAGATACTTTTTTTCTGACTACAGTGAGTAAAATAACTGGCTTACCTTATCACAAATTGAGCAGCTATAAAGGAGAGAAATATACTGTGTCACCATTCTGGACACTAGAATGGTGGCATAGGTTGTGTCCATGCCTTCTTAGAGCATGGAGAGAGGAATGATCTCATGAATCTTCTCCAGTTTCCAGCAGCACCTACTAATGTTTGGCATGTCTCTGTGCTTATAGTTGCATCTGCCTCTACTGACATCTGTCCCCTCGTTTTGAGTCTCTCTCTGTTATCTGTGCGCTCCTCAAATAAAACACAGAAGCTTTTTATTGTGATTTGAGTGAAAGTTTACGGAGCAAACTGGCTTTCCACTCAACAATTGGTACACATTTGGGTTTGTAACGTTGATTATAGTTCCCACACTATAACTCCCTTCCTGGGTTTCCCATTTCCACTCATTATTTTCCTATCTCTTCCTGCCCTCTGAACTTTATCCCTGGATATATGTTGCCATTTTGATTTTCTGTGGTTGATTATTCTGAGTGTATCACTGTTCACCTTATAGGCCTGTCTATTGTTTGGTTGAAAGTTAAGCCATGGTGGAGGGGGGGGGCTGAGTTTAGTTTCAGGCTTAGAGGGTGTCTAAAAGCAATAGTCTCAAGAGTTCTAGTCATTTCTATCAGCTCAATAAGCCTAGTCTTTTTAAAAAATAATTTTTGAGCTATTTCCCCATCATCATATAAAAATATATTTATGCATATATTTATAGGTTTCGTATTAGGGTAGCAGATAGACATTGTGCCTCCACTCATGTACTCCCTCAATCCAAGAACACTTTGTTCTCTTAAACTAGCATTCCATGATGCTCACCTTCCCGACACAATGACTTAAGACAAAGCGGGTG
>NW_022111378.1:6293339-6298628 GCF_000313985.2 Echinops telfairi | reverse complement strand
AAAAACTCACAGTCTTGGAAACCCTTTTAAAAAAAAGCAAAAGCAAGACAAAACAAACAAAAAATACAGTATCAAAAGCTTATCAAAGAAAGAGAAAGTTCCATGCACAAATATTTATCTGTGTCGCCGTGCACCAACTGGGATACCAGCCTTGGGTCTCCTTCCGAGGACATTACACATCAGGGGGGTGGGGCAGATTTGCACCCTATTATAGAGGGACCACTGATGTGGCCAGTTCATTGCCATGTGACTTTTTACTTGGTGGTGGGTGCTTCCCCTGGAGGCCACTCTACAGGCAAACTTCAGGCAATGGGACAGACTAACTGTCTTCCTGGGAGCAAGGGACCATGGGCTGTCCAGAGAAGTTATGGAGCAGCTAACACTTGCTGCTTGAACTGTATGCTGTGGTGGTTAGGGAGTGTGTCAACTAGACACTCCTGAGTAAGGGATGGCGCTCAACCTGTCAATTGTGTCTCAGCCGGATGATCCTTCTTGTGTAAGAGAGAGAGAGTGAACAGAGGAGAATGCTCTTTTGCCCTTTTTGCCTTCTGCTGAAGAGGGATCTTGTATCGGGTTTCTCAATCGTCTGCGGCGTAACCTGCTAATCCCCAGGAACCAACTGACTACTGATGGTGGATTCATTTGGAGGACTTGGGATCTCTGTATCTACCATCCGGCGCCTCCTGCTATCTCTGTTTCATCATCCTGCTTCCTGTTCATCAATTTCTACAAGTCAGGAGAAGCCTGACTTGAACCAGACTGGACTTACCTATTTCTACCAGTGTCAGACATTTCTTGTTATAAATCTATATATAGAACACATACACGCATCACTGCTTTTGTTCTCTTAAAGAACCCAATTGAACACATATGCACTATTTAAATACATTTGGGGAAATTCCCTAAAGACAATCTCTTAACAAGGGGGGCCCCTGAGCTGTCATCACAGTGTCATTTAAAAATATATCAGATCAGCTTAAAGCTAGGCATGTCTACAAAACCATTTCTATTTCACATGCAAATCAAGAGTGAAGGAGCTTTTGTCAAGGTCAGAAAGGGCAAAGCTAAAGTCCTCATCCTCAAATTTGTTCACCCATCTAGGCAATGGATGCTCAATGGACAAAGGTTCTTGAAGCTCTTGTACCCCCCACTGCCAAGTCTTTAATGTCCATTTCCTTGCTTTCTAATGGGCCTGACCCTGTGTGGCACAACCAATTAATGCTTCACCCCTAGCATAAAGGTTGGAGGTTTGAACTGACCCAATGATGCCACAGATGAGAGGCCTGACATTTGGATTCTGTAAAGACTGCAGCCAAGGAAACCTAGTGGGGGAGCGATACTGTTTGTAACATGTGGGGTGCATGGGAATCGGAACCCACTCAGTGGCTATGACTTCCTGTCAGATTAACAAATCCAGATCATGCTCTTGGTTCTTACAGCATGCCCCCCCCCTCCCAACTTTCCTCTTTTCTCTGCCTTTCCCAGCGCAGTAAACAATCGCTTCATGGTTTCTAGTTGCTCGGGTCCAAACCTTGGAGACGTCTTGACTCCTCTCTTTGTCTCATACCTAGTGTCAAGTCTAGAAACAACTTGTTTGTTCTCCCTCCAAAATATATGTCAAAGCATTTCTCACGGCTTCTACTCCTACCTCTTAGGACAAAGCAACATTGATTCTCACCTGGATAATTAGAAGAGTCCCTTCCGTTCTCCCAGCTTCTGCCCTTGCCCTTGACCCTGCCCCTACACACACACACACACACACACACACAATCTCGAAAGCCTAATGAGTCCCTATAATACTTGGCATAAAAGCCAAGCTTCTTAAAGAGACTGATAAGCCCTACAAGATCGGACCCCCTGACCTCACTGACCTTCTCTCCCATCCTCCTTCTCCTTGTCACTCTATCCAGCCACACTAGTCTCCTTCCGGTTCTGAAAAACAGGCCCAGTTCAACTTCTTGGTACTAGCTGACCTGTCTACCTGGATCTCTCTCCCCCAGCGACTTTTGTTGTCCTTACCTCCTTTGCCACCTGGGCATATAATAACAAAAATAAACAGAGAGGTGCCATCCAGTCAGCTCCAGCTCATGGCAAGCCCCCATGTGTCCAAGTAGAGCTGTACTCCAGAGGGCTTTCAATGGCTGGTTTCTCAGCGGTCAATTGCCAGGTCTGTATTCCACAGTACTGTACCACCAAGTGCACTGGTTCCTTTTGTACTCCCCAGGGACTCCGAAAGCAAACAGCCTCTAGCCTTCCCATGCCTTCTTGGAGATTAGATAGATAGATAGATAGATAGATAGATAGATAGATAGATAGATAGATAGATAGATAGATAGATAGATAGATAGATGATAGATAGATAGAGATACATAGATGATAGATAGACAGATAGATGATAGATAGATAGATGGATAGATAGATAGATAGATAGATAGATAGATAGATAGATAGATAGATAGATAGATAATCTTGTGACCACCTGACATTGTGTACATTTGCTCACTTTTTATATGTCATCCCTTTCACCACTGAGATGCAAACTTCTTAAAGCAGACCGACCAGTCCATTCTGTTGAGTAATGTGTCAACAGCACATGAAATACTGCCCTGGTCAGCGTAGGCACTTGGTAAATACTTTTGTGTCACTGAATAAATTTATTTCATTGGTTGCATTCTGCTTAGGAAGAATTCTAGAAAAAACTAGTATGTTCTCCCTCCAAGTGGATGAGTTGCTAGTCTTGGGTGTTAGAAATGACTGCTGACCACATTTCTGTTTTGTCCTTAATGTCAGGAATAAGTGGGGTGGCACTTTTTTCTTTGGTTCTGCAGGATGGCTAAAGAATCATTTCTAATCTACTGTTTCCTTGAGGCATCTAACAAGTGCCACGAGCGCAGGTATTTCTTTATTATGACATCTGTTGGAGGAGATAGTTTTCAAATACTTATGCTCGGTGAATGGGGTTATGGTCCCTCTCAATAGGACTAAATCTTCCACAAAACATGTCACTGCTCTCAGGGCATGTTTAGGTTTCCTTGTTTAGACTATAAATACAGGCAATCCAGATGGCATCCGCCAACTCTTGCTATTGTGCCTAGATAATCCCTATGTATATCAATGGGCTGTCCCAGAGTGAACTCCCTCTGTGATCTCCAGAACTGTCTGGAAGGCCCCAATAGTCACATCGCTTCATTGGTAGTATTTGGTGGCAGCCACACCAAAATCCTGAAATGAAGTGGGAAGGACGTCCTTCATTCGACCTCTAGTCACTGTGACATTTGATGTGCTCCATCTTCTTGGAACCCTTGCTGTCTTCCCCAGCTGGGAAGGCACTCACTCTGCAGGCAGAAAGGAGCTCAACCCCAGGGCTGGCAAAAGCCATGTGTAGCCCAAGGAAACCACTCACAGTTCTCCTAACACTGCATGCCACTTTAACCCCCTAGGAGACGTCCTCGTCATTGAAGTCTTTCACTTGCCTCTCTGCCTTGAAGCCCCTGTTCATTTGTCAAGTCTTAACTATCATCCCTGCAGTGCTCTCTATTTCTTCAGTCAGTGAGTTACTCGTTCCAATTAGCTCTTACCTGAGCGCTAGCACTAATCGCTGTACTAGTCAGGTTAGGTTAGGTTTCACTGCAGTAACAGCAGCGCCACAAATCTTCGATACTGTTGCTATTGCTATAAATTGACATCGTCAACTCCAATCCATATCAGTCTTATGTATATCCGACTCTAGTGACAGGGTAGAACGACCTGTACAGGTTTCGGAGACTGTACCTCTTTGCAGGAGTAGAAAGGCTCATCATTCTCCTATGGAGTGGTTGGCAGGTTCAGACTGCTGACCTTGTGCTAATCAGCCTAACATGTAATACACTACACTGTCAGAATCCACTCAATGGTGACGAGTTTGGTTTGGGTGTGGCTTAGGTATATCAGAACAAAGTTTTGCCTGATCTTATGACATCTTCATGATCATTGTGTGTTTTGGTCTCTTGTTGTTATGGATTGACTTGTGTACACAGAGAACATGTGCTATAAACCCTAATCCCGATACGTGCATGAGGTTAAGCCCTGGTGGTTAAGGACTCAGAATGGCTTGGTTCAGTTTTATACCTGTGGTTATCATCCCACTCGGGAAAGAGGCTTCTTTATTAAGAGGCCATATCAATGTAATGTGTGTTTTGGGCCAAACACCTTAGAGATATAAAAAAATCAGAGTGGGCTTAAAAAGACGCAGGCAGAAATAGGAGAAGCGAGATGCCAAGCCACATAAAAATGACCAAGGAACCAAAGAACAAGAACCTTCCCCAAGAGCTGGAGCCCTGAATTCAGACTTTTAGCCACCGTCACCATGAGGAAATAACTGGCTGTGAAAGTCATCCCCTTGTGGTATTCTGTTATAGTGAAAGAAATCTCATTGCCAACGAATTGACTGTGACTCAGGGCAACCCTGGGATTGGACAGACCTTCCCCTGTGGGTTCCAAAGCGATGCTAAAGCTTTATAGGCGTAGAAAGCCTCGTCGTTCTCCTGAGAGTGGTTTGAAACCACTAATCCTAAAGTCAGGAGCCCTCGTGGCATAGTGGTTACACATTAGGCTGTGATCCACAAGATCAGCAGTTCAAAACCACCAGGCTCTGAGGATGAAAGACAGAGCTTTCTATTCCAGTAAACAGTTACAGTCTTGGAAACTCCTGGGGTCAGTCCTACGCTGTCTTATAGGGTCTCTGTGACCCATCTTCGACTCGATGGCAGTGATTGAGAACCTTACCATTCGCAGCCAAACACATAACCCCATTCCCCACCAGGCCTCCTCTCTTCCCTTAGCATCATCAGTTAACTAAGCCAGTTATGGTGGCTTTTGTGTCCATTTGTCCTTTTAGCCACCGTGGTACTTTCCATATTCTTCTACAGCACCACAGTTCCAATGCGCCCATTCTTCTTCATTCTCGGAGGCAAGAGCAGCCAGGACGGCAAGACTTCATCTTACGTACTTTGGACATGTTGTCAAGAGAGAGCAGGACATCGTGCTTGGCAAAGTGGACAGGCAGCAAAAGAGAGGAAACCTCCCAAGGACATGGACTGACACCGTGACGAGAACAAGGACTCAGGCAGAGGAACAACTGTACGGTTGGAGCAGGGCCATGCGTGCTTTCTTCTGATGTGTGTAGGGTCACTATGGGCTGGAGCTGACTGGAAGACGCCTAAGAACAACATTGTGTCCGTTCATCTTATTGAGAATTTCCCTCATTGGGCCCATCGTTACTTTACCAACATAACAATTGGTCTTTCCTGA
>NW_022111378.1:6285537-6292831 GCF_000313985.2 Echinops telfairi | reverse complement strand
AAAAGCCTGCTGCACATGCTTCTAAGGAACATCTGGTTGTAGTTCCTACAAGACTGGCTTATTTATTGCTTTACAAATGCCGATTTCTCTTTCAAGCACAGCTTGCTCAGGTAAGGAGTATTCTCCGGGGCATCTATCCTCTGCGCAGATGCAGACTTCCGGCTGGCAAGGCGTGTTGTAGCCTCGCCATCTGGAACGGGGGTCTATTCAGTCAGCGCAGCAGGAGAGGAGAACACAGGCCCAGAAGTGGTGCTGTTGCTGCCATCCACAGCCCACTGACCAGAAACAGTCCCTTTGGTCCCGAAGACCTGCAGCTGCGAGTGTGAGCACAGAGAAAAATTGAAGACACAGATGAGTCCCAGCCTCACTGAAATTAATGTTGAGTTATCCCAGTCCAGGTAAATGTCTCTATCCATTAGAGTGTGGGGCTTCCTCAATGGAGAACTTATTATTCCCACCCTATTGGGCCTGCAGGTCTAAAAACAATGCCTCTAAGCTAGAAAAGGCTCAAAATATAGTTGTTGGATGAGCTGTTAAATGAATACATGATTTACACTAATTGAGACCAATTGCCTGAAACTAGAAAAGATCCCAGCTCTCTCAAACTGTATACTCCAAAATATTAGAAGGCAATTAAGAGGTTGGGAGGCTATGGAATGAAGGGACAAAATAGCTAATGAGATTGTATTGGCATTGGTCTCAACACTTCATAAATATTTGTTGATTGAGTGAAATGGATAAATGGATTTTTGGATGGATAATGATGTGAATGAGTGGATGGGCAAATAAGTAGACTGCTTCCACACTGACCCTAGTCTTGCTAGATCACCATTCTTATCAACAAGGTCACCACAGTGGCCTCTTTGCCGAAGACCATTGTCTCCTGTCTCTTTTCTTCCTCCTAAGAGATCCCCAAGGAGCCCTAGCAGTACAATGGTTCAGCACTAAGCAGGTAAAGGCTGGTGGTTCAAACCTACCTAGGAACTTTTGGGGAGAAAGGTCTGGTGGCTTTGCCCATAAAGACTGCAGCCTAGAAAACCCTATGGAACAGTTCTCCTCTGTCAGATGGATCACTGTGAGCTAAAATAGACTAGACAGTATGTAAAATAATAAAAATAATTCATCCTTTACACGATTCTCAGATTTGTCCTTCTAAAATTCATATTGAATCATGCCCTCATCCTATTTTAACAGTGAATTATTACATCAGACCAAAAGAAAGAAAGAAAACCATCCAGAGTCCTTCACATGAGATTCAACAACTTCCACAACTGGATGTAAGCACCTCCGTTGCCCCCTCCCCAACCCAAACACACAGACTATCCAATTAGCTTCCACCACATTAGACTATTAGCTATTCTGAAAAGAGTATGCATGTCACACCTCTGATCCTCGGCTCATTTCTTTCATTGTCCCTATCAAAAGATACCTCAGTCAAATATTATTTCTTCTGTGAATCCCTTCAGATATAATTAACTACTCCTTTCTATGGACCCCCATGATATCTACTTTATACTGCTTAGTGGTATATTTAGGATAACATGCTTTATATTTACATTGACAAACATGAGAGCTGTAAAAGGGACTTGGGGGGTTATGGATCCATGAGACTGGGTTTTCTTGAGAGCAAAGACCATGTTCTATTCAATCCTCAGTTAGGATGGTGCATTATGCTCCGTAAACCCTCAATCATTCATTCTTCCATTCAACAGATGCCACCAAGCACTGAATATATGCCACACACCATGCTAGGTGCTGAGATCCAACCACGAACAAGATAATCAACATTTGTGGAAATGAGTTCAATTAACGTCTAAGCAAGTTTCTGTTCACCCAGAGCCCCTTTGTCATTTTCACACAGTATGCAATTCTAGGGGATGATTATATCATTAATAAAACCAGTTTCATAATTAAATGTGAACTACATTACCTTGTCTAGATAGCCATAGCACTTTTGATAAACATTCTTTAAAAGAGTCAAACAGACCTCGTTGTGAAGTACTTTGCTGATAATATCACACGTTCGTGTCCCTGCAGATTGTGTTGCCACACTCTGAACTTTAGGGAAGTTTTTTATTGGCCAACCTGACCTTTAGGAGATGGACTTGTATTGGTTACAAGATGGAGAAATTGGGTTCCCTGTTGCTGGTGTGAGCTTATTGCCACACACGTGTCCCCATTATTCAAGACAAAATGTTCAAGGTGTTTTTAAGAGGATCCTTAATCTTCTCAATGGCCACATAACATTGTTCTTGTGCACACTGGGATTTCATTTTATTTCTTTTTAGGGCTTTGATGGAGAAAAATGTGAATGCTTTCAAACAGCAGTCTATTTTCTTCACGGGGTGGAAGCGGCTGTTGAAATGTCTCCCGCATTTCCTCTCTGGATTTCATAGCACAGGGCCAGCTTCCGCGGTAAGCCATCCATTCCCCCTTCAGACCCGGCCCTGGAACTTCCATTATCGTTAATGAAGACAATTATGTCCACAAACTAAAGGGAAAATAAACCCCTTCATTTTTAAATTAGCCCAATTCCAGGAGATTTTCTGTGTCAAAGCAAGAAAGAATAACATGAAAACATGTCGATCCGGAGTCCTTCCATTTAATTGTCTGAAATAAGTGTTGGTCTGGGAAGCCTTCCGTTCCCTCCGAGAGAAAGGCAAACGCTCCGCACATGCTTGGGGCCTGACTGCATAACCACCCGCAGCATCCTCTGGGCCAAACCCTTCTGGTAAACCATCCATGGACAGCCCCGTGATTGCTTGAGGTGCTCCCATCGGTCCACATGGATCAAAGTCCACTTTCCCAAAGCCATTTCCGACTGCAATGCCTTGGTTTGCTCCTAGTTGTGCCTCTTCTTTGTTAGAAAGAAAAGAAACTACTTGGTTTGTTTGATTTTTTTTCAGTGTTGAAAAAAAAACCAAAAACCCTGAAAAGACCTGCCCTCTTTTGAAGAGCAACAACATTTAAATTCCATTCCATTCTATGCAAATCATCATCTGACTGCTCTGTCAGTCCGGGTTTTCTATTGTGTGCCATACGTCTGTAGGTAGGGATTAGCTTAAGGAATTGGTGCATGCAGCTAGGGGAGACTGACAAAGCTACAGGTCAGGAGTTAGACTGGAGGCTTCTGCAGGCTTGTGACCCAGTCAGGCAAAGAGATGAATGAAGACTAAGTGTATTGGGGAGGGGGGCAGGTGAAAAGTCTTTATAGTTCAGAGGTAAAACACACCACAGGGGAATTCTTTTTGCTCATAAAACATTCATTTGATTGAGTTAGACATGCCCATATTGTGAAAGGCAATCTGCTCTACCTGAAATCAACTGACTAACTTTATAGCAGCAAGTATAGCTATTTTACCAAACAGCTGGTCATCAGAACCAAGCCACGTTGTTATAAAATTAACCATCGCAACTCTTGTAAGACAAGGGGTTGAAGTATCCAAGAGTCCTGATCCCAAACAGGACTTGCAGTAGAGAAATACACTGAGCAAGAACCCAATCATCATTTATGGGAACCATCATGGAGACTTCTAACACAACCACCAAGATTCATTAGCCCACTTTGCTCTTCGAGTAAGTTTCTAACATATTTCAAAGATGAAATGAGGTGTGACGATTTATTCCCACCCACAGACAGCTGTTGCCCAGGCAGTGCCCCTGGTGACATCTGAACGTACCTTCACCTTCCAACTGCCTGCCTCCACCACAACAGACTCAGACGGAGGACATAACTCACAATGGGAATTTGTCCATATTTTTTCCCTTTGGGGCACTGCCTCTGCCTAGGATGTGCTGCCCAGAATAACAGTGGCATTCTAGTGGTGACTGCTTGATTCCCACTGCCAAACTTCCCAGTCAATTCCTAAAGAAACAGCTGCACTCTATTATGCTCAGTTAATTCTTTTTATGTTCAAAGTGAAATGTTCTTTCAATGACATGTTTTTCATAAGTACAAATCTGATATGAAAACTATAAATGATTTTGGAAATTTATATTTATAAAATATTTCTTAAGCTAGGAAATTTGAGGAAATGTAGACTTTAAAGGATGATCACAGCATTATTTACAATCACAAAAATGGTTCTGGTTATGTCCCTACTCAGGCTTCCGTGCCCATACAATACTGATTACAGAGTCATCGTTAACTATTTTATCACTTCATGGATGCTAATATAGTATGGTATTTTTCTAGTTTAAATTTTAATTATTTTTATGATAAGAAATATAATGTTCCAATGATGATGGCAAAGTAGTTGCCTCGAGAGTGAGAGAGAGAAGAGCCATCATATGAGATGCTGGACGTATTGATCTGGGTGGGAGGTACATGGATCAATCCATATGATGAAAGTCATCCAGTTGGACACGTAAAGTTAGTTCGCTTAAAGTATTATATTGCATGTATTGTTAGGTGCCATTGAATGGATTCCGCCTGAGTAGAACTGCCTGATAGAGGTTTCTAGGCTGTGGTCCTTATGGAACACCAAGTCTGGCTCAAGGGTTTTGAACTGTCAACCTTTCAGAGTAGTTGACCACTTATTCATTATGCCATCAGACTTCCTTCACTATATCAATGAGAGCCAGGTAGCATAATGAGTTAAGCATTGGACTGCTCACTTCAAGTTCAGTAGTTCAAACCCACCACCCTCTCAGAAGAAGAAAGATGAGGCTGTCCACTGCTCTAAAAATATACAGTCGCTGAAACAGATCTACCTGGCCCTATAGGGTTGGAATCAACGTGATTCCAATGTGGGCTTTGTTTTTTGTGGGTATGATAGCCTCCATTTAAAAAGTGACCACAGCAAGTTGTTTCTGATCTGAGTAAAATCTATTTTGTTTTCCACTTAGAAGGCCATTTTTTCTAATTTTGATTTTTGGAGGTAGACCATTTTGTCTAGACCTACTTAACAGCTATTTAATTTCCATATATACTCGACTTTAAGCTGAGTTTTTCAGCACATTTTTAATGCAGTTTTTGTGACAAATTAGGTGCCTCGGCTGATATTCGAGTTGGCTTATACTCAAGTATATATGGTAGTTTTTTACATATTGGTCCCACTAGCTCTTGCCTCAAAGGTAGAATTTTTTCCCCGATATCTGTTTGAATTTGTTTTTGCTTTTCTGAGGAAAAAACATGGCTATGACAATGAAGCTACAAAATAAAAACTTAAAAGAACATCATATAATTATATAACTTTTAAAACAAATTTTGAATACCAGTTTTAAAAACAATATAAAATGGATCACTATTCAATGTTCCTGGAATCCTAACAAAAACATCAAAAGAAGGAAGTGGTGTGGAAACAATTGGCCCCGGTCACCATGTGTTTGCGGGTCCTCGTCAACAAGCAACGATGTCCTCTTCCTACAGAGCACTGAAAGTTTCGACTCATGGCCACAGAAGGTGCTATTTAGAAAGAAGCCTACTGAGCCATGCGACCTTGACCTGGTCGGTTAGCCCCTTTATCTAAGTAGGCTTCAGCATCCACTTAAGAAAGCAGCTGTCATGAGAGCTCGGGACTCCGTCAGCTCTATCTTCCTCTGTGTCGATGAAAGATGAATTTTAAGTGTATTAGCAGTACTTCTGGAGCCTTTTGTGTGAGTAAAGAGAATAATAACTAGAAATACAGACTACCTGATTCTTCTATCACTAATTTACCTGCCCAAACATGAGTTTGCTTCTCTTTTCTAATTCAAAAGTGGGAATGATTGTCTCATTTGATGAAGATGCAACAAACAGCAGTCACAAACAAAGAACTGGATTCTTTCGTATCTTGCAACAAATCGATCACATCTTGATGGCTCTCAAATATCAATAAGTTATTTTCTCACTGCTCAAGTTAATGATTATCTCCGATGGCCCAGAGTTAATGGGTGATCTCTAACCTGTTATTGGAGTTTGTGCTCAGACTACCCTTGACGGGACATGTTAAGTATTAATATTCTGACCAAACTGGGTGAACATCAGGAAAACCCAAACACTAAAACTCAACCTTGAAATTTCTATATTATCAGAACTTTCCCCTCCAAACAAACAAAAAAATCCTTACTGTTGTTAAATTGGTTCCAACTCCTAGTGCCCCTATAAACTGAATAGATCTGTCCCACGAGTTTTCTAAGGCTGTAAATCTTTGTACGAACAGATTGCCAAGTCTTTCTCTCATGGAGTGGTGGCTGGTTCAAACCTGGTGATTCAAACCACCAGGCTTGAGATTAACAACCGAGTGCTTTAACCACTCTGTCCCCAGGGCCCTTTCCTATGATCATTACAGACCAGAAATGAATGATGTTCATGTTACGCCTCTCTGGACATTTGCACTAGTCTTCTGGCAGGCTTAGAGGAGTTGCCTTAGGGGACTAATACGTCCAAGACACTGTCTTAACCATAAATTGGAATTTTCTAATATTGATTAACTGGACTTCAATTTGTGTTGCTGGACCAAAGATATCCACCATCCCTGCCTCCATCAATAGCCCCTCATTAAAGAAGATGCCTCACCTAGAGCCCCGAAAAGACAACCGTACATCCCTACCTACCACAACTTCTCAGGGAGAGCGAGTTTCTGACCTCAACTGGGCCAAACAGATTCTCCACCAGAGACATTTGGAACTGAGAAACAGACCTTGAATCAGTTTGATGGTTTTAGACTTGGAGCTGGAGGTATATAGAGTTAAAGGCTCAATGTACTAAAGCCCAATGCAAGTCATAGTATGGAGAAAAGAAACAAAAGATTGCCTGAGAAAGCAGGTTCTCTGGCAGGGCGATAGAGTTGATCAAAGAGGAAGAGACTAGGGAGGGCCCCAGAAAGAGTGGGATAGGGACAATAGATGTCTCGTGGTGCCCTGGTTCCTATGACACACTGCTGTACTCTGGTCTCTGGGTTTTAAAAGATTACCTTCTAAAACAAACAAACAAACTCAGTGCCATCAAGTCCGTTCCAACTCAGGGTGACCCTATAGGAGAGGGTAGACCTGCCCCAGGGGTTTCTGAGACGGTTACTTTTTTGCAGGAGTAGAAAGCTGAAGACCATTCTGCAGCAGAAAGATGTGGGGCAGTTCTACTCTGTCCTATGGGTTCTGTATGAGTCGGAATCTACTCACTAACAATAGATATTCATGTTAGCTGTCTCGACACAGGAAATCCTGAACCGCAGTGGAAACATCTACATGCATATATTTATAGGTTTAGTATTAAGGTAGCAGATGGACATTGGACCTCTACTCAAGTACTTACTCAATGCAAGAACACTTTGTTCTATTAAATTGGCATTCCATGATGCACACCTTCCCGACA
>NW_022111378.1:6281580-6284889 GCF_000313985.2 Echinops telfairi | reverse complement strand
ATGAGAAAATAATAATTTATAAATTATCAAGGGTGCATGAGGGGGGAAATGAGGAGCTGATGCCAAGGGCTTAAGTGGAGAGCAAATATTTGAGAATGATGAGGGCAATGAATGTACAAATGTGTTTGACACAATGGATGGATGGATGGATTATGATAAGAATTGTACAGTACCCTGATAAAATGACTTTTTAAAAAAAGACAATAAAAGTCTAAAGCAGGTGAGTGGGTTTCTTTTCCACCTAGTGACTCAAGGATCGAGGGTCCCACCCTCTTATGTTGCTGCTGCCTCCACAGGGTCAGTAAGATTGCTGCAATAAAGGACGAGATGATGACGTCAAGCTCCTTAGCCCAGTGGTTACACAGTCTCCTGGCCAATAGATAGCACCCCACCTAAGGGCAAAGTGGACAGGGACAATCAGAAGTATTGATGTAGCATTAATTGAGCACCACTGTCCCTGCCACAGTCATAGAGATTGGCTCTCATGACACGGGAAAGACCCATTCAACGAGAAAACAAACAGGAGGAGCCTTCTGAAGGACGCCTGTGGGACAGAGCTTCTAGCTCCTCTGATCTAAAAGTAGAACACCTGTGGGATTGCCTGCATCTCTCAAACCACAACTTGGACAGACAGAAACTGCTTTCAAAGAAGTGTCCTCCCAAGTACGGCATGAGTCCACTGAAGTAAGTATAATCAGCATAGTGGGTATAGAAGAAAAGCCACGTATCTCATACTATACAGGTTGAGGTACAGGCAATCAGGCGGGGGACAGACCAAACGCAAGGATGCACATGTCATACCAACACAAAGAAGGGGAAAGGGGGGAGGGGGAGGAAAAGGGGAAAAAGGAGGGAGATAGTGGCACTGGGGGAGCAAGGCACTAATCCACCCAGGGGGGTGGGGGTGGGGGGTATGTTCATTTGCCCACAGAAATGGGAGTGTGAGTGCAGACCATGGCACACCAAACCTTGAGGGCAATGCAACCACATGGAGCAACTCATAAACAGAGAGGTCTACAGGGCCGCCCCAATCCGAGCCAAGCTGACCCCCTCCCTAGAAGTATGTGTTACAGAGGACAACACTAAGCCTACAGGTTAAGGAGAGGAGCCAGCCTGCCATGCCCACATAGAAGCAAACCAAGAAGGAAAAAGAGAGAGTGAGGGAGTAGACCCCATACTGCCACACCAAGCCCTGAGGACAAAGTCCCTGCATGGAGCTGCTAAGGCACAGAGCGGACTTCAGGGCTGACAACAGCTAGAGACATGATGTCCCCTCACTGGAGCACACTGTGACAGAGGACAATATTGGGGACACACATGGCAGGAGTGAGTCCGTTCTGAACCACCCCCCAAACACAATGGGGTGAACCAAGAAAGGGACGTAACAGATCAGCAAAGGGAGCAAAACAAATCCACAAAGCCCCTGAGGAGCCGAAAAATAGACTTCAGCCTAGGAGGGGCAGTTCCCAGAACCCTTTGGACCGGCAGGGAGAGAGTCATAAAGGTCAACAGACAGAGCTAGAATTAGGTATGTTTTTTTTGGGGGGTTGCTAGATTTGTTTGGGTTTTTCCCCCCACTTTTAATTCAATCTTTTGTTTTGTTTCCATTATGGCTGCTTTGCCTATTTATATAAGATAGGAAGGGGAAGCAAGCCGGAGGAGAAAGCAAGGGGGGACGACGGTTCCAAGAGGAGTTGGGGGTAGGAGGACACAGGGAAAGGATCCATGAGTAAAGAAAGCCATAGACAGGGAACAACTAGGGAATTAAAATCAACAACGAGAAGAATGCAGAGATCCTGGGGGTGTTGAGGCAACAGCAATCTAGCTGAGAGGAATTGCTAAGAGCCAGAAGGCAAGCATGATAGTGGGACTGGAAGAAGGTAAAAGGAAACAGAGGAAAGATCTGGAAGCAAAGCTATGGATAGAGATAAAAACTTAGGTGTGTACAGATGTAAACATATTAATTCATAAAAAGAGAGGTATTTATATGGTTATACATTGAGGTAGTGTGGACACACTTTGGATCTCTGCTGGAATCCTCCCTCATCACATGAACATTTTATTCTAACAACCTACCATTCTGTGATGCTCACCCTCCCGACAGGATTACTGAAGACAAAATGGGTGCATAAGCAAATGTGGTGAAGAAAGCTTATGGTGCCTAGCAATCAAAAGATACAGCATCTGGGGTCTTAAAGTTAAACAAGTGGCCATCTAGCAGAGAAGCAACAAGACCACATGGAAGAAGCACAGCAGCCTGTGCGATCATAATGTATCAATGGGATCAGGTAAGAGGCATCAGAAGACCCAAAAACAAAAACAAACATATCGTTGAGAACGAGAGGGGTCAGAGCAGAGACCCAAAACCCATCTGTAGACAATAGGACATCTCTCACAGAAGGGTCACAAGGAAGGGATGAGTCAACCAGGGGGCAGTATAGCACCGATAAAACACACAATATTCCTCTAGTTCTTTGAGGCTTCTCAACCCCCACTACCATGACCTCGGTCCTGCCTTTCACTGTGGGCTAGATCAGAGCATGTACACTGGTACAGTTAAGAGCTCAGGACACATGGAATCCAGGTCAGATAAAACCCTCAGGAAATGAGACTAGGGGGATAGGAGGGTAGTGGGAAGGTGGGGAGAGGTGGGGAGGAAGGGGGAACCAATCACAATGATCGACACATAACCCCCCACCACCACCACCCCCAGGGAGGCAAACAACAGAAACTTGGGTGAAGTGAGACAGCAGTCAATGTAAGATATAACAATACTAATAATATATCATTGATAAAGGGGTCACGATGGTGGGAGGGGAGGAGGGAGGGAAAAAAGAGGAGCTGATACCAAAGGCTCAAATAGAAAGCAAATGTTTGGAAAAGGATGATGGCAACATATATACACGTGTGGTTGATACAATTGATGTATGGATTGTTAGAAGAGCTATGAGAGCCCCTAATAAAATTATCTTTAAAAAATAAAAGAAGAAGTGTCCTCCAAAGCAGCATTGTGAAAGGAGCCGAGCTAAAGACGGTGACCCGGCAGTTCCAGGCACTTGACAGCCGACTTCGGCACCCTGTTGGGTTGCTGAGGCCATTACCATGGGAGGGAGAACCAGGCCAGCTGGTTGTTTCTGCAAAGGGTTCAGGAAGGCAGAGGGGACCACGCCAACCACGTGGGATTTCCCTACCCTAGACTTCACATCACTGTGGCATTGCCTCCTATAACACTGTGTTAGTCTGGGAACTTTAGAGAAACAAATCCACAGAAACTCATGTATAAGAGTTTTATATAAAGGGTAAGTGCAC